>NC_090445.1:691054064-691357094 GCF_031143425.1 Pleurodeles waltl
TGACAGGTTACTCTGTCACAACAGTGACAGATTTCCTGTCTGCCAAAAAATACATCCCATAGGAAATAATGTGATTTATGATTTGGTGGACGGGATATCCGTCACCGTTGTGATGGAGTAACCCATCTGCTGAAATCTAAATTAGACCCTAAGTGTGTGGGCTGCATGTGAGTATGCTGCTGGTACCATAATACATGTGGATTACAGTACTGGTCAGCGAATATGCTGTGACTGTACAGTGAGTGCATAAGTGTCTGCACCAGTACATAACATGGAGGACCTTGGCATCCATTTTTGGTAAGGCCAGGCCTGCTTGGTGAAAACATGAGGAGTAGAGGACTCCCCCCGGACTGAGTTCAATATGCCTGAAAGCCAGTAAGCTTGGCGGGACACATAAGGAGGATGGGAGAGCCAAGCTCTCTGTGCATTCCAAAGGGATTTTTGATTCAGTGATAGATAACAAGGAAGGGGTCTGGGCACTTTCATGAAAAGACAGATTGGGCTGAGGGCCCAGGATCAACCTTTTGATGCACATATCCCTCTGTGGCTGACACCCAGGTATGAACTCGGGTCACTCATATGAATGTTGTTGTGGGATTAATCAGCTTCAGAGCCCTACCTGCTGTGAGAGACATCCTTCAGGAGGAAGAAGAGAGGGGAGAGATATATGTTTCAAATAAACAGAACCCCAACATAAAACTTCAAATCGTCACAAAATTGCATTTTGCGTTTTCAAATAACTATAAGTAGGGGAGTTTGAGACCCCAAACTTAGTCATATGCTGAGCAGCCAGCCATGCTATATGAGGATAGGAAGCTCTGTAGGTCTCCAACCTTCTATTCTGCCTGCTGGATGAGGGGACATCACCCAGGGAAACTAAAACTTCCTGCCCTGGAACCTAAAGTACTAATGCCAGCCTGCTACCACAAATGATGTTCCTATGAGGGAGAGGTGAGCATTGGAGAAAGCAAGCTACAGAGGGGAGTCTGCACCTAAGGGAATCTCGAGCCAGGTGTGAGGATCTGTGCCAAGGAGTGGCTGCCCGAGATGCTGAAGGTAGAGGTCCAAACTGTCGACCATGACCTAGGAACTGCTGCTGGATGCAAGAAGGAATCAGCCTGCATTCCGTGGATTGCACCAAAGGAGCCCAATGATCAAGAGGACGCCGTCCAAGTCCCACCAGTGTGAGTGGTCAACCATTATTCCCCAGGAAGGAAACACTGACTTACCATCTGATCGCTGGAGCCAGAGCAATTCCGAATGTCAGGACCAGTAGTAAGTGTGGCTCGAGAGAGAGAGGGAGAGAGCGAGAGATGATGCATGCCAGGTGCTGACATGTGTGACTGTGCGCAGCCCGATTTTGCCAATCCGCACCAGGACTGTGCCGCACCGCAGATAGATTTTGTACTGCAAGGTAAGTTGGGAACTGGGCCTTTGGGGCCCCAAGGGACATATCACCTTTGCTTCCACAACGCCTCTGACTCTAAGTTACTACACCTTACGAACAGATTCTGAAAGTGGGAACTCTTGAATATAGCGTAAAATGTTACATTCCCTCGATGCTATCATAAGTGAATGTTGAACAGCAGCAACTCCTTTATTATAGGGTTGGGAAGACAGGGAGTGGCCGGACAACTATAAGCGCCCCTACCTGAAGGGGGATGTGCGTTATTGATTTTCAATGTTGATTACCTTTGCATGTGTAGAATTTGATTTCAAATACTTCTAATTAAGTATTTGACTGGACATAGATCTTTGGCATGCACTGCTTACACATTGAGTTATAAGTCATGTTTATTGATCTGTATCTACCCTTTCTCCAAGAAAGGCTTGACTGCTCATGTTACTCTACCCAGTTGTGAGCCAGGTGCACAAGGGGGTGCTTGATCCAGTTGAGCAGGATCCATAGTAGGGTAAGCCCTGGGACATTAGGAGTACAATGCCTCAAAAGTTATAAAACCTGGACCTTCTTGTAAATATGTGTTACAAACCAGGCCACATGATGGCGTAGTTATCAGTACCTCTGATGTATGTATCTATTGGCCATTTATGAGAAAATATCTGTAGTGGATGCTGCAAAAGTTGATGCACCACAGAGGATTGTAAGCATGTTTGGATGGGCATATGGCATGCCCATGCATAGTGTTTGCCAGTTACAATGTTTTACAACGATATATATGTTGTGGACTTTATCAGTTGGTACAGATATGTAGATTTCCTCAAGGTAGTCAACATTACTGTGAAAAAGTCCTCTCAGTCATAGATGGCTGTGATCTGACAATGAAAAATGATGGCATAAGAGTGCTCATAGCATATAATGCCAGAAATGCATGTTGAGCCATAGGATGGGGTAAAATTATTTGTAGATCAATCTTTCCTTTTAGTATTCATCATAATTTTATATACTTTTTCCTCGTGTGTAGCCAGCATGAACAGCAGATGCCAAGAATATGTTTGCATCATTAAAATAACAGTATGTGAAGATCCGGAAGGAAGTAAAAGGATTTCAATGGATGGGGAAATTTTCTGAGGAAGAAAAGGCTAAGGGCACATGTGCTCGTACACCTGCACCCACAATGCCGACCACGTTCAATGGCGCAACCACACCCCAGGGCATGGAGAAGGCCATTAGGAGAAGGAGCCTCACTGCAGCAAAAACACTAATTGAAACTGATTATTAAGGCACAAATAATTTAGTTGGTAAAGCTTCAATATATGAGGATGAATATGTAGTTAGATAGGTATTATATATGTAGTGTAAGTATAATGTAAAGTAGTTAGGTGTAAGTAGTATTTTATCAATATAGTTTTTTTAAGAAGAGCTGTGAGTTTGTAGGGGGTGATATATGTTTTAAACAATTACAAATTTAAAATATATCTATATTTTTTTAGATTTGTGTGTTAATCTAGTATATGTTTGGGGCATAGCATATGTAGGTCACGTGGCTATCCATGTATTGTAAGGAGGCGGGAATGACTGATGTTTAATGTGCCTCTTGTCTTAGATAGTTAAATTAGATTACCAAAGTTGTAGTTATAGGACAATGTAGATTAGGGTAGGTAGTATAGTGTTAGGATAAGTTAGGTATATTTTATTAGTGTGCGTAAATTTGTGTGAATAAATATTGTTCTATTCAACATGGATGGTTAATATGTTTATACAAGGAAAAAAGATATTCAGTTATTCACTGATGGAAATTAATGTTATTTCTAAGGATGTAGACACTGATCGGTGATGAGTGATAAATATACATGCAAATCTGCAGATACATCAACATGGCATGAAATAAGCTCTGAAGTTCTACAGAACATACAATGGTATATACACATCAAATTAACTAATTTGTGTCTGTTAAATGGATTTACAAAACTCACACGTAACACACATAATTTCAGTTGCACATTCAAAAAATGAAAAGTTGGCAGTACAGGAGGAGATCAATACATAAATGTAATTGTGAAAGGAAAGTAGACATCTCACACAAATCAAGAACAAGGAGCTCTATAATGCGAGTCCTCTCTATCACATTATCATTAGCAAAGAAGGATGCTGAATGGCACAACTCACCAAGAACAACTGTCACCAACTGAAGACTGTAGTGGATTAATATGTAGTGGCTTGACAATAGGGTGGTATGATGATTAACACATACCAATCAAAAGACCTGGCCAGAACACACTCACCAATGTTCACAGGGAAGATTGTCATTGTACAGTAGGAAACTGTTCCTCTTCATCCTCTGAAGACTGCTCACCCTCATTTTGTGGTGGTGGTGGAGGTAGTGGTGGTGGAGTAGGAAGCAGAGGAGTAAATGTTGTTGTTTCCACACCACAGACATCAGATGATGAAAAGGTATAGCCCATTTTCCCCATGACATCAGTGAATGCCAGTTAGGCTGAATGATAATCCCTGTCTAGGGCTTGCTGGTTTTGCAACACAAGGGCATTGCTGTTGAAGGCACTAGTTACTGAAATGTAGGAGTGTGTTGTGGCTTAAAATAGTTGCCCCAAGGACTGGATTGAGCTATTGAAATACATCACTGGTGTGAAAAGTATGAGGATTTTGGTCTTTGTCCCACATCATCATCACACTAGCAATGTGTGATAAAGAGACATAGGTGGTCATTACAATCCTGGCGGACGGTGTTAAAGCGGCGGTAATACCGCAAACAGGCCAGCGGAAAAAAAAGGGAATTATGACCGTGGCGGAAACCGCCAACATAGACAGCCACTTTAACACTCCGACCGCCACGGCGGTACAGACAAGCAGCGCGGCGGTCACCGCCAACAGATAGGCGAAAGACAAAGTACCGCCCACAGTATTACAACAGGCCAATCCGCCACCTTTTCCGGGGCGGATTCACCGCGGATAAAAACACGGCGGAAACAGCCATTTCAATGGGAAAACGCTCACCTTAACACACTCCACGAGGAAGGAGGGCACCATGGAGCCGGAACTCCAAATACTCCCTGCGATAGTGTTCCGGCTCCTCTACGAACATCAGCAACGCCGGTGCCGAAGACAACGGTGAGTACTTCACCTATGACATAGGGGCGGGGGAAGCAAAAGTCACGGACACACACACGCAACACCCCCACCCCCATCCCGACCTTCGCACACTACAACACACACACCAATGCATATCCAAACATCACAGTAACAACCCCCAACCCCCCCGGAAGAATGCAAAGACAAAAGGAAATGAGTGCAACCATTGTAATGTATCAAAATACAGTAAGCTAATATATACAGAAATATATACACAGTCCAAAAATATACATCACAATCAGTAGTGCAGGTATGCACCATTCAATGTCCATGGACCACTGGGCCCAAAATGCATGGGCGAGGCCCACACAAGATACCTGTCCAGAAACGGAGAGAACACTGCAGGGGCATCAGATAGAAATACAACAGGCACCTCAGGGGGAAGGAAAGGGGGGGCACCTCAGCCGGATGACAGCACCACGCCAGATCCACGACGGGGCTCCATGCCCATTGATGTATCCTGGGGAGTGCAAAGCCACGGTCTCTCAAGTCTCTACAGTGGGTGGGTTGCCCACTGTTACATCCTGGGGAGTGCAAAGCCACAGTCTCTCAAGTCTCTACAGTGGTTTTTTTGCCCACTGTACCATCCTGGGGAGTGCAAAGCCACAGTCTCTCAAGTCTCTACAGTGGGTGGGTTGCCCACTGTTACATCCTGGGGAGTGCAAAGCCACAGTCTCTCAAGTCTCTACAGTGGGTGGTTTGCCCACTGTACCATCCTGGGGAGTGCAAAGCCACAGTCTCTCAAGTGGATAACAGTCTCCACTGGTTCTGGAGGGGGACTGGTGCCCAGAGTGCTTCATCCTGTGCAGGACAGACGGAGTGGATGCTGTTCTCCACTGGTTCTGGAGGGGGACTGGTGCCCAGAGTGCATCACTCTCCCCGTGACGGTCCCAGTTCCGTCACTGCCCCTGCCGCACATGGGCTAGCGATGCTTGTGTTGGCGGTGCTTGCCCTGTTCAGCGGTGCTTGCCATGGCGGTCTTTGCCCTGTTCAGCGGTGCTTGACTTTGCTGTCTCTGACCTGTTCAGCGGTGCTTGCCATGGTGGTCTTTGCCCTGTTCAGCGGTGCTTGACTTTGCAGTCTCAGACCTGGGCAGCGGAATGTGTCATGGCGGTCCCTCATTGCCCAGCAGGGCTGTGGCTGCCGGGGCCCTCCTGGGCACTGACTCTGGCGGTGGTCTCCTGACCAGTGACTATTGTGCTGCCCTCCTGGGCACTGACTCTGGCGGTGGTCTCCTGACCAGTGATGATTGTGCTGCCCTCCTGGGCACTGACTCTGGCGGTGGTCTCCTGACCAGTGACGATGGGGCTGGCGGTGGCGTCCTGGGCAGCGGGGATGATGGTGGCCTTCTCCACCGTGCTGCTCCTCCCAGACTTTGGCGCTTTCTTCTGCCCCTTCCCCACCTTGGGAGGAGTCACAGCTGACTCGACACTCCCCCCGGGACCCTTGTGAGCGGCTTTGCCTGCAGGAGTCTTCACCCTCTCCCATCGGGCACTGTCCAACTTCCGGTGCTTCACAGGGGGGGGACTGGCTGTGCTTTGGCTCCGTGTCACACTGGCTGCCCTGGTGCCCGGTGCACTCCACATACCTCTAACAGGCACCACTGGTACCGGACATTTTTTGGCTGAGGTGCTACTACGGGACCTATGAATCGGAGGGGGGGGTGGTGGGAAAGAGGTCAATGTTGCTCAGGAAAAGTTTCTGACGAACACTGGGACGGGTAGCTGGAGGGGGTCTGGGAGTGGAGGAAGAGGAGGTGGTTGTAGGAGGTGTAACTTTTGATGATTTGGGTGCAGGTGCATGTTCTGGAGGCTGCCGTGAGGTGGATGGATGTTGGGTGGGTGTGTGCCCGCGTTTGTGTACTTTGGGAGGGGGCGTCACAGACACACTGGGAGAGGACACAGGAGACGTGTAAATGGTAGTGGGGGTGGTGAGTGCAGGTGAGCGTGGTGTGGTGCTGGGTGTTCTGGTGCGAGTCCTGGTGGCTGTAGTGGTAGTGCATGCAGGTGAGAGTGTAGACAACACTGGGAGGGAGGAGGGAGACGACGAGGAGGGGGACACAGTGGAGGCAGTGGATGTTGCTGTGTCTGTATGTGGGTGATGCTTGTGTGGGTGCCTGTGGGATGTGTGGTGCCTATGTTTGCCTGAGCTGCACTTGTGTGTTGAGGTGTGTGCAGGCTGGTCTGTAGGTATGCTTGGGATAGGCTGAGGTACAGGGGATTGGGTCTGGGTGGAGGAAGTTGGAGGGGGGAGGCTAGACACAGGGACAATGGCTGCCATCAGTGCTGAGGTCAGAGATTGCAGGGTTCGATGATGGGCAGCCTGACCAGAATAAATGCCCTCCAGGAATGCATTAGTGTGTTGCAACTCCCTTTCTACACCCTGGATGGCATTCAAAATGGTAGACTGCTCAACAGTGAGTGACCTGAGGAGGTCAATGGCCTCCTCACTGAGGGCAGCAGGGGTGACAGGGGCAGGGGCTGAGGTGCCTGGGGCGAAGGTGATGCCCACCCTCCTGGGTGAGCGGGCACGGGGCGAAGGCTGAGGGGCTGCTGGGAGGGCGGTGCTGGTAGGGGGGATGGCGGCTGTACCTGTAGAAGTGGGGGGCACAGATGGTGCCGCCACCACAAGGGAGCTCCCATCGGAGGACGAGTCCGTGTCGCTGGTTGCTGATCCGGTGACCGCCGTGAAGCTCCCCTCGCCCTCCGTCCCACTGGTGTATTCGGGGTCCGTGGTGTGGCCCTCCATGGCCATGTGGGATGCAGCCCCCTGGTGCTCCAGTGCCACTGTACCTCCGCCTGATGATGCTGATGCACAAAAGAACGGGGAGAGCACAAAAAGGGGTTGGGAAATAGAAGAAAGACAGGTTGAGTGCATGGCTTACCGCTACCGTTGGCGGACAATACAGACACAGCAGCCCCCTGCACTACGCCGCGCTCTTGGGCTCTACAGATGCTGTTCCTGGGATATGGCCTACATGACTATGGTGGTCATCTGCACACATAGATGACACAGGGGCATGTATACCTATACTTGGCACTCTACAGAGGTGGGGTGGAGTGGCACATGGCCTGCATTAGAGAGGGGCCTAGCCTACGGAACTCGCCCTGGCCTAGGGAATCTCACAGCCCTCCTCCCCCACCCAGACACCTACACAGCGCGCAAAGTCCGCTGAATGAGAGTGTACTCACCCCCTTGTGTCTGCTGTGATGCCCTCATGCGCCCATCCAACTCCGGGTAGGCCACCGCCAGGATCTGGAACATCAGGGGGTCATGGTGCGACGGGCATCACTCCCACGTTGGGAGGCCATCCCCAGCTGAGCCTCCGCCGTCTTCTTGCTCCAGCGGCGAATGTCCTCCCATCTTTTACTGCAGTGGGTGCTCCGTCTCTCGTGGACCCCCAGGGTCCGGACGTCCTTGGCGATGGCACGCCAAATATCCTTCTTCTGGTGGGCGCTGACCTACTTGACATGTACAGGGGAAGAAGAGAAGTCATTAACAACTGCACCGTTGAAGTGAGTGGCCCACATCCCTTCCCTTGCCATGTGGCACATGCATTCACACTCCTTCTTTCTCGCAGAACTCAGCCCCCTTCCTTCTCACATCCAGCCCTCTACACACAGCCATAGCCCATACAACTTGCACCCTATGTACTCACCTGTTGGTCTGTAGGACCGTAGAGTAGCGTGTACTGGGGGAGGACCCCGTCCGCAAGCTTCTCCAACTCCTGTGCAGTGAAGGCAGGGGCCCTTGTCCCAGACGCACGAGCCATTGTCTCTTCCAGACCGAGGTCACAGCAGCATTTGCAGTGTAGGTCCTCTCCTGTCGAAGATCAGGTATCGAGTGATTGAACAGATAGAAAATGGCGGTCACGTCCGCAGCGGTCACGTCCGCGGCGGTGCGTATCATCACCGCCGCCGCACTGCGTCATTGGCTCCTGGGACCCATAGGGTCCAATGTTAACCAATGCAGCATTGCGCAGCGGTCTACGACCGCCTACCGCGACGGTGTACAACGCCAGCGCAGTTACCTCACATCCCATTGTCCCACTTTAGAGGTCAGGCAGCTGCCATTTCAGGCGCCCACAAGGCTTCATTTTCAACAGTGTCACACATACCTAGGCCTGGACTCAACACACATACAGACAACTTTTTGGAGTTTGTTTCGTGTTCTGTGTAGATGTGGGTACATACCTCTGAATTGCTTGACTCTGTGGTCGCTGTTGTCCTTCCTAGGCACCGTCAGCTGGGACATGTGAGGAGATGGCGGAATCCTCCCGTGTACCGACCGCTGGTGGACCTGTTGACAATGGAGGAGCGACATTTAATCATCACCTACAGATTTGACAGTGCCACAATCCAGGAACTGTGTGCCCAGTTGAAGCCTGACCTGATGTCAGCAATCCGCCATCCCACAGGAATCCCCCCTCAAGTGCAGGTGCTATCAGTGCTCCATTTCCTAGCAAGTGGGTCATTACAAACAACAGTGGCCATGGCATCAGGGATGTCCCAGCCCATGTTTTCCAACGTGTTGTCCAGAGTGTTGTCTGCCCTGCTGAAACGCATGCGGAGCTCCATCGTTTTCCCTCAGGTGGAGGATTTGGCTACAGTTAAAGGTGACTTCTATGTCCCTAACATCATAGGTGCCATTGATGGGACCCATGTAGCTCTGGTCCCCCCCCACAGGAGTGAACAGGTGTACAGGAACTGGAAGAGTTAACATTCGATGAATGTACAGATGGTATGTTTGGCAGACCAGTACTTCTCGCAGGTAAATGCTATGTTCCCTGGCTCAGTGCATGACGCCCACATCCTGCGGAATAGCAGCATCCCTTATGTGATGGGTCAACTCCAGAGGCATCGGGTGTGGCTATTAGGGGACTCTGGTTACCCCAACCTGTCATGGCTATTGACCCCAGTGAGGAATCCCAGGACCAGGGCAGAGGAACGCTACAATGAGGCCCATGGGCGGACTAGGAGGGTGATCGAACGCACCTTCGGCCTCCTGAAGGCCAGGTTCAGGTGCCTCCATATGACAGGTGGTTCCCTATTCTACTCACCAAGGAAGGTGTGCCAGATCATCATTGCCTGCTCTATGCTTCACAATCTTGCTTTGCGACGCCAGGTGCCTTTTCTACAGGAGGATGGTCCAGATGACGGTGTTGTGGCAGCTGTGGAGCCTGTGGACAGTGATGAAGAGGAAGCAGAGGGGAAGACATTGACAACAGGGACTCAGTCATACTGCAATATTTCCAGTGACAAACAGGTGAGAACACTTTCTTTACTAATACACTTACTTTCACACTTCTGCCTCTATCCTGTCTGTCAATTGCAAGCAGTATTTGGTAACTGAGTTGTACATTTCCATTACGGTTTCACAGGTGTGGTTACCAACGTGTGTCATCTGCTTGCATCCTTCATGGACTTGTGATGTGTGACATAGGTATGTTGACATTACTATTGAGAACGGATTTTGTCATTGTCATAGCTAATACACTTTTTCAAAATCACAGACTGACTCCAGATTGTTTTGTGCTTCAAGGGTGTTTATTGAAGTGCTAATTTTTGGAGGGGGTGGTAAAATGGTGATGGGTGATGGTGAAGGAATATCCATGGCAGAGTCCAGTCTATTAGTCTCACAGATGCACTGCCCATATGGGCATAGGAGGTGGAGCTGGGGCGGTTCCAATATGGACAGGGTTACAAAGTGGGACAGTGGGATGACAATCAGGGTGGTCTCATTTTTTGGCGGGGGTCTTGCCATCGTGCTCTGTCCTGTTCCTGGATCTCTGGGACCGCTTGCGGGGTGGTTCTCCGTCTGCAGGGGGTGGGGTGCTGGTGTGGTGGTCCTGTGGCGGGGCGTCCTGTCCACTAGCGCCGGCAGAGGTGGTGGGCAGTTCATCGTCCATGCTAGTGTCAGGGGCCCCTTGAAGTGCCACGGTGTCCCTCATGATGTTCTGCATGTCCTTCAGCACCCCTACGATGGTGCCCAGGGCGGAGCTGATGGTTCTGAGTTCCTCCCTGAACCCCAAATACTGTTCCTCCTGCATGCGCTGGGTCTCCTGAAACTTGGCCAGGACCGTAGCCATCGTCTCCTGGGAGTGGTGGTATGCTCCAATGATGGAGGAGAGGGCCTCGTGGAGAGTGGGTTCCCTTGGCCTGTCCGCCCCCTGTCGCACGGCAGCCTTCCCAGTTCCCCTGTGTTCCTGTGCCTCCGTCCCCTGGACCGTGTGCCCACTGCCACTGCCCCCAGGTCCCTGTTGTTGTTGGGGTGGTGGGTTATCCTGGGTTCCCTGTAGTGGTGGACACACAGCTGATTGACGTGTCCTGGGGATGGAGGTATGGGCCTGCTGGGTGGGTGCTGTACTGGTGTTTCCAGTGGGTGGAAAGTCAGTGTTGGGCTGTGCCTGTGCGAGGGGAACCGACTGTCCTGAGGCCCAAGATGGTCCGGGCTGGTCATCTGGATCCAGTTGGCCAGAGCTGCTATCATCACTGTGGGCCTCTTCTGTGGGTGGGGTAGAGATGTCTGGACCCTCCTGTCTGTTGACGGTATGTAGTGGTCCTGCAGGGGTATAAAAGCATGATTATTGCATATGTGTGTGTCATGGTGTGCAATGGGTGGGTGAGCGTGTACCCCTGTGCTAGCATTCCTGTGTGGGGGCTTGTGTGATGATGGTTAGGGGTTGTTATGGGTATGTGCAGTGGGCATGCTTTAGTGATTGGTGTCCATGCTTTGTTGTGTCATGCAGGGCTTGGAGTTGGGATGTGTGGTTTGTGTTATTAGTACATTAGTGAGGAGTTGGAGTGATAGGGGAGGGGGTGAGGGCGGGGGTATGTGATGGCATGCAGGTAGGGTGGGGGTTGTAATAGTTAAGATGTGACTTACCAGAGTCCATTCCTCCACCGACTCCTCTGAGGCCCTCAGGATGCATAATGGTCAAGACCTGCTCCTCCCATATTGTTAGTTGTGGGGGAGGAGGTGGGGGTCCGCCGCCAGTCCTCTGAACCGCCAGGTGGTGTCTGGAGACCACGGAATGCACCTTCCCCCGTAGGTCGTTCCACCTCTTCCTGATGTCCTCCCGATTTCTTGGGTGCTGTCCCACTGCGTTGACCCTGTCGACTATTCTTCGCCATAGCTCCATCTTCCTAGCTATAGAGGTGTGCTGCACCTGTGATCCAAATAGCTGTGGCTCTACCCGTACAATTTCCTCCACCATGACCCTGAGCTCCTCTTCCGAAAACCTGGGGTGTCTTTGGCGTGCCATTGGTTGGTGTATGTAATGTGTGGGGTGGTGTATGTGGTGATGAGTGTGGTGATGTGTAGTGGTGTGGGGTGTTTTGTGCATGGATGTTGTGTGGGTGATGGTGATGTGTGCCTGTGGATGCTAGTATTGTTGATGGTGGTGTCTCTCTCTGGCCTTCTCTCAGTAATTGAGGTCGTAGGGGTTTGTGGGTGATGTGGGTGTGTGTTTTATATTGTGTTGGGTGTGTGGGAGTGGTGTTTGTATGTGTATCAGGTGTGTGTATTTTGAATTGTCCAATGTGGCGGTGTTTTGGAGATGTGTGTGTATTTTGAGCGCGGCGGTGTGTACCGCCAATGGAATACCGCGGTTGAAAGACCGCTGCGTGGACTCGTGGGCGTGTTTCTGTTGGCGTGGCGGTGGAGGATTTGTTTTCGCCAGTTTATCACTGACCTTTGGTGTGGCGGACTTGTGTGGGTGTCTGAATTTCGGCGGATTCCGTGATGTGTGTTATAATAGCTGTGGCGGAATTCCGCGGCCGCAGCAGTGTGTTGGCGGTCTTCTGCACGGCGGTAAGCGGCTTTTACCGCCGATGTTGTAATGACCCCCATAATTTCCATGTATCCAAGACTAGGTGTCTCTAACTGCCCCTTACAACCCCTTGATGGGACAGAAGCACCTCTGTACTACATTAAGTGTGTCTAATATTTTCTCCATCCCCAACGTAACAGTTTCCACCATATGGCGCTGAACCCTTACCACACTTTTGAAACATAACTTTGGTGTCATCAGACTCCACACTGCCAGTATGGTGAACAGGTGGATGGTACTCAGTCTGGTTTGGTTCCTTTGGAGACACAACAAAGTCTTCTTCCATTGCCAATACCATAAGAAGAATGTGTATAGTGTCCAGGAGTTGCCTATAGGGGTTATCTGTATTACTGTGAGTTTTGTGACTCGCAATTTGCGACTCATTTGAGAGTCGCAAAATCAAATGTACAACAGTGTAACTCACACTGTTTGTGATTCCCAATGGGGTCACAAATGACCTACCTCATAAATATTCGTGAGGTAGGTTGCAATTTGCGACCTCATTGGGAATTGCTGCACTCACAGTGATGCAGCCCATTTTCCTTAAAAGAAAACAGGATGCATTTCAAAAAGAAAAATAAAAAGTAGGCAGTGGTCCATGGGACCATTGTCCGCTCTGAAAAAATATTTTCTCATCAATTTGAAATTGGTGGTAACTGCAGTTGTTTTGTGACCGCTATTGTGGTCACAAAACAATCATACATCCCCCTGCAACTCGCAATTAGGAAGGGACGCTTTTGGGATGCCGTATGTGACCACAAAACAGGCACATATAGGGGGTCATTACGACCTCAGCGGTCTTTTTGCAAGACCGCCGAGGTACCGCCGTGCTGAAGACCGCCAGTGGTGGCGGTCTTCCGCTCGGGGTATTATGACCGTTGGCTGCTCTCCGTCCTTGTTCCGACGGAGAGCCGCCAACAGCCATACTGGCGGGAGGCGGGGAAGTGGAGGTTGCTCCACCTCCACCTCCACCGCCACGCCAACAGAACACCGCCCAGCGATTCACGACCTGTGAGTCACCGTGGCGGTGTTCCGTTGGCGGTGTGGTGTCGGCAGAGCTGCCCCCATGGCTCCCGTCCCCTCCCGGAGGATCGTCGGACCAGGTAAGACGATTGTCTGTGAGGGGAGTGGGGTGGGGGGATGTTGTGTGTTGTGTGGGTGCATGGGGGTGTGCGTCTGTGTATGTAGAGGGGGTGTGTGAGTGCGTGTATGCCTGCGGCTATGTCTGTATGGATGTATGCGTGTATGTGTGAATGTTGGTGTGCGTGTATGACTGTGTGTGTGAATGTAGGCATGTATGTCGGCGTGTGTGCGTGTAAGTATGTAGGTGGTGCCTGCATGCGTGTCGTGTGGGTATGGGTGCAGTGATGTTGGGGGTCGGGGTGGGGAGGGGGGCCCTGCCACCTTTGGGGGGTGGCAGGGGTGGTGGGGGGTGTAGGGGAGGGAGATGGGTGGGGGTGGGGGGTGGGGGAGACCGCTATCAGTGCCAGGGAAAGAATTCCCTGGTATTGATAGTGCTTACCGCCATGGTTTTCATGGCGGTTCAGACCGCTGGAAAACCGTGGCAGTAAGCCGGGTCCAAATACCGCCGGCGGTATAGTGACGGACGCCGGGCTGGAGACCCAGGTCTCCAGCCCGGCGGCCGGAACGGAGAACCGGCGGATGACCATGGCAGTAACCGCCATGGTCATAATACGGAAAAAAAGACCGCCAGCCTGTTGGCGGTCTTACCGCCGGTTCTCCGCCTTCCGCCTTCCGCCAGGGTTGTAATGACCCCCATAATGTACCATCCCTATTTTGTGAGTTGGTTTGCGACCGTAAAAAGGCTCGTACATTAGGCCTTAGATGTCTTCATCCATAAGGGGCAGGGTAGAGTCAGGGTCAGGTTGATCATCATCAACAGGCTGCTGCACAGAAGATGATGGAACTTCCTCTCTGAGATGGAGGAAGAAATGTTATAATTCTTCATTGACTGATCATCATTTTCAAGAACAGACATCATTTATGATAGGCAGTTGCTTTATCAGCATTATGTGAAAGCATATCAAAATGTCAAATATGTGGTGTATGCTATATGTTACCCAAGTAGGCTGTCAATACCCCATCAATTTCAATGTTTGGTATAACAGTTGTAGGGTCAGACATCCTTGTTGCGTTTTCAAACAAAGATTTTCATTACAGCCTCTTGATTCAGCTGAATTCAGCTCATATCTGCCTACATTTCACACAATGCACTGCACCATACCACCTCGCTCTGTGCGCTGCCTGAAAGGGAGAGTACATGAATGGGCCATATTTACAAGCATAGGCACATTCCTGCCTCCGCACGCCCGGGCACACAAACTACTCGCTAGCATCAATGCAGGCACTCTTGTACCATGGTGCAGGGGTTCCTGTGAAGCAGTCAGGAAATTTGTGATGCAGGAATGGACACTTTCCTGCAAAACAAACAATACTTAGAGGCATTTCTTGCTTTCTGCATGAACTGCACAATGCTGCACACTTAGGAAGTGGAAATAACAAGGAGAAATGAAGATAGTTCTTGTTGCACCTCTGGTGGGGAAGCATACAAATGTAATGCATTCTGAGGTTCATCAGTGTTCGTAAATCTGGGAATGTGTGGGAATGGATTGATGAATATGTGTGAATACCCACACTCCACCCATAGCATGCCTCTCTGCCACAGATAAAAACACAAGGCATGCATTTGCCCTGCCTTGCATCACTACAGAATTCTCAACCCACGCAAGTCCATGAAAGGTGACCTTGCATTGCTTGGTAAATCTTATTTCGGTTTTGCGTCATACATGCGTCCCCTTGTGTGGCACTAGTATAACACAAAAGCTTGAAATTATTGGTTTTTATTTTAAATATCCTCAGGACTCAGTTAACATTACCAGTGCTCATCAATGCTACTGTGTTTGTGCTATCTCCTTTAAACGTGTTTACAAAAGCTTCCAGCAACATTGCAATTTATTTGTTGCTTCTCAATCCCTATTAAGTTAGTACTGCATATGCCCAAGGCCTGTGATTTACTTGCGAATAGTGTCCATCGACCACCCATTGTGGGACCCACTTATGTAGGCTTTTACAGATGATTATGGCTTACCAGGGGAGGAAGTGTGTTTATATTTACACAGCAATGTGGACCAGCCATTAAATTCCTCTTGCCAGGCCTAGACCGCACTTTGTCCTGCATATACGTCTCCACTGAGGTAGGGACCCACCAGGCCAGGAGGCAGGATGCAGTGTATTTAACTCATTCCACCTGAGCCTTAAAACTAGGTAGGTCTAGGGATGTGATCAATTGAGTGTTGCAGTTTGTGAACACTGTGATGTCTACACCTCCCAAAGGATGGAATTGCCTTACATTATGACATATAATGATTGGCAAATATTTACTGGGATCAAGTGGGAAAGTTGATTTGATTGTGTAAGGAATGGATGATGTTGGTTTGGGAGTGCAAAGTCTGTACATATCGACTTTTTCAAATTGAACATTTCCTTATCAGTAGTATTTGGTGACTGATGTATGTATATTGGGTCACATAACCATGAGTAGTTTTGTGTTTGTCTTTGGGTATTGTTGACAGAAAGTGAGACAAAGATACATAGATTTTCGCATGTTGAACCAGCTTAAAGTTTGTGAGAGGGAGGAGGTGTCATGTGAGACACTTGAACATCACATACACTTCCTGAGCTGAGACACAAAGGATTGGAGAGCAGTGTTTTGTCACCCCGGACAAGCTGAGTCCAGGACAGGCTGACACAATGAACACAACACTTTAGGCTGGGGGAGACCTTGGGGGAGGGGGGAGAGTTGGGGCAAAGTCAAGTACCTTATCCCATTATTGATTGAGCACAAGGATATCATATAGGTACCTCATGCCCAACTGTTCATTCGCTCCCTGGAGCTGTTGAAGACTGAGAAACACTGTTGTGGGCCTCTGCGAAAAGGACTGCTTCCTTTTTACCCTGCTGACCTGCTGCCAAATTGCATTAATGGACATGGTTCTTCAACCCCTGAACTAACAGATTATTCTCATAGACTAATTGGCTTGCCCCGTTTCAGGGCCTCAGGGACATGGATGCCTCAAAACATTTCTCTGAGTGCCTGACCTGTGTCTACTGTGAGGAACAGCACCCAGTAGTGCCACCACAATCCTGGACCTTGGAAAGTTGCCATGCAGGTGCTCTGCGGGCCACCTAATGTCCTGTCCAGCAGAACCTACTCAGCTCCACATATCTCTTCACATCCACATCTGGAACACTGCAGCACAGCACATATTCATCAGAAGGACTCCCTACACTAAGCAAACCAAGATTTACCTTCATACTTACAGTTGTGCATGACTAATTGTTTCATGCATTGGGCCCACAGTCGATTACAGTTGTCCTAGTCTTTTGATTTGGTCACAAAACAGCAAAACTAAATGACCACAGCTGTGACTTTTTGCTATTTTCTCACGTTTGTTCAGGACACTTTTGAGTTGCATTTATGTGGTTCTCAAGATTGGTTATTTACAACTTTGGTTCTCTTGTAATTGTTCGACTTAACTCTTTTAACAAAAATTGTTGTATGATTATTATTGTATTGTTGTTTGATTTATTTACTGTTTAAATTACTGCATAGTTTACAAATTGCCTCCAATTAAGTCCTGATTGGTTTCTGGAACAATACCAGAGTGTTTGCCACATGTCTGTTACTCTTTTAACAATGCTTACTTGTGTTATATGACCTTTTTACACATGTGCCCCTATGTTTGTCATATGCTGTAATATCAAATTGTGAGAACATTTGACACACACTCAGTACAGGCTCACCCTGTACATCTTCTTGGTCCTCTATGACAGTACTATCCTGGCCCTCAACTTCAGCAGGCAACTCCATTGGAATGAGGGTTGCCACCTGCTTCTCCAATGGATTCAGCTCCTCCTGAACATATGTTCCTCCTCCAGTCCTCATTGCAGTCTTACGATTCCTGGTCAGTTTTTATTTGGTCCTATGTTTGTGGGCATACATTCCACAACATTCCTTCTTGTTGGTGTCACACAGTGATGCTCTTGCAGAATCTGATAACAGAAAGATTATCAAATATCTCAAAAATCTTCCTAGTGATGGTGTGAAAGAAGTCATAAAGAAAATTCCAAGAAATGACAAAGAAGTCACATACCATCAGATTCAGAAGGTGTTGAATCTCAAGTTCAATTGAGAACCAAACATCAATTATGAATGCTATGTCTTCAGTCAGAAACGTCAGAGAGTTGGTGAAACTATGGATGAATTGGTGGGAAGGCTTGACATACTCATCAAACACTGGAATACAATGAATTAAATGATGAAGAAGCCATGCAGCTTAGAGTGATCGATGGATGCTTGACCGATTCATTCAGACAATGAATGCTGAGAGATACTCTTAGGGCCTAGTTACGAGTTTGACGGTCAGACCACCAGATTATGGCCTTGGTGGTCAGACAGCCAGGGGCCCACTGCCACCACCAGGATCATAGATCCTGACGGGGTAACGGCAGTCAGAGTTGTGGTCAGCTATGGAGGTGCCCATGGCAGTGCTGATCACAAGTCTTCTTTCTGCCAGCCTTTTCATGGCAGGGTCCCCGCCATAAAAAGGCGGGTGGAAATTCAGTGCTGGGGCCCCCCTGCCAGCACCCTAGGAATGCGCACTGTCTGCAATGCAGACAGTGTGCATTCCGAGGGTGCAGTGTGCAATGGCATTGCAATGCCATAGCGCTGTTTCCGCCAGTCAGCCCAGTGGAAACATCATAATACCATGGGTGGTGGCTTTGGGCATGACCGCAGAACTTCTCCCCGCGGCTTTGGCGGTTGGCTGCTCTGACCGCCAAAGTCGTAATGGGGCCCTTAGTCTTAGTCTGGAGAGAGTTTTGATGGCTGTCAGAGCTGAGGAACATGCTGAAAGACAAGCTGCCAGCGTAGAGGCCAGTGGTGCTAAGAGCAAGTCAGTCATGAGTCTGAATAGTAATTGGAACCAAAAGACTGAAAGACACAAAGGCACTCATTCCAACCCTGGCGGTAAATCCCGCTTACCGCCGTGCTGATGGGCGTCAAGATACCGTGGCCATGGCGGAAATCCGCTACAGGTATTACAACCCACATCTCGTAATCCGCCACAATACAGACACCCACACAAGTCCGCCACACCAAAGGTCAGTGATAAACTGGCGATAGCAAAACCTACACCGTCACGCCAACAGAGCTACGCCCGCACTATCACAACCCAATCAACGCGGCGGTCATTAAACCGCGGTAATCCATTGGCGGTACACACCACTGCGCTCAAAATACACACACATTTACAAAACACAACCACATTGGACAATTCAAAATACACACACCTGATACACATACACACACCACAACCACACATCCACAACACTATAAAACACACCCCCACATTACCCATAACCCCTTACAACGATTTTCTTGGAAGAAGCAGAGAGAGAGAGAGAGAGAATAGCAAACACAACCCCAGCATCCACAGGCACACAACACCATCACTTATACAACATCCACGTACCTCATACAACACACACCAACACAACACATCACACAGCACAACAAACAGCACCTCACACATCACCCACACCACATTATGGCACCTCAAAGACACCCCAGGTTTTCTGAGGAGGAGCTCAGGGTCATGGTGGAAGAAATCATCCGGGTAGAGCCACAGCTATTCGGATCACAGGTGCAGCAGACATCCATTGCAAGGAAGATGGAGCTATGGCGGAGCATTGTCGACGGGGTCAACGCAGTGGGACAGCATCCAAGAACACGGGATGACATCAGGAATAGGTGGAACAACCTACGGGGGAAGGTGCATTCCGTAGTATCCAGACACCAGGTAGCAGTACAGAGGACTGGCGGTGGACCCCCACCTCCTCCCCCACAACTAACAACATGGGAGGAGCAAGTCTTGGCGATCATGCATCCTGAGGGCCTTGTAGGAGTAGCAGGAGGACTGGACTCTGGTAAGGCATATCTTTACTCTTATATCCCCCCCTACCTGCATGCTATCACAAACACCTAGTCCAAACCTCTCACCCATCACCCCAACACCCCACTGATAACCCACTATCGCAATCCACACATCCCAAAACCAAGCCCTACAAGTTACACCAATGCATGGACCCCCATCACCAAAGCATGTCCAGTACAGATACTCACCCATGCCCCAAAATCACCAATTACACAAGGCCAAAGACAATAAGCCAAGCACAGGAGTAGAGGGTAACTCACCCATTGGACAAGATGGCACACACAGATACAATAACTATGCATTTACCCCCCAACAGGACCCCTACCCAACGTCACCGGACAGGAGGTGCCAGACATATCCAGTCCCCCCACAGAAGAGGCCCACAGTGACGACAGCAGCTCTGCACGCCTGGATCAAGATGACCAGCCCGGCCAATCTGGGACACTGGGACAGTCGGTTCCCCTGCCACTGTCACAAACCACCACTGAACCTCCCCCTCAGGAAACACCACCACAGCACCCACCCAGAGGGCCCATCCCTCTGTCCTCAGGACACGTCAATCAGCAGTGTGTCCACCACTACAGGGACCCCAGGCAAACCCACTAACACAGGACGATCAGGGACCTGGGGTCAGTGGCAGTGGGCACACGGTTCAGGGGACAGAGGCACAGGACAACAGGGAAGCTGGGAGGACTACTGTGTGACAGGGGAGGACAGGCCCAGGGAACCCACTCTCCACAAGGCACTCTCCAACATCATGGGAGCATACCACCATTCCCAGGAGACCATGGGCACGGTACTGGCCAAGTTTCAGGAGACCTAGCGGCTGCAGGAGGAACACTACCTGGAGATCAGGGAGGACTTGAAGTCAATTAACAACACCCTGGTCACCATTGCAGGGGTAGTGTCAGACATGGCCAACACCAAGAAGGACATAGTGGCACACCAACGGGTCCCTGATACTAGCCTGAACGATGAACAGCCCTCCACCTCTGTCGGCGCTAGTGGACAAGAGGTCCTGCCACAGGACCAACAGGCCACCAGCACCCCAAACCTTACTGAAGGAGAACCAGCCCGCAAACGGTCCCTGAGATCCAGGAACAAGACAGAGAACATTGCCAAGACCACAGCCAGGAAATAAGACTCTCCTAATTGTCACCCTTCTGTCCCACTATGTTACCCTGTCCACCTTGAACTGCAATTACTCCACTTCCTATGCCCCATTGGACAATGCACCTGTGATACCAATAAACTGGACTCCACCATGGACATTCCTCCACCATCACCCCATCCCATTGCACAGCCCCCTCCACTTATTAGCACAGAAATAAACACCCTTGAATCACAAATCAATCTGGAGTCAGTCTGTACTTTCACAAATGTGTAATTGCAACCTATCTGAAAAATGGCAATGTCAATGTTCATTTCCACATACCAATGTTCGACAGTTGGTGGGCAGCAGTAAACATAGCAGAAGGCAGAAAGTGGCACCCAGATCTGTAAAATGGAAAACCAAAATGAACTGTCAGG
The DNA here is from genome assembly GCF_031143425.1 of Pleurodeles waltl. Taxonomy (NCBI): domain Eukaryota; kingdom Metazoa; phylum Chordata; class Amphibia; order Caudata; family Salamandridae; genus Pleurodeles; species Pleurodeles waltl. Next base: position 691,074,991 of record NC_090445.1, read on the forward strand.
GTTCATACACAGAGGTAAAAAGTCAGAATCATGCAATGTCCTGCAGTAGTATGATATGGGAGGAGCAGTGCCAGTCTCTTACCTGTGTCTCACTGGAAGTATTGCATGATGATGTTGTTTCGGTTGTCTATATTTTCTTCTTCTGCCTCCTCTTCTTCACTGTCCACAGGCTCCACAGCTGCCACAAAACCAACATCAGGCCCATCCTACTGCAGCAAAGGCACCTGGCGTCACAAAGCTAGGTTGTGCAACACACAGTATGCCACGATTATCTGGCATACCTTCTTCGGTGAGTAGTATAGGGAGCCACCTGTCAGATGGAGGCACCGGAACCTGGCCTTCAGGAGGCCGAAAGTATGCTCAATTATCCTCCTAGTTCACCCATGTGCCTCATTGTAACGTTCCTCTGCCCTTGTCCTGGGATTCCTCACTGGAGTCAGTAGCCATGACAGGTTGGGGTCACCAGAGTCACCTGCAAATATCGAGGGACAACTGTTAGACATACACCAACCCTTAGGGACTCTCCCATACCCAGACACCTATGTAAACTGTGTTGGGACCTTGGGCTCACCTATTAACCACACACAGTGCCTCTGGAGTTGCCCCATCACATAAGGGATGCTGCTATTCCTCAAAATGTAAGCGTTATGCACAGAGCCAGGATACTTGGCATTCACATGGGAGATGTACTGGTCTACCAAACACACCATCTGCACATTCATCGAATGGTAGCTTTTGCAGTTTCTGTACACCTGTTTATGCCTGCGGGGGGGACAAATGCCGCATGTGTATCATCAATTGCACCAATGATGTTGGGGATATGTCCCAGGGCACAGAAGTCACCTTTCACTGCGGGCAAATCCTCCACCCTTGGGAATACGATGTAGCTGCGCATGTATTTCAGCAGGGCAGACAACACTCTGGACAGCACGTTAGAGAACATTGGCCGTGACATCCCTGATGCCATGGTCACTGTTGTTTGAAAGGACCCACTGGCCAGGAAATGAAGTACTGACAGGACATGCACTAGAGGGGGGATTCCTGTGTGCAGATAGCTGACATCAGGTCTGGCTCCAACTGGGCACACAGTTTATGGATTGTGGCACGATCAAGTCTGTAGGTAATAATGATGTGTCTGTCTTCTATTGTCGACAGGTCCACCAGGGGTCTATATACCGGAGGATGACGCCATTTCATCATCTACCCCAGTTGACATGCCCTATGGAGGAGAAGGGTGAGCAGAGGGTCATACACCACATAGGTTTCACAAGGGTGTTTAGAACAATTGTGATGTAATCGGTGTTTTGCGCTGTATGTCTGTATTCCTGCCCAAAAGTGCTGTGACGCAGTTAGGTGCCCTGCCATGTGGCCCCCTGAAATGGAGGCTGCCTGACCTGTAAGGAGGGACAAGAGGAAATGAGGTAACTGCGCTGGCATTGTACAGCGTCGCGATAGGCGGACGAAGACCGTGGCGCAATTCAGTATTGGTTATCATTGGGCCCTATCGGTTCCAGGAGCTAATGACGATGTACGCCGGCGGTGACGGCATGCACCACCGCGGACGTGACCGCCATTTTCTATCTGTTCACTCACTTGATACCTGACCTTCCACAGGAGAGGACCTACACTGCAAGTGCTTCTGCGACCTGAGTCTGGAAGCGACAATGGCTACAGTGTCTGGGGAAAGGGCCCCTGCCTTCACCGCGGAGGAGTTGGACAACCTGGTGGCTGGGGTCCTCCCCCAGTACACGCTACTCTACAGTCCACCAGAAAAACAGGTGAGTACACTGTGAGCCTGGTGGATGCGACATGAATGTATGGAGTGGCGTTGATAGAAGGTGGGGGGTGGGCAGAGGCCAGCATGTGAGGATGGTTAGTGTATGTGTTTTTGGGCCAGGGTGGGAGGTTGTGGCCAATGAGTAAGATGAACCGGACGGGGGAAAAAAATCCATTCTTACTTTACTTTTCCTCTAGGTCAGCGCACACCAGAAGAAGGGTAGTTGGCATGCCATCGCCAAGGAAGTGCGGACCCTGGGGGTCTAACATAGACAGAGCACCCACTGCCGCAAAAGATGAGAGGACCTGCACCGCTGGAGCAAGAATACAGCGGAGGCCCAGCTGGGGGTGGCCTCCCAACGTGGAAGGGGTGCCCGTCGCACCATGACCTCCCTGATGTACCGGATCCTGGCGGTGGCATATCCGGAGTTGGATGGGCACTTGAGGGCATCACAGCAGCCACAAGGGGGTGAGTACAGTCTCATGCAGCTGACTCTGTGCGCTTTATGAGGTTTCTGGGTGTGGGAAGTGGGCTGTGGGTTCCCCTAGGCCAGGGCAAACGTGTCAGGGTAGATCAATTGTTAGGCAGGCTCAGTGCCAGTCCAACCCCAAAAGTGGTAGTGGCCCTCTACACCTAGTCAGGCTCCTGTGGGTTCCAGGTGTGCATAAAATGGGTCTAGGCACAGTCCCCCATGGGCATGTGATTTTCCCCAGAACTGTTAGTGCATGGCTTAGTGCATAGGGCTGCTCCCTGTGTGTTGTGTCTGCCAACGGTGGTGTTGTTGCAGGCATTGACCATGTGTCTCTTCTGTCTTTTCTCCCCTTTTTGTTTTGTCACCCTGTCCTTGTGTGCATTAGCATCATCTGGTGGAGGAGCATTGGCACCGGAGCAGGAGGGAGCTGCAACCCACATGGCCCAGGAGGGTGAATGTATGGAGTCTGAAGGCACCAGTGGGACGGAGGGCGAGGAGAGCTCCACGACGGGGACAGGAGGAGACACCAGTGACAGCGACTCCTCCTCTGATGGGAGCTCCCTTGCAGTGGCGGGCACCTCTGTGCCCACCGCATCAAAAGGTACAGCTGCCCCCCCCCCCCACCAGCACCGCCCTCCCAGCAGCCCCTCATTGAGTTTCCCGTGCCCGCTCACCCAAGAGGGTGGGCATCTCCTTCGCCCCAGGCACCTCAGGCCTTGCCCCAGTCAGCCCTGCTGCCCTCAGTGAAGAGGCTATTGACCTCCTGAGATCCCTCACTGTTGGGCAATCAACCATTTTAAATGCCATCCAGGGTGTGGAGAGGCATTTGCAGCAAACAAATGCATACCTGGAGGGCATTCATTCTGGCGTGGCTGCCCAACAGACAGCATTTCAGGCTCTGGCCTCAGCACTGATGGCAGCCATTGTCCCTGTGTCCAGACTCCCCCCTCCAACTTCCACTACCCAGACCCAATCCCCTCTACCTCAGCTATCCCAAGCACACCATCAGACCAGCATGCACACTCATCAACACACAAGAGTGTACATGGCAAACATAAGCACCACACATCCCAGAGGCACTCAAACAAGCACCATCCCCATGCAGGCACACCAACATCCACTGCCTCCACTGTGTCCCACTCCTCCACGTCCTCCTCCTCCCTCCCAGTCTCGTCTCCACTCACACCTGCATGCACTACATCCTCAGCCACTACCTCCATCACCAGCACGCCCATCACCACACACCGCTCACGTGCAATCACCACCCCCACTACCATGCACACGTCCCCTGTGTCCTCTTCCAGTGTGTTTGTGAGCCCTCCTCCTAAAGTACACAAACGCCAGCACACACCCACTCAACAGCCATCCACCTCACAACAGCCTCCAGCCCATGCACCCTCACCCAAACTCAGCAGACGTACACCTCCTACAACCACTACCTCTTCCTCCACTCCCAAACCCCCTCCATCTTCCTGTCCCAGTGTGTCTAAAAAACTTTTCCTTGCTAACATTGACCTCTTCCCTACACTTCCCCCCGTCCTTCCCATAGGGCCAGGATGTCCAGATCCCAGCCCAGCACCTCAGCCATGAAATCCTCGAGCACTGTTGTCCCTGCAAGTCCAGTAATATCGCGGGCCGCACCCATCAGGGCTGCCAGTGTGCCACCTAGTGAGGCCAAGGATCACCCTATTCTGCCACCTGCCAAGGTGAAGAAGGGGACAACATGCCATAGGGAAAAGCCGCACCACTACCCAGCAAGGCCTCCTCCAAGACAAAAGAGGACAGTGCCAAGGTCCCAGCAGCGACTTCCAAGGTGGGGAAGGGACACAAGGCTAAAGGGAAGTCAGCTCAGGGCACGGAGCCTCCGGGTGAGGGACTGGTGACACCCCTTCTGCAAGACAGAACAGCAACCTGTACGGCGGTGGCCACCGCCGCAATCACCATCACCTGCACCGCCACCAGCACGCCCACCAGCACCGCCACCTGCACGTCTGCTGCATCTACTGCAGTTCCCAGCATCATCCCCAGTGGGCAGCCGTCTGAGGCTGCAGGAGACGTCCTGGTGTCTCCCTCCACAGGTGCTGACACATGCACCACCGCCAGCATCTCTGCCGCTGACACTGCCGCAACCACCGCCACCTGCCCCACGACGTGCTTAGACAGTGCCACCACAGCCAAAACGAACATCATCCCCAGTGGGTAGTCGTCCGAGGCTGCAGGAGACGTCCTGGACCCTGCACAGAGTACATGAGGCACCACAACCAGCACTGCTAGTACCAGCAGTTGGCAGGCTAAGTAGCCACAGGGTGGAGTGTGTCTCTGCCTCCATGGCATATCATGCTACCTGTTCCCAGGAAATCTCGTGGCTCTGACACCCAGATGCGGGAATGAGAACTGCCACACACCATGTGCAGCACTTTGGGCACCAAGCCCCCTCCAGAACCACTGCAGAGATACATCCACTACCCCAGTCGTTGCCAGGATTAAGCACTCTGGGCACCAAGCCCCCTCCAGAACCAGTGGAGAGATACATCCACTACCCCAATCCTTGGCAGGATGAAGCACTGTGGGCGCAAAGCCCCCTCCTGAACCAGTGGAGAACAGCATCCACTACCCCAGTCCTTGGCAGGATGAAGCACTCTGGCTCAAAGCCCCCTCCAGAAACAGTGGAGGGATACATCCACTGGAGAGACGGTGGCCTTGCACTCCCCAGGACCAACCAATGGGCAAACCACCCACTTGAGAGACTTGTGAGACTGTGGCTTTGCACTCCCCAGGACCAATCAGTGGGCAACCCACCCACTTGGGAGACTTGTGAGACTGTGGCTTGGCACTCCCCAGGACCAATCAGTGGGCAACCCACCCTCCTGAGAGACTTGTGAGACTGTGGCTTTGCACTCCCCAGGAGCAAACAGTGGGCATGGACCCACCTCGTGGAGCAGTGGCGTCGTCCCATCATCCGGATGAGGAGCCCCCCATCCCCTTCCCCCTGAGGTGCCTGTTTTTTTTTACCTAATGCCCTTGCAGTGTTTTTTCCGTTTTGAGGCAGGTATCATGTGTGGGCTTCGCCCATGTATTTTGGGACCACTGGTCCACGGACAATGAATGGAACACTATCCAGACATGTGTAGTTGCTGTACATATTTGTATATAATGATCTGTTTCAGACCTGTTTCCCTATCTGGATTTTTGATGATCACACTCGTTACAATCATTTCATTTTGTCCTTGCGTTCTTCCAGAGGGTTACAGGGTGTCTATGTAATTTTGATGCATGTATTTGTGTGTATGGTGTTGTGAGCGAGGGAGGGGCTGGGGGTGCTGCGTGTGTGTGTCACTCTCTTTTTCCTCCCCCCCTCCCCTGTGTGCTAGGTGGATTTTCCCCTGTGTGCTGGATTTTCGATGATTACACTCATTACATTCATTTTATTTTGTCCTTGCGTTCTTCCAGAGGGTTACGGTGTGTATATGTAATTTTGATGCATGTATTTGTGTGTATGGTGTTGTGGGTGAGGGTGGGGGTGTTGCGTGTTGCCTGTGTGTGTCACTCTCTTTCTCCTCCCCCCTCCCCTGTGTGCTAGGTGGGCCAAAGTGATGTCCACATGCAAAAAGAAGTTGAGTTTTAGATGTGTATTTGCATTTCCACACAAAGGAAAGTGTCCCACCATTGGTCAAATGTGTGAAGGCTCTGGTAAAAAGAACCTTTTATGGCAATGTGCAGAACAAAATAAAAAGTAAGTGTGTCACTATGCGAAGACAAAATGGCCACCAGAACGTTCCAGAAGCAACATTTGATGCGCACCCCTAAGGCCAAGCAGTGACATCAGTGGAGGCAAATAGATACTAATGAAGTCGATTGTCAGCTAAATTATTATCACACAGTTCTTCAGCCTCAAGAGTAAGTGAAAGTGAAGATTGTGCCATGTTAATGCTTACCTCAGAGAAATGTGCACATGTGAGAGTGGTTGCCTGTGAAGAACAAAGCAAGTCAAAGAAAAGTAGACATGTTAAAATGTCAAAATCATACAAACACTATCCAAAGATCACACATAAATAAGTTGATGTACAATAATTTTCATCATCGATAGTTGTGCTTTGATTAATATAATGCCTGCAGAAAGGTCCAGTGAACTGTCCCCGTTGCTGCGGCTCACGCCGTGTAAGACCAAGGTATACACTTGGACTGCATGGACACTTATGAAGAGTAAATATCCATTTGTGGTGACAGTGACACTTAAGAAAACAAAGATTAAAGCACTGATACATGTACTTCAAGGTAAAGCATCAAGTGCCTCTATGTTCAATTTCAACATGGCTGTTCACATAGGACTGATTTAAGTAAATTACAACATGAATGCTCATCATGAGACAGTGGGTCAATTTCCTTCATTGTTTCATGGTTTGGAAAAGTTAAAGGCTATGAAAGTAAAACTGTATATTAATGAGGGTGTCCACCCTGTTGCTCAGAGACATAGACAAGTTTCTTTTCATTTACAAGAAGCTGTTGAAAAAGAACTTGAATCATTGCTAAAGTATGACATTGTTGAATACCCCATTGGTCCAACACCATACGTTTCTCCCATAGAAGTAGTGCCTAAATAGGATTATGAAGAATCTGCGCGCATATGTGTTGCATGTTGGCATGTGCTAAGCGAACAAAGCAATTGAACGAGAGAGATATCCAGGGCTGCGCATTGCAGACATGTGACAGAGATCAACTTTTACTAATTAGGTATTGGCTTAGAAGTTAGCATACAATGATTAATTAACCTGCATTAATAAGCCTAACAGAGAAAATAACACGAGTTGTAAAATGTGAACGTTTGAATTTTAGTAAACCATGTGGCCACCATTCGTATTGTGCGCCACATTTTAACATGAGAGTTTGCATTCATATTAAAAAAGTACTAATGTGAATTAATTTTAAAACTGCTATTGAAAGTATTAAAAGAATATAAACTAATTGTACTTATATTGATTTAAATTAATGTTATTATTATAAGTTATACATGTGCAGAAATATAAATGGATGTTTAAATTAGTTCTAACATGTCATAAATTGTGTTTAATGATTTGCTTTCCATGTATGAATTGTAAAGCACGCAATAGGTTTATCAATGTGTTAATGTGTATTTAGGTTTCTTTATTTTATTATTTTGCAAGCTGCAATAGAAAATCACTTGTTTATTCTGTCCTCTTGAACCTGAAACCTTTCCCTAGGCTGCTAATGTGAATATTGAATGTCCTAATGTATTGTAGGCAAGAGACATGTTTTAGATGCAATGATGTAACATTATTTGTTCTAGCTGTGGAACAAAATAGGAAATCTGCAGTTCTCATGTGAAAGAATATTAGTTTAGTTTATTGTGTGTCATGAGAAAGGAATTGCAAGTAACAAATAACTAGATAATGTAATATTTTGTTAATCACATGTACAGACCCCCGATGACAACGCACTTTTTCTGAGAAGCTTTTTAAAAGTATCAGAATTTGGTGGTGCCATCTGCAGTGATTGGATGCTGAATCTGACATCCAAAATGTGCCCGCCTGAAGAACCAATTAAAAAGATTGTGGTTAATTTAATTATTGATAAACTTTCAGTCTTCAGCGAGATTCCCTTATGCCTCGAAGCTGTCCAGAACTCTGTCCACTTCTGTCTAAGGTCTGCTCTCTTACACTCCTTTTCTCGTAGTCTCCATGATGAGTTTCCTCATCATCATCTTAACTGCCCTATTCTGTTATGTGGTTCATTACTAATAAGACCAACTAATTCTGAGCTACTGACTGTCCTGTGTACAGCCCGTGTTCTGCATTATCCTGATGCTGCTGTCAACTGACACCAGATGACAGTGACTGTCCTGCTTGATGAATCATCCTGTGTGCTGTCCCATGGGGAGAGGTATAACTAAATGTGGTTTCTTGTTTCCTTTTTAGCTTAGTCACTTACACCAGCACAATGTTAGAGTTAGCTGCCCTAGTTAGATGTCTTCTAAATTATTTTTGTCTTCCTTTAATTTTGCTTTTGTCTGCATGTGTTAGCCCATTCTCACACAGGCAAGTTCCAGTTCTGGTTAGTGTTAGAAATGGCCCAACTCTGAAATCTTAAATTGGAAACTGAACAATAAATTGTATTTTGATGATTTCCGAATATCACAATCATCTGCTTTGAGTTCTAATATTAATGCACATATTGTATTGTTGCTGATCTATATTATTCTTTTGGAGTGTCTAACAGTCTTGCTGTTTAGTAGGGTGAATCTTTTTAGATGTTTCGATCAGCCTATGGTTTTCAAGTATGTTTATAACTTAGTATTGCGCACCATATATGTGACATTGATTTTGGGATTGTAATAAAGCTTTCAAATGTTATTCGGTTTGAGTTTGATTTAGTGATACATGATTGATGGTGTCTAATATTATCTATGGTATAGTGTCATTGATTTGTTATTTAATGATTCTGACTACTACATTCTTCATCAAGTCCAAAGGTTCAATTAACTTCAGATGGTGAGATTGGTGATGGTGTCTCACCCGAGTGCTGGTGGATGTTGAACCCAGAACCGGAGAGTACAAATCTTCTGGGGCCGCAATGCTCCAGCAGTTTTGATAGCAGAGCTATAGTTTTGTCTTGTGAGGAGGAGAATCAGAATTTGCCTACACTGTGAGTTGTTCTTGGTGTAGTGCAAAGGATGATGAAATTCCAGCGCTGCATACAAGTGAAAGGTATCTGTTTTGAGTAGGGTTTTGCACTTGCAATGCATAGGCAAATCACAGTGAAGTGTAGAGTAGGGAGTTTGTGTATACCAGGTATGAGAGTGGGTACTTGGCATACTCCAAGTGAACGTGGTGCTTTGTACTAAAAAATTTCCCATGTGGTTGCTGTTGTTAACAGGTCCTGCGTGGCCTAAGACTCCAGAGTAGTACTGTACAAGTGTATGGAGACACTTGGTTAATTTATTGTCTGCAGGTAAGGTGTTGGTCGATCGAGAGTTGTCAAAAATACCAGTAGTATTTTCCTTTAGTGTGTGTGTTGTTGGTTGGTATTAGGTGAATCCTGAGTGCACATGGAGGTTCCGTACCAATCGTAGTAGGGTTTGCGGGTTAAATCTTATTTGTGTGTGGGAAAAAGCGGCAGCCAGAAGAGAAGCTGTTGGTGCAGAAGGCCACAGTTTAAATTTCCGTACAGCTTCTGAAGTGTTTGAGTCCTACCCGTAGTGAGCAGACAGGTTTTTCATTTTGTGCTTGCAATATTTGCATTTCAGTTTTGCGTGAGAGGTGTATGAAACAGCTTTGAGGTGAGTCACAGCTGCTGAACGCAGGTAGTGTGATGTCATTTGGTCCGCACTGGGATAGGTCGGTTGGTGAGAAGAGCTGCACATGGATTGGGCGACAAGACTGCACTGATATAGGTTGAGAACAGCTCGTGAATAGAATTGTGAGACAGAAAATTATTTCCTGGTTTCGTAGATTTTGGGGGTCATTCCGACCTCGGCGGTCTTTTCCATACCATTTTTTCAGACCGCCGAGGGACCGCCGTACGGAAGACCGCCAGTGCTGGCGGTCTTCCGCATGGGCCATTCTGACTGTTGGCAGCGCTCTGCCCGTTTCCGGACGAAGAGCCGCCAACAGCCATACTGGCGGCAGGCGGGGAAGTGGAGGTAGCTCCACCTCCACCGCCACGCCAACAGAACACCGCCCAGCGAATCACGACCTGTGATTCGCTGTGGCGGTGTTCTGTTGGCATCGCGGGGTCGGCGGAGCTGCCCGTTCCCTCCCGGAGGATGACCAGGAACAGGTAACGTGATCGTCCGCTAGGGAAGGGGGGTGGTGTTGTGAGTTGTGTGCGTGCATGGGGGTGTGCGTGTGTGTATATTGAGGGGGCGTGTGAATGCGTGCATGAATGCGGGGGGGTGTGTGTATGTGCATGAATGCGTGCATGAATGCGGGGGGGTGTGTGTATGTGCATGAATGCGTGCCTGTATGTGTGTATGTGTGTGTATATGTTGGGGATCGGGGTGGGGGACGGGGGTCCTGCAACCTATTGGGGGTGGCAGGGGTGGTGGGGGGGGTAGGGGAGGGTGTCAGGGTGGGGTTGGGGGTGGGGGAGACCCCTATCAGTGCCAGGGAAGGGATTCCCTGGCACTGATAGTGCTTACTGCCATGGATCGAATGGCGGTCCCCAACCGCATGAAATCCATGGCGGTAAGCCGGGGTCAGGCAGGTTGGAATACCGCCGGCGGTATGTGACGACCGCCGGGCTGGAGACCCAGGTCTCCAGCCCGGCGGTCGTTACCGCCGTGGCGGTCGGAACGGTGAAGCGGCGGCTGACCATGGCGGTAACTGCCATGGTCAGAATACATGAAAAAAGACCGAAAGCCTGTTGGCGGTCTTACCGCCGCTTCATCGCCGACCGCCAGGGTCATAATGACCCCCTTTGTGTTTGTGGATTAGAATTGTGTGAAAATGAAGTTTTTCAAAGCTTTAAGGAGTGCGTTGAGAGATGTTTTTATTCCAGTTAGAAAGGGAGAGCCTACTCCACCTGAGGGTACACCAGCATTTGAGGTAAAGGAAGAGAGAGAAGCTTCAGCATGTCATCAGCATGTCTTTGGGTAAATCAATGGTGCAAAATAACCAAGAAGAAGGGTACCTTAGCTTTTCCTTGTTACAGATCTTTTAATTTGAGAATCTGATGAGGGTGGTGTATGAATCAAAGCCCTTTCTAGACCTGCACAATTTGAAGCACATGCTATTTGGAAATTAGTTGTGAGACAAAAAGAGGCCCAGAAATTTGAAGGGAGAATGAGGAAAGCAGAAAAGATGCTAGCAGAATATATATGGGATGCAGAGCAGAGAATGCGGAGAGCAGATACATTACACGCAGCGCAGTTATTTCCAGCAATCACACAGGAAGGTGATGGAAGTGTTGAGCCTAAAGCCAAAAATAAATCTTAGGAAAATGCAGGACAAATTTCAGGTGAAAATAAAAAGGTAGCAGATGTTGAGAGTGATAAGGATGACGAGTATATAGCTCAGTGGTTGCTGAATCGTCCTCCACCGTATATAGGCCCTAATTTCAACCTTAGCGGGCGGCAACCGCCGCCTGCCAAGTTGAAACCGCCGGGTGGCCGCCAATGCGGCCGCACTCCTGCGGGGCCTATTTGGAGATCCCCGCTGGGCCGGCGGGCGGAAACCTGGTTTCCGCCCGCCGGCCCAGCGGGGATCTCGGCCGCAACACGGGAGCCGGCTCCAAATGGAGCCGGCGGTGTTGCGGCTGTGCGACGGGTGCAGTTGCACCGTCGCGCTTTTCACTGTCTGCTATGCAGACAGTGAAAAGCTGCAAATGGCTGTGGCAGGGGGCCCCGCGACTCCCCTTTCCGCCAGCCTTTTCATGGCGGTTCAAACTGCCGTGAAAAGGCTGGCGGGAGGGAGACTCGTAATCCCCTGGGCAGCGCTGCCCTGGGGGATTTAAACCGCAAGGACTAAAGTGGCAGGAAACCCGTAATTCCCCAGGAAGCACCGCCAGCCTGTTGGCGGTGCTTCCATCAAAACTTCCATCAAAACAGCCCTGGCGGTCAAAGACCGCCAGGGTTGTAATGACCAACGTAGTCCTGTAATGCAGTTGAATCAATAAATCAGAATGTAGTCCCGAATGTTGCTGCAGCTCTAGTTGCAGAAAGTCAGGTTTGGATAGTTCCAAAAGTACCTACAGCAAATGTTGCACAAGTGCCAGCAGTTTATCTGACAGTTCCAAATGTTAACACAGTTCAGAATATCCCAGTTCCAATTCAGAATGCAGGCGTGACTCCGTTTGAGTCCACACCCAATGTACAGACACCTGCACAATTTGTGAATCAGTGACAGAACATGCCTACCTATCCCCCAGTAATGACACCACAGAATGTTGCCCTGAATCAATCAAATCATGCTTTTGGTACAGTATGGACTGGCCAGAATAAAGGGTTAATGTTCCCGCAAAGTCAGTCGAATTTGACAGGGCCAGATGCATTGACAGTACCTGTAATGTAGGTCCAGTAGTCCTGTTGTATGCTCAGAGTAATAATGACAGTGGTTCCCAGATTCCAAATCCAGTATCAGTAATTAATTCACCTTTTAGAACTAATGCAGAAACGAGAGATTGAGCACTACTGTGCCATCAATGCCCTATGAATTCATTCGGTTCAAACCAGACACATAATGGAGTTGGTCCATTAATTATTGTGACATGTCCCCCAGGCTCAATGGGATCATCTGTGATGGCTCAAGAGCAGGTTGTGAGAGCCCGTTCCAATGTTCCACAGTTTATGCCCCATGATAGATATAACATTAGTTTACAGGGGTTGACAGCCCAACAAATGACTGAGTGGTTAGATAATTTGAGTGGAGCAGCAGTATCAGGAAACACACCAGAGGGAGAAAAGACATTGAACATGGCTAGATTAAAATTGTAATTAGATGAGATGATTGAGGCAACACTTGAATTCGACAGATTAGATTTATACAATGAAAATGAATTGTGCTTCATGTGCAAGGATGTTACTCTTCGAGCAGGTCATGTTTATGAGAAATTAACTAATTTGGCTGAGAAATATGAAATCAAAATGAATAGATTCAAAAAGTTGAAGAAGAGTTATAGATTAGAATTTGATGCAAGAGATATTGCAAACATGAGATCACCTGGAATGACAATTCACATTAAGGAGTTGATTCAGAGTATTCAAACTTGGGGGGGCATTAGATAAATGGGAAGGCAGATGGACGGAGAAAAGAGATCAGAAGAAAAAGCCAACTGAATCTTCGAATGATGTACAGCACGCTGAAGGATCTGTAAAAATGATGCCAATTAGAGAAATTTCAGGAGGGAATTTTGTTCATGTCCCTTGGAGTAGAAGTGAGATACTTTCATTTACAAATGATTATCCAAAGTTGAGGGAGAAACCAGCGGAATGTTACCAGCAAACAGAGAGGTTTGTCAAGCTTCTGAAGTGTTTTTAGGAAGATCTGAACACTTTATTTGAGACTGTCGTTCCAGCAGATTTGGAGGTTGAGTGTAAGCAGAGCATTGATTGGCTAACATGTGAACCGCCGAGAGAGACAGGAACAGGCGTGCCATCTGAAGAGGTGATGAAAATCTATTACAAGATGACTGAGTTTCTGAAAATTAAAGTTTCCCCTAAAGATATTGATTGGAAAAGGATTGACAGGACATCTCAGGAAGCAAAGGAGTCTGTTCATGCTTATTATGAGAGACTCCTGAAAGCGTTCAGACAGTACAGTGGCACAGAGAAAATTGAGCCGAGAGACATGATTTAGTTTTTCTTTAGTTTCATTCAAGGATTGAACCCTGAAGTTAGCAATATGATTAAGAATCATTTGATTTGCTTGCAAGGAAAGTCGATTAACGAAGTGTTGCAGTAGACAAAGTACTGCAGTGATGAGACTGATTTGAAGCAGAAAGGATTGAAGGAAAAGGCAATGGTGATGCAGATTAAATCTGCCGAAGCAACAGGGATCGCAGGGTATGGTGAATGCAGGAGGAATGCCGGGGTGCAACAGCAGGGCAGTAGGTTTAGAGGTAGAGGGTGTGGAGTTCAAGTAGATCCGAATGTGGCTGATATTTAAAACATGAAGAAAATGCTGCCTTGCCAGCCTGTTGCAGCGTCAGACGTTGGAAACAGGAGTGCCCCTATAGCAATGTAAATAATTTGGTGCAGGTTGGTGGTGTTGCATAGATGGTTGACAACAGTCAATTTAAAAATGTAAGAGTTCAAAGGTCCTGAATCAAAACATTAATGTTCCTATCAGAGCAGTACAAATGCAGATTCCCCAGAAACAAGTACAATTTCCACAACAGCAAATTCATGTCCCACTGCAGATGAAAATGCCACAAGCTCCACAGGTGGTGGTTCCTCAGCAGAACGTAAACCAAAGAGTAAATGCAAATGCAAATCAGTTAATCACACAATACCCATTGATTGATTTCAGCAATGATGAAGTGAGTGAGGAGTGCATGAGCGAGAGTTTAGAAAAAGAGGAACGTGTGTTGGTTGCCTCATTGGAGGTAGATCAGCGTGGTCCTAATGTGAGTGTGAATGTTATGGGTCATGCTGTTTCATTCTTGGTTGACACTAGAGCAACGTGTTCCACTGCCAAATCGGCAGATGTCCCAAATGTGCCCTTTCAGGAAGAACAGTTCAGGTTGTAGGAGTAGCAATTCAGAATTTGGTAAATCCCATTAGAGAGCCCATTCCAGTTAGGATAAGCATATTTGAAGGTCTGCCTTGATTTGTGGTTTGTGGTTCAAGTCCTGCAAGTCTGTTTGGAAGAGATTTTCTATGCAAAATATAATGTTCCATCACTTGTACACATGAAGGGATAGCAATTCAAACTAACAGTGATGAAACGTGAAGTCAAATTGATGAGCTGTTTCCTCTCATTACATTGTTTCCTGCTCTGACAGTTAAAGACTTGCCTCGTGAATTACAAGAGACAGCAAAGCTAAGAGTTTGAGATCTATCTGGAAAAATTATTGGACTTATTTGAGGTGTTGAACCGGTCAAGGTAACGGTAAAGCTGAACGCAGTTTTCCCCAGAACGCCTCAGTATCACATGACCCCAGAAGTCATTGAAGGTATTACCCCAGTAATTGTAGACTTTGTTGAGCAGGGGGTTCTGAAAGAAGTGATAGTCAGCCCATGTAATTCACCAATTATGGGACTGCGAAAGCCAAGTGGTGAATATCGCATAGTTCACGATTTGAGAAAGGTGAATAAAATCGTAGTATCTTGTTGTCCTATAGTGCCAAAACCAGCAGGGATTTTATTTCAGATACCATGAGCAGCAGAATGGTTTTCATTTATAGATCTGTCACAGGCATTTTTCTTAGTGCCATTGCATGAGGATAGTCAATTCCTCTTTTGTTACCGATTCAGCAGCTGTGTGTATCCATGGTGTCATACTCCACAGTGGTTTTTGGAATCTCCTTCCATTTTTAATCAGATCCTGAAGAGGAACTTAGAGTGTTTGGACATGCCATTTCAGTCTGCTTTAGTGCAGTACATTGATGACCTGATGGTTGTGTCCAATACATGTGAAGCTTGCAGGCAAGATACCATAGCATTGTTGAATCATTCAGGGGAAAATGGATGCAAGGTTTTGCCTGCTAAATTACAGTATTGCCAGAAAGAAGTGAGATATTTGGGTCACCAAATTGAGAAAGGTGCGAGGAAAGTGTCCAGAGAGAGAGTTTCAGCAATTATGCAAATGAAACCCCCAGTTACACAGAGAGATGTCAGAATGATACCAATGAATCCCGAATTTTTCAGTAATTTCCAAACCGTTGAAGAAGTTGACACACAAGGAAGTCACAGATCTAGTTCCCTCCAATGAAGAGCGCATGAAAGCTTTCGTTGAGTTGAAAAAGAGTTTGTGCACAGCTCCAGCTTTGGGAATGCCTGATTATATGAAAGGTTTTGCACTGTTTTGTTATGAACGTGATGGCTGTGCTCCTTCTGTTTTGATGCAGTCACATGGAGGAACAAATAGGCTTCTGGCATATTTTTCCATCACATTGGATTCTGTTGCTGCTGCTTTGCCCAGCTGTTTGAAGGCTGTGTCCCGTGCTGGTGTGAGTATTAGTCAATGTAAAGACATTGTGATGGGACACCCTTTAACTGTTATTGTCCCACATTCAGTTGAAGTACTCCTGACCAGGTCGAAGACCCAATATTTGACCAATGCCCGTCTTACCCGTTATAAGTTATTTATCCTTGGATCTGCAAATGCAACAGTCAAGAGGTGTGTTGTTTTGAATCGCACCACATTAATGCCTGAAAATGACTCAATGATGATAATGAAATGGAACATGACTGCCTCGATGCCACTGAACTGTGCACCAAACCCAGGCCTGATATTCAGGATACTCCTTTAGAGGAGAATGACCAAGTTGTTGTTGACAACTCCTGTTTAAGGGTCAGTGAAGGTACTCTGAGAGCAGAATATGCAGTTTGAGGCTTCTCAGGAGTTTTTGAAGACTCAAGGCTTCAGGGATTTGCTTCTGCTCAAGTAGCCAAATTGGTTGCTCTTACAAGAGCATGTTGCATATCAGAGCAGCTCGAAGTGACAATATTCACAGATAGTCAATATTGATTTGGTGTTGTCCATTATTTCTAGCAGTTATTGTATTGTATTGTAATTGTATTGTAATCATATTTATATAGCGCTTACTACCCCTGATGAGGCGTCGAAGCGCTTTTCGATGAGTAGCACGCTACTCTGTAACCCAACAAGAATTAGGCCCTCATTCTGACCCTGGCGGTCGGTGATAAAGCGGCGGCCAAGCCGCCAACAGGCCGGCGGTCTAAAATATGCAATTCTGACCCTGGCGGGAACCGCCAACACAGCCCGCCAACTTAACACTCCGCCCGCCACAGCGGTACAAACAAACAGCGCGGCGGTTCCCGCCAACAGCCAGGCGGCAGACAATGTACCGCCCACCCTATTACGACCCACCAATCTGCCACCTTTTCCGGGGCGGGAGCACCGCCGATAAGAACACGGCGGAAACAGACTACGAACGGGAAAACGCTCACCTCTACGCACTCCACGCGAGATTCCGGCAGTATGGAACCAGAGTTGCAGGTCATCCCCGCACTCCTATTCCTGCTCATATACCAGGAGCACGCCCGGCAGCGCGGAAGACATCGGTGAGTACTGCACCTACGACACAGGGGAGGGAAAAGATTACCGGCACACACCCACCCACCCACACCCACTACAACACACACATCAATGCATTCCCACAGATCACTGTCACAACCCACAAACCACCCCCCTCCGAAATAATGCAAAGACCAAAAGAAGAGATCATAAACGGGCAGATATATTGAAATATGTACACCAGTAATCCCAATAAATAAATAAACTATGTACAAAATATATACAGCTACTAAATGTAGTCCAACCACTGTCCGTGGATCACAGGCGTCCTGTGCAAAGGGGCAAGGCCCAGTCCCACGACAAGAACTCCACGGAGAGAACACTGCAGGGGCATCAGAAAGAAAATAGGACAGGCACCTCAGGGGGAAGGGAAGGGGGGGCACCTCAGCCACTTGAGTACACGACGCCAGATCCACGAGGGGACTCCATGACCACTGGGCCATCCTGGGGAGAGCAAAGCCACAGTCCAAACAGTCCATACAGTGGGTGGCCTGCCCACTGGGCCATCCTGGGGAGAGCAAAGCCACAGTCCATACAGTCCATACCGTGGGTGGCCTGCCCACTGGGCCATCCTGGGGAGAGCAAAGCCACAGTCCAAACAGTCCATACAGTGGGTGGCCTGCCCACTGGGCCATCCTGGGGAGAGCCAAGCCACAGTCCATACAGTCCATACAGTGGGTGGCCTGCCCACTGGGCCATCCTGGGGAGAGCCAAGCCACAGTCCATACAGTCCATACAGTGGGTGGCCTGCCCACTGGGCCATCCTGGGGAGAGCAAAGCCACAGTCCATAGAGTCCATAACAGACCCCACTGCCACTGGAGGAGGCAAGTTGGCCAGAGGACATCCTGCAGCCCTGCCCGAGATAGATCCTGCCCTGCCACGTCTGCCAAAGGGCCAGCGGTTCTTGCCTTGAAGGGCCCAGTTCAGCGGTTCCTGAGACGGCGGGGCCCAGTTCAGCGGTCCTTGCCCTGAAGGGCCCAGTTAAGCGGTTCTTGAGACGGCGGGGCCCAGCGGAGCGGTGCTTGAGACGGCGGGGCCCAGTTCAGTGGTCCTTGCCCTGAAGGGCCCAGTTAAGCGGTTCTTGAGACGGCGGGGCCCAGCGGAGCGGTTCTTGAGACGGCGGGGCCCAGCGGAGCGGTTCTTGAGACGGCGGGGCCCAGCGGAGCGGTGCTTGAGACGGCGGGCCCAGTTCAGCGGTCCTTGCCCTGAAGGGCCCAGTTAAGCGGTTCTTGAGACGGCGGGGCCCAGCGGAGCGGTGCGTGAGACGGCGGGGCCCAGCGGAGCGGTTCTTGAGACGGCGGGGCCCAGTTCAGCGGTTCTTGAGACGGCGGGGCCCAGTTCAGCGGTCCTTGCCTTGAAGGGCCCAGTTCAGCGGTTCTTGAGACGGCGGGGCCCAGTTCAGCGCTCCTTGCCTTGAAGGGCCCAGTTCAGCGGTTCTTGAGACGGCGGGGCCCAGTTCAGCGGTCCTTGCCTTGAAGGGCCCAGTTCAGCGGTTCTTGAGACGGCGGGGCCCAGTTCAGCGGTTCTTGAGACGGCGGGGCCCAGTTCAGCGGTCCTTGCCTTGAAGGGCCCAGTTCAGCGGTTCTTGAGACGGCGGGGCCCAGTTCAGCGGTTCTTGAGACGGCGGGGCCCAGTTCAGCGGTCCTTGCCCTGAAGGGCCCAGTTCAGCGGTTCTTGAGACGGCGGGGCCCAGTTCAGCGGTCCTTGCCTTGAAGGGCCCAGTTCAGCGGTTCTTGAGACGGCGGGGCCCAGTTCAGCGCTCCTTGCCTTGAAGGGCCCAGTTCAGCGGTTCTTGAGACGGCGGGGCCCAGTTCAGCGGTCCTTGCCTTGAAGGGCCCAGTTCAGCGGTTCTTGAGACGGCGGACGGTCTATGGCCAACTGCTAATTGCCTGGTGGTGCCCTCCTGGGCAGCGGGGATGGTGCTCCTTCACTGCCCACCTGGGCTGTGGGTGGTGGGGCCCTCCTGGCCAGCTGGGCTGGGTCCTCCCTGGGCAGCGGCTATGGGGGTGGTGGGCTCTCCCGGGGCAGCTTTGCCGGTTCCTCCCGGGGCAGCGGCTATGGGGGTTGTGGGCTCCTCCTGGGCAGCAGGCCTGCTGCCTGACCTCTCCGACTTGCTGCCCTTGCCCTCCTTAGTCATCGGCCTGTGGCCCTTTCCTCCCTTTGGAGCTGTGGCTGGTGACTGTCTCTGGGTGGTGTCCGGGGGGATGTAGAAGGCGGGCTCCTGTGGCGCCCCTTCCGCCTTCTGCTCCTCTTCCCAGGGGGTGGGCTGGCTGTCCCCTTGCTGCTGGGCGAAGATCCAGACATGCGGGCTGGCGGGCTCCAATACCCCTGCACCCTTGTCAAGGGGGCTGCAGGGCTGGTGGTGGCTGAGGTGCTCTTCTTACCCCGACGAGAAGGAGGGGGGGGCTCAGGGTCAGGAAAGAAGTTAGTAGTGGCGAGGAAGAGCTTCTTGGGACAATGGAGAGTGGTAGGTACAGTGGGAATGGGAGTGGAGGGAGAGGATGTGGTTGTAGGTGAGTCACGTTTGCTGTCTTTGGGTGCAGGTGCAGGAGGGATAGGCTGTCGTGAGGTGGATGGCTGTTGGGTGGGTGGGTGGCTGCGTTTGTGTGGTGTGGAAGAGGGGGTGACAGACACAGTGGGAGAGGACACAGGGAACGTGTAAATGGCAGTGGGGGTGGTGACTGCACGTGTGCGGACTGGAGTGGAGGGTGTGCTGGTGATGGAAACACTGGCTGATGGTGAGGTGAATGGAGGTGTGAGTGTAGACGTCACAGGGAGGGAGGAGGGAGACGAGGAGGTGGGGGTCACAGAGGTGGTAGTGACTGTTGGCATGTCTGCATCGGAATGTTGCGTGTGTGAATGTCTGCGTGATCTGTGGTGCTTATGTTTGGATGAGCTTCTCTTGGGTGTTGAGGTGTGTGCAGGCTGGTCTGATGGTGTGGGTGGGACAGGCAGAGGAACAGGAGACTGGGAGGAGGGAGTTAGTAGAGGCAGGCAGGAGACAGGGACAATGGCTGCCGTCAGTGCTGAGGCCAGAGCCTGGAACGATCGCTGATGGGCAGCCTGACCCGAATGAATGCCCTCCAGGTACGCATTGCTGCGATGAACCTCCCTCTCCACCCCCTGGATGGCATTCAAAAGGGTAGTCTGCCCAACAATGAGCGTTCGGAGGAGGTCAATGACCTCCTCACTGAGGGCAGCGGGGGTAACAGGGGCAGGGCCTGAGGTGCCTGGGGCGAAGGAGATGCCCGGCTTCCTGGCAGAGCGGGCACGGGGCGAACGCGGAGGGGCTGCTGGGAGGGCAGAGATGGTGCGCTGGGTGGCGGCTGTACCTGTAATGGCGGGGGGCACGGATGGTGCTACCCCCGCAAGGGAGCCCCCTTCCGAGGACGTGTCCGTGTCGCTGCAGGGTCCAGTCGTCCCCGTCGTGGAGCTCCCCTCGCCCTCCGTCTCACTGGTCCAGTCTGACTCTGTGGCATGGCCCTCCTGGGTCATGTGAGATGCAGCTCCCTCCTGCCCCGATGCCACTTCTCCTCCGCCTGATGATGCTGATGCACACAAGCACAGAAAGACAAACAAAAAGGGGGGGAGAGAGAGAAATAAAGGGATATTGAGTACATGGATCTCCGGTACAGTTAGCGGACATGACAGACAC
The DNA here is from genome assembly GCF_031143425.1 of Pleurodeles waltl. Lineage (NCBI taxonomy): Eukaryota > Metazoa > Chordata > Amphibia > Caudata > Salamandridae > Pleurodeles > Pleurodeles waltl. The sequence continues at coordinate 691,095,610 of NC_090445.1, forward strand.
AGATGCCCCCTGCACTAAGTTGCGCACTTGGGGTCCGCTACGCATTCCGTGGAACATGCCCTACACGCCTAGAGTTGACAACTGCACCCATGGATGACACGGCCCAGGGATGGCTGTACTGACAAACTACTGAGGGTGGTGGCTGGGGACACAGGGGCTTACGGGGGTGCCCAGCCTACAGATATCGCCCTGGCCTAGGGGGACCCCCAGCCCTCCTCCCCCAACCAGACACCTCCACTGCGCGACAACAGAGTAGATAATGCTTGTACTCACCCCCTTGTGTCTGCTGTGCTGCCCTCACGCGCCCATCCAATTCAGGGTAGGCCACCGCCAGGATCCGGAACATCAGGGGGCTCAGTTGACGGCAGGCACCCCGCCTACGTTGGGAGGCCATCCCCAGCAGAGACTCGGCGGTCTTCTTGGTCCCGCGGCGGATGTCCTCCCACCTCTTGCGGCAGTGGGTGCCCCGTCGATGGTGGACCCCCAGGGTCCGGACTTCCTTGGCGATGGCACGCCAAATCCCGATCTTCTCATGGGCGCGGACCTATGTGACACGTACAGGGAGGGAGAAATACCACGTTCAAGTTTGTCTGCATTTTCCTTTCCAGTGGCCCAACGCCCCCCATCCCCGCCAGGCCCCCCGCCATGACCCCCGCCAGGCCCAACATGCCCCCCATCCCCGCCAGGCCCCCCGCCAGGCCCAACATGCCCCCCATCCCCGCCAGGCCCCCGCCAGGCCCAACATGCCCCCCATCCCCGCCAGGCCCCCCGCCAGGACCCCCGCCAGGCCCAACATGCCCCCCATCCCCGCCAGGCCCCCCGCCAGGCCCAACATGCCCCCCATCCCCGCCAGGCCCCCCGCCAGGCCCAACATGCCCCCCATCCCCGCCAGGCCCCCCGCCAGGCCCAACATGCCCCCCATCCCCGCCAGGCCCCCGCCAGGCCCAACATGCCCCCCATCCCCGCCAGGCCCCCCGCCATGCCCCCCGCCAGGCCCAACATGCCCCCCATCCCCGCCATGCCCCCGCCAGGCCCAACATGCCCCCCATCCCCGCCATGCCCCCCGCCAGGCCCAACATGCTCCCCATCCCCGCCATGCCCCCCGCCAGGCCCAACATGCCCCCCATCCCCGCCAGGCCCCCCGCCAGGACCCCCGCCAGGCCCAACATGCCCCCCATCCCCGCCATGCCCCCCGCCATGCCCCCCGCCAGGCCCAACATGCCCCCCATCCCCGCCATGCCCCCCGCCATGCCCAACATGCCCCCCATCCCCGCCAGGCCCCCCGCCAGGCCCCCCGCCAGGCCCAACATGCCCCCCATCCCCGCCAGGCCCCCCGCCAGGCCCCCAAGCCAGCCAGTGGCCCCAAATCCATATTGAATTAAACTCACTTGTTGGTCTGGAGGACCGTAGAGTAGCGCATACTGGGGGAGGACCCCATCCACAAGTTTCTCCAACTCCTCTCCAGTGAAGGCAGGGGCCCTTTCCCCAGGTGCAGCAGCCATTGTCCCTTCCAGACCGAGGTCACAGCAACACTTGCAGTATAGGTCCTCTCCTGTGAAAGTTCAAGTCGCAAGTGGATAAGTAGATAGAAAATGGCGGTCACGTCCGCGGCGGTGCGTACCGCGGCGGTGCGTCCCGCCACCGCCGGCGCCCTTCGCCATTGGCTCCTGAAACCCATAGGCTTCAATGTTAACCAATGCGGCTTGGCGCCGCGGTCTTGGCCCGCCGCCCGCCGCGGTGTGCCACGCCAGCGCATTGACCTCACATCCCATTGTCACACTTCACAGGTCAGGCAGCCGCCATTTCCAGGGCCCACATGGCTCAATTTCAACTGCGTCACACAGGCCTAGGCCTTGCTTAGCCACTCAGACACGCCATTCACTGCATAGAGAATCGTTTACTGTGCTAGCTGTGAGTACGTACCTGTGGGTTGCTTGACTGTGTGCTCCATGTTGTCCTTCCTAGGCACCGTCCGCTGGGTTGGGCGAGGAGACGGATGAATCCTCCCGTGTACCGACCGCTGGTGGACCTGTCGACAATGGAAGAACGCCACATTATCCTGACCTACCGTCTTAACCGTGCCACTATCCATGAACTGTGTGCCCAGCTGGAGCCCGACCTGATGTCCCCCATCCGCCAACCCACAGGGATTCCCCCTCTGATGCAGGTCATGTCAGTACTCCATTTCTTGGCAAGTGGGTCATTTCAGACAACCGTGGGAATTGCTTCTGGGATGTCTCAGCCCATGTTTTCGAAGGTGTTATCCAGAGTGTTGTCTGCCCTGATGAAATCCGTGAGGAGCTACATCATTTTCCCTGAGGTGGGCGAATTGGCTACAGTGAAGGGTGATTTCTACGCCCTTGGACATATTCCCAACGTAATTGGTGCCATTGATGGGACCCATGTGGCTTTGGTTCCCCCAAGAGACAGGGAGCAGGTGTACAGGAACAGAAAAAATTACCATTCAATGAACATCCAGGTGGTGTGTTTGGCTGACCAGTACATCTCGCATGTAAATGCCAAATTCCCTGGGTCAGTGCATGACGCCTACATCCTCAGGAATAGCAGCATCCCTTATGTGATGGAACAGCTACAGAGACACCGTGTATGGCTAGTGGGGGACTCTGGGTACCCCAACCTGTCGTGGCTACTGACCCCAGTAAGGAATCCCCGGACCAGGGCAGAGGAACGGTACAATGAGGCCCATGGGCGTACTAGGAGGGTGATCGAACGCACCTTTGGCCTCCTAAAGGCCAGGTTTAGGTGCCTGCATATGACAGGTGGATCCCTAATGTACTCACCTAAGAAGGTGTGTCACATCATCGTGGCCTGCTGCATGCTTCACAACCTGGCTTTGCGCCGCCAGGTGCCTTTCCTGCAGGAGGATGGTCGAGACGGTGGTGTTGTGGCAGCGGTGGAACCTGAGGAGAGTGACGAGGAGGAAGACGACGGGGCTGAAACAGACAACAGGGACAGAATCATTGAACAGTACTTCCAATAGGACACAGGTAACATTTCAAAGATAATTTAGTAAATGTTAACTACTCTCCAGCATCTCTGCTGCCTGTCTATTTGCCCCAGTGTATGATGACTGAGTTTTGGCTTTTCCCTCCCTATTTCAGATCTGGGGTCCCCACTACGAGTCCTGTGCTTCGTTTCCCCATGGACTACAGCTTTGTGGCAGCTGTTTGTTGACTTCACCATGTACAAGGACATATTTGCACTGTCATGTCAATTACAATCTATTGAAATCACAGCCAGACTCCAGATATTTTGGTGCAAAATAGGTGTTTATTTAAGTGCTCAAAATGGGATGGGTGGTTTCAAGTGGGTGGGGGCTATGGTGAAGGAATGTCCATGGCAGAGTCCAGAGTAACAGTCACACAGGTGCATTGTCCAGAGGCCTGTGGAGAGATGGAGCATGGGCAGTTCAAGGATGGACAGGGTGACAATGTGGGACAGTGGGATGACATCAGGTGGTATCCATTGCTGGCGGGGGTCTTGACATCCTACTCTGTCTTCTTGCGAGATCTCAGGGCCCTCTTGCGGGGTGGTTCTTCTCCTGCAGGAGGTGGGGGTCTGGTGGGCTGCTGCTGTGCGGGGGCCTCCTGTCCACTAGCGCCGGCGGAGGTGGTTGGCTGTTCTTGGTCCAGGCTAGTGGCAGGGGCCCTTGGGTGTTGTTGAGTGTCCGCCCTGTTGTTGACGAGGTCCTGCAGCAGCCCTACCATGGTAACCAGGGTGGTGTTGATGGCTCTGATGTCCTCCCTGTACCCCCGATAGTGTTCCTCCTGCAGTACCTGGATCTCCTGGAACCGGGCCAGTACCGTCGCCATCGTCTCCTGGGAGCGGTTGTATGCTCCCATGATGGTGGTGAGGACCTCGTGGAGAGTGGGTTCCCTGGGCCTCTCCTCCCCCCCCTGTCGCACAGCTGCCCTCCGAGTTCCCCTGTTTCCCTGGGCCTCTGCCCCCTGGCCGGTGTGCCCACTACCACTGCCCCCAGGTCCCTGTTGTTGTTGGGGTGGTGGGTTATCCTGGGTGCCCTGTAGTGGTAGACACACCGCAGATTGACGCGCCCTGGAGACAGAGGCATGGGCCCGCTGGGTGGGAGCTGTGCTGGTGTTCCCAGAGGGGTTTGGGTATGTAGTGGCCTGGGCCTGTGTGAGGGGAACCGACTGTCCAGAGGTCCCCGATGGTCCGGGCTGGTCATCGGTGTCCAGGTCGACAGAGCTGCTGTCATCGCTGACGGCCTCTTGGGTGGGGGGTGTGGATAATTCTGGCCCCTCCGCCGCGGTGTGTTGACGGTCGGGTCCTGCAGGGGTATAGAGGTATGGTTATAGTTTCAATGTGTGGCATATGGGTGTATCTGTGGGTTCTCGTGTCCCCAAGTGCTGGCATTCGTGTGTGGGGGCTTTGGTGAGGGTGGCTTGTGGGGGGGATGTGTATATGCATTGGGCATGCTTTGGTGATGGGTGTCCATGCTTAGTGGACGCATGCAGGCCTAGGTTTTGGGATGTGTGGGTTGTGATGGTGAGACATTGGCGGGGAATAGGTGTGCTGGGGGTGGGGGTGAGGATGGTGGTGGGGGTGAGGATGGTGGTGGGGGTGAGGATGGTGGTGGGGGTGAGGGTGGGGGTGAGGATGGGGGTGGGGGTGAGGGTGGGGTTCGAGGATGGGGGTGAGGGTTGGGGTCTGATTTGGCATGCAGGTGGGGGGGAAGCAGTATTGAAGCTTCAACTTACCAGTATCCATTCCTCCGCCGACTCCTGCGAGGCCGTCAGGATGCAGGATGTTCAAGACTTCCTCCTCCCATGATGTGAATTGTGGGGGTTGAGGTGGGGGTCCTCCGCCAGTCTTCTGCACGGCGATGTTGTGCCTGGATACCATGGAACGCACCTTCCCCCGTAGGTCGTTCCATCGCTTCCTGATGTCTTCCCGATTTCTGGGGTGCTGTCCCACTGCGTTCACCCTGTCGACAATCCTCTGCCATAGCTCCGTCCTCCGGGCAATGCTGGTGTATTGTATCTGTGTGCCGAACAGCTGGGGCTCTACCCGAACGATTTCCTCCACCATGACCCTGAGTTCTTCGTCTGTGAAGCGGGGTTGTCTTTGGGGTGCCATGGGGTGGTGTGTATGATGTGTGGGGTGGAGTATGTGTATTTAAGTGAGTTGAGTGTGGTGGTGTGTGTTGTTTTGTGTGTGGATAGTGTGTGGGTGATGGTGTTGAGTGGCTGTGGCTGTTATTTTTTGGATGCTGGTGTCTCGCTCTTGCCTTCTTTACGAATTTTTTAGCGTAGGGGTTTGTGGGTGATGTGGGTGGGTGTTTTATATCGTATTGTGTGTGTGGGAGTGGTGTGTGTATGTGTATCAGGTGTGTGGGATTCAAATCGTCCAATGTGGCTGAGTTTTGTTCGTTTGTGTGTATTCTGACCGCGGCGGTGTGTCCCGCCAATGGAATACCGCGTTTGAATGACCGCCGCGTGGATCGTAATGGCATGGGCGTATTTCTGTTGGCTTGACGGTGGAGGTTTTGTCACCTCCACCTTTCCGCCGACCGCTGGTCTGGCGGTCTGTTGTGGCGGTCGGATTTTCGGAGGTTTGCCTTCTGCGGGTCAGAATGACCGTGGCGGGTTTCCGCGACCGCGGCGGGATTATGGAGGATTTCTGACCGGCGGTAGGCGCCTTTTACCGCCGAGGTCAGAATGACCCCCTTAGTGATGGATTAGTATCGGGAAATAATGAGTACAGTTTTAGTATTATTATGAGTTAATTTGAGCCGCGGATATGAGAGTTTGTTAGTTAGATTGGCTGGAGTAATGGAGGGGTGGAGGAGGAAAGAAATCCAGAAGTGTTAATTGGGAGTATATCCTTCATTTACTCAACCCAAAGGCTTGGGATGAGTAAAGGGGGTGGAGGAGGGAAGAGTATGTGGAAGGGTTAGGGAGAGCATAGTAGCAGGGTGAGATAAATGCGGGAGAATTTAGTAAGGTTGTGTGGGAGGTTACAGTAGTAGGGTGAGGTTTGGTGAGTTAGATGTGGAAGCGGAGGGAAGAGCTTAGGCAGAGTTTTTTAGGAGATGAAAGTAGTAGAAGGGATTTGGGATGAGTCAGAGTGAGAATGGAGGATAGTTTGATAGAGACATGACATATGATGATGAGTAGATAAGTGTGATAAGATGAGAGCAGGAATTCATAGATATCTAGTATAACAACCCACCCAGGAGCCATGCAATGATCCACAAACATGCCAAGCACAGAAACAACATATGCACATACATACATATATATATATATACACACACACACACACACACGAATACACACACATATGCACATACAATACATAATGAGAACCATGGGTAAAAAATACTTAGTCAAACAGGTTTAAAGAGTGTGTGTGTATTTTATTGTTATGACATAGTAGCGATACATATTTTCTAAAGAAACTATAAATAAATAGAAATATAACTGAAAAAATATTTATCAACATAGGCATATGCAGTTCATAGTTGTTTGAATATGGTGGTTATGAAGGAAAGAGCCAACTCTTGAGTAGTTTTCTGAAGACAAGAAAGTTATCTGTGGCTCTTATCGTTGGGGGTAATGAATTCCATAGTTTGGCTGCTTGGATGGAGAAGGATGTACCACCTATAGTCTTTTTCTTGTATGGTGGTGTTCTAAGGCGGGGTGCCAATCTTGAGCGGAGGTTTCTTTGTTGGATGTATTTGGTAATTTTCTTTCTGATAAAAAGCGGTCCTGTTCCATGTATAGCTTTGTGGGTGATACAAAGCAGCTTGAAAGTGCATCTTCTGCCAACGGGTAACCAGTGTAGTGCTCTCAAGGCAGGGGAGATGTGGGCTTGCGGCTTTACATGTAATAGTAGCCTGGCTGCGGAATTCTGGATATGTTGTAGTTTTTTCATAACAGATAGAGATGATCCATGGTAGAGGCCATTGGCATAATCCAGTTTGGATAGTACAAGCGAGATAGTAGCTTGCACCTTGTGTGGAAATCCGAGGTGGGGGAAGATGCGTCGTAAAGTCTTCACGGTGATGAAGCTTGTTTGTGCTAATTTGTCAACTTGGGCATTCATAGTTAACTTGGAATCCATGGTGATTCCTAGGTTTTTAACTTCCTTGGATAATTGTGGAGGTGGTCCGAGATCGTCAGGCCAGAGGCACAGAGGGTCATCATTTTTCCAGTCACCACATATGAGTATTTATGTTTTGGAGGTATTTAGTTTGAGATGGCTCCAGGTCATCCACTGATCAACGGCTCTGAGGCAACTGAAGATTTGTGAGTTTTCTATGTTTTTGGGGCATTCTAATTTAAGTAGTATTTGTGTGTCATCTGCATAGTTGTAGCATGTGAGATGGAAATAATTGATCAGTTCTGGTAAAGATATCATGTAGATGTTGAAAAGCAAAGGTGAGATGATTGACCGTTGGGGGACCCCTGCTTTTGTGAGGTAGGGTTCGGACAAGAAGGGGGGCGAGTGGATGATATTAGATCTTTTTTTAAGATAGGAAGTAATCCAGTCGAGAGCAATCCCTTGTATGCCGGCTTTGTGGAGTCTTTGAGTTAGGGTGTCATGGTCAACCGTATCAAAGGCAGCTGAGAGGTCCAAGAGAAGTAGTGCAGCAACTCCATTGCGGTCGACTGTGTTTTTAAGATCGTCCCAGATTGCCATGAGTGCCGATTCAGTGCTTCTTCCTGGGCGGAATCCAGTTTGGAAGTCTGAAAGTATAGAATTGTCTTCAATGAATTGTGACATCTGGGCGAATGCTGCTCTTTCTATCAATTTGCCCAGGAAAGGTCCGTTTGTGATTGGTCTGTAGTTGTTGGGGTCTTGCGGGTCTAGGTTTGTTTTCTTTAATAAAGGTCGTATGTATGCCTTTTTCAGGTGTACAGGAAAAGTTCCTGAAGTTAAAGAGTTGTTGATGATTCTTCTTACAGGTGTGGCAGCAGAAGTAGATAGAAGAATGTTCTTGAAGATTTGTGGTGGGCAAGGGTCAGAAGGGCAACCAGAAGGTCTGCTTGCTTTGACCAAATCCATAAATTCATCCTGGGATATTTGTTTGAAGGACTGTAGAGGTTGGGTTGGTTTATTCTTAAAGGGTATTTTAGGAAAGGAGTTGGTGCTGATGGTTTTCTTCTGTTTTAAAATAGGAGTTCAATGTGTCTGCCTTGGTTGTGTAGTGAGTTGCCAATTTGTTTGTGAAATCTTGAGTAGTGGGATGACTTCCTTCCATGCATGTAGGTTTTCGAAATTCATTGAGAATTTTATAAAATTCCTTGGTTGTAGATTGAGCATTTTGAATTCTGTCTGAGTAGTATCTTTTTTTAGCTTTTTTGATTGATGATTTGTATATCCTGTTAAGTTTGTGTAGCTGCAGTTTGTCTTGACTGTTGTTTGTTTTGAGCCAGGTCCGCTGCAACTTTCTGATTTGTTGCTTTATCTTTTTAAGTTCTGTGTTTCTCCAAGGTGTTGGTTTTCTTTTGTCGTGTTTAGTTTTTCTGAGTGGTATTAGGATATCAAAAGCTTCCTGTAGCCACTCATAAAGTTTTGGCACAGAATTAATTGTATCTAGATCTGTGTTTGCTGTTAGTTGTTTTTCTAAGTGATCCCAATTGAGTTTGCTCCATGGTCGATAGGTGTACGTATGTAAGTAGTTGTGGGGTGTGTTGATTTGTGGAGTTGTATGTCGGAAAGTTATCATATGGTGGTCTGACCAAGTGATTGGAGTGATGCTATGAATAGTAACTAGTTCAGGCTTAGCAAAAATAACATCTAGGATGTGACCAGCGATGTGTGTGGGATTGTGTACAATCTGATGTAGGTTCAATGCGACTAGGCCAGTAGTGATAGCTTTTGGATGGGGCATATTGGGTTTGTCAAACCAAATGTTTAGATCCCCAGTTATGGCACCAGAGAGGTTTCATTACCTTGTCTAGATCACCTATTTGAAATGGTGAAAGAATGAATGATTTGTGAAATGCTTTACAGTTACCAGAGAAGATTGCCGCTGTCAAGTGTGTGGCCCACCAGAGGTCAAATGACTATGTAACATTGGGCAAAGCCTAAGCTGACCAAATTGCCAGATATTGTGCACTCCATTGTGCCACCTTCTAGAAAGATTGGAGTAAAGAAAGTGCCACCAGTGAGACTAAACTTAATTTCTTGATGTCAGTGGTTGATACCTGGGATGAGATTAAGAGGTTGTATGAAGAAGAAACGGAGGAAGAACACATTAGCTGGATAAAAGCAGGATGTGCTCTAAGAGAGGGAGATGATATCTGGATTTCAAATGAAGGGCAAGTTGTGTTGCCAATTTGTTTTCTGAACACGATGGCTAGGTTTTTATCATGGTCGGGTTCATCTCGACAGAGATGCAATTATTTGCACTTTCAAACAGACATGGTACAACCCCAGATATAGATTGGTTGCAGAAGCGTTTTGTCATAGATGTGTTACATGCCAAAAATGATATAGGAAAAGGCACAGTGGTTAATTTAAGCCGCATAGGCAGATCAGGAGGTCCATTAAACAGAATGCAACTTGATTTTATTGAAATGCCTCCCTGTAATGGATTAAGGTATGTGTTGGTCATTGTATGTGTGTTTTCCAGTTAGATGGAGGCTAATCTAACACGTAGGAATGATAGTCTTACTGTAGCTAAGCTGCTGTTCAGGTAACTAATTCAAAGGTATGGATTCCCGACTTCCCTGGAATCAGATCGAGGAACTCATTTTAATAATAAGATCATAAAGTTGTTGTGAGCAGCACTGAACATTGAGCATAAATTGCACTGCAGTTACAGACCAGAGGGATCTGAATTGGTGGAGCAATTGAATGGAACACTGAAATGGCCTGATGCATCACCACTTGTCTTGATGAGCATGAGTAGCACCCCTGACAGGAAGACAGGACCGTCTCCCCATAATGTCCTGATGGGTCGTGCAATTAGGTTACTAGCAGCACCTCCAAATGTACTTGTGAATATAACAGATGAATTAGTGCTGGATTATTGCAAGGGTCTGGTTGATGTGGTTAATTCTCATCAGGTTGAAGCAGCAACAGTTCAAACGACCCAGGAACAGTGTCACAGCTTGAAAGCTCGTGACTGGGCACTGATAAAGAAGCATGTGAGGAAGACTTGCCAGGAGCCAAGGTGAAAAGGACCATTTCAAGTAATCTTAGTGACAACAACAACTGTGAAGTGTGCTGGTCTTCTGAACTGGATTCGTGCAAGCCATACATGCAAAGTTCTATGTTCTCTTGGAAACACAGTCTGATCCTGCAAGAGCAAATACTGATGAAGAGGGGGTTCGACTTGACCAAGCTGTGAGGACGGAACCAGTGGCTGAAGAAGAAAATGTGCAAAGTGGTGAAAGCACAAACAGTCTGCATGCAAATAAAGGTGCAGATAAAGGCAAGATAAAGATGCAAACAAAGGTGCAAGCAGCTTGCAAACAGACAAAAATGTAGGCAAAGTCAAAGTCAAAATCAACTGATTCCTGCCAGCACAGCAAATGTTGTGAAAGCAGTTGCACCCAGGAAGAGAACTGTGAAAGGAGACAAGTGGCCTGCAGCTGCACATGAACGGGTTGCTGATAAACTCAAATGAGTAACAGAAGCAGTTGAAGATTCAAATCAAAGTGAAGATGAAGATGGTGCTGTAAGGAGAATGAAAAGGCAAAGAGTGCCAAGTCACAGATATTCTTCACATGAATGGATCTATTTTGTCACAAATGAATGGGAGAACAAGTTTATGGCCTTTGTTTTGACCGTGAGAATTTGGTTGAACATTCTGGAACTTATAATTGCATTTGAACTGAGCTTTGAAATAACCTTGCCAATTAATCAACAAAGACATTACACTCTGAAAGTGATCATTAGTGATCATCAGACTGTGTCCCACTGAGAACATACACTGAACTATTTTTTAAAAGCTTTTAGCTGAATCTTGAAGAATGTTCTTGAATATCGAGAACTTCTGTAAATATTGCAAAGACTCTAAAAAGCTGCTTTGTTTTGATTTTCGCTTTCTTTTTATACTTTTTTCTTTTGTTTTCTCTCTCTGATTCTGTAGATGCCATGAATCCTGGACAGGGCAAACACAGAAGGTGAATTCGTTTGGTAGTAGTATGTATGGTTTTGTGCATTTTATTAATTGTAGGGATGAGTGTTTCAATTACAGGAGAGGTGCAAAGTTCAGCAACTCCAGTGCTTAGAATAACAACATCTAAGCAGGATACGTTTTATAAAGATGAGGGATTACTTCATTTAGATGACACAAAAGGAGATTTATCTTCCAATGTATATTATGCTTTGCTCTATGAGTATGTGGATATGGTAAATGTGCATGATTGTTATGTGTGTACACACATTCCTTCATCAGTACAAGAAGGAATCACATATCACAGCTTACCACTAACTTATAGGATTAGTTGGAGTTTATTATTAACACCTTTGTATAACCAGGAATACTTTTAGTATTTGTATTCCAATTACGATGCAGTTTTCTCTTTTGTTCCTATTAATCAGAATTTGAGCAGCACTGCAAAAGCTAGAGGCATAGACATAGTAGGAGGATTCTTTGAGCCTACACTGACTTTTGGCACAGCATATGCACACCGGAATAACTTGACATGTATTCTCACACAGGTAGGAAAGGCATTCATTAATCAGGTTGATGACAGAAGAAAAGCAATGAAAGAAAGGACAGAGAAGGGTATAGTTAGCAAGAAGAACTAATTTCACAACATACCAGAGACACAAGGATGCTTAGCTTTGGATTGGTAACATGCAGGAAAGCCTTGTGTATATATAGGCTGCAATCAAAAGCTAACAACAAGTTTGTAGGAACAAGTGAATGCAGACATGCATTCCTGTTCAAGAGTGTATGGTATTTTAAGCTAAATGGACAGGATCCTGCTGTACATGGTGTCTATTACATCTGTAGTAAGAAAACTTATTACAAGCTTCCAAAAGGCTGGTATGGTACATGCAGTTTGGGAGTGATTTTCCCAAATATTTACCAAATGGACGACATTAACAATCCTGAAGGGATTGAGAGACCTAAAATTAGATTTAAAAGAGGTGCAAGTGGTTCCGAAATTACAGGAGATATATTTGGTGCTTTTATTCCATCAGTGGAGGGATCTTGAATCAAATAAAGATAAGAAAGTTATCAACAATTGTAGATAAAGGGGCTCATTCTGAGCCCGGCGGGCGGCGGGAGCCGCCCGCCTGGATGGAGCCGCCAAATGACCGCACCGCGGTCAAAAGACCGCAGCGGCCATTCAGACATTTCCTCTGGGCCGGCGGGCGCTCTCCAAAAGAGCGCCCGCCGGCCCAGAGGAAATGCCCCTGCAACGAGGACGCCGGCTCAGAATTGAGCCGGCGTAGTTGCAGGGGTGCGACGGGTGCAGTTTGCACCCATCGCGTATTTCAGTGTCTGCATTGCAGACACTGAAATACACAGTGGGGCCCTCTTACGGGGGCCCCTGCAGTGCCCATGCCATTGGCATGGGCACTGCAGGGGCCCCCAGGGGCCCCGCGGCACCCCCTACCGCCATCCTGTTCCTGGCGGGAGACCCGCCAGGAACAGGATGGCGGTAGGGGGTGTCAGAATCCCCATGGCTGCGGAGCGTGCTCCGCAGCCATGGAGGATTCCCCCGAGCAGCGGGAAGTCGGCGGGAGACCGCTGACTTTCCGCTTCTGACCGCGGCTGAACCGCCGCGGTCAGAATGCTTGTGGGAGCACCGCCAGCCTGTTGGCGGTGCTCCCGTGGTCGATGGCCCTGGCGGCCGTCAGAATGACCCCCAAAATGTCAACTGACTTTTCAGGTGCAATGCTTCTAATGGATACGGAAAAGGTTGCAGGAAATAAGGAGATACTTATCTAATCTGACAAGTTTTAAAAATGACTTAAATTACCTAAAGGAGACCAGTGTTTGGGAGACAGTAGGTGAAGGATTCTCTAAGGTAGAATCTTGGTTTGGTGACTTGAGAAATGGTTTTGTGAAGATGATCCTGAAACCTTTATTGATTGTGACAGTGTGCAGAATTTGGGCACTTGGATTTTTACAAAGCTTACAATTTCTGGAGAAAACAAGGAACAAAGAATAAACAGAGGAGAGAAGAAATGGAAATTAAGAATATGAGAGACAGATATTATGAGACGATGAAAAGAATTTACAATTATCACAAGCCTAGATCTCTGCATTACCAAACTGCAAGGTTTTGACGTCTCATTGTAGATGAGAATAATTATTTTGTGACGGCATAGATTGCCGTCTAAGGAGGGACTGAGAGAAATAAAATTGTACTAATGAATTAGTGGCATGGAAGTTAGCATATGGTGATTAATTAACCTGCATTTAAAAGCCTAACAGAGAGAATAACATGAGTTGTAAAATATGCACGCTTGAATTCTAGTGAACCATGTGGCCACCATTTGTATTATGCACTACGTTTTAACATGAGAGTTTGCATTCATATTAAACAAAGTACTAATGTGAATAAATATTACAAATGTTATTGAAATTATTAAAAGAATATGAACTAATTGTACTTATATTGATTAAATTAATTTTATTGTAAGTTATATATTTGCAGAAATATAAATGGATGTTTATATTAGTTCTAACATTTTATAAATGATGTTTGCAATTAAATAATTTGCTTTGCATATATGAATTGTAAGGCGTGCAATAGGTGTTGTTGATGTATTAATGTGTATTTAGGTTTCTTTAACTAGGCCTGAAGTATTATTTTGCAAGCAGCACTGGAAATCACTTGTTTATTCTGTCCCCTTGAACCTGAATCCTTTCCCTAGGCTGCTAATATGAATGTTGAATGTTCTATTGTATTGTAGGCAAGAGACATGTTTTAGATGCAATAATGTTACACTATTTGTTATAGCTGTCGAAAAGAACTGTAAACCTGCGGTTGTTGTGAAAAAATATTAGTTTAGTTTATTGTGTGTTGTGAGAAAGGAATGGCAAGTAACAAATAACTAGAGAATGTAATATATTGTTAATCACAAGTAAAGACACCCGATGACAATGCACTTTCGCTGTGAAGATTCTTAAAATTATCAGAATTTGGTGGTACCATCTGCAGTGATTGGATGCTGAATCTGACGTCTGAAATGTGCCCACCTGAAGGACCAATCAAAAAGATTGTGGTTATTTTAATTAGTGAGAAACTTTCAAGCTTCACTAAGATTCCCTCATTCCTCGAAGTTGCCCAGAACTCTGTCCACTTCTGTCTTAAGCCTGCTCTCTTAAATTCCTCTTCTCTGAGTCTCCATGATAAGCTTCCTCATCAGTCTTAACTGTAATGTTCTGTTATGTGGTTCACTGCTAAGAAGGCCACCTAATTCTGAACTGTTGGCTGTCCTGTGTGCAGCCTGTGTTCTGCACCATCCTGATGCTGCTGTCAACTGACACCAGAAGACAGTGACTGACCTGCTTGATGAATGATCCTGTGTGCTGTCCCATGAGGAGAGGTATAACTAAATGTGGTTTCTTGTTTCCTTTTTAGATTAGTCACTTACACCAGCATATCTTTAGAGTTAATTGCCCTAGTTAGATGTTTTCTAAATTATTTTTGTCTTCCTTTAATTTTGCTTTTGCCTGCAAGTGTTAGCCCATTCTCACACAGGCAAGTCCCAGTTTTGGTTAGTGTTAGAAATGGCCCAGCTCTGATGTCACCATCATTTGCTTTGAATCCTAGTAATAATGACCCTATTGTATTGTTGCTAATCTATATTATTATTTTGGAGTGTCTAACAATATTGATGTTTAGTAGGTTGAATCTTTTTAGACGTTTCATCAGGCTATGGTTTTCATATATGATTATAACTTTGTTTTGCCACCATATATGTGACATTGATTTTGGGATTGTAATAAAGCTTTGAAACTTTATTCAGTTTGGAGTTTGATTTAGTGATAAATTATGGATGGTGTCTGATATTGTTTATGGTATAGTGTCATTGATTTATTATTAAATGATTCTGACTACTACACTCTTCGCCAAGTCCAAAGATTCAGTCAACCTCAGAGGGTGAGATTGCTGGTGGTGTCTCACCTGAGTGAAAGTGGTTGTTGAACCCGGAACTGGAGAGTAGAAATTTTCCAGAGTCCCAGCGCTCGAGCACATGATTACACAATTAAATGGTACTAAGGTCTTTTCTCTACTTGATCTGAATGAAGGCTATCATCAGTTGGAATTAGAAGAAAGCCTGTTTTCTTGCACTGCCCTGCGCCCCCCTAACGATGCCATGGGAGCACTGTGTTTACAGTACAGTGCTCCATGATGTGCAGTGTCCACAGCTGAGTCAGAAATGATGATGCAGTTGTGGTGCTAAACCGTAGCAGTGCTGGACTAGCATCACAATTTTCATACTAGTCCAGCAATGCTGGGAGGGGAGGGGCATTGAAAACAGCACATTGTTCCTTTTACGCCAGCCCTGAGCAGGCGTTAAAGAAATTAGGCTGTGACGACACAGAATGGCGCAGTGAAATCTTGAAGCTTTCACTGCACTATTTCTGCTGCCTTTTTTGCAGAGGAATGCCTACCTTGCATACATTATACCTGGAGCAGGTATAATGTGATGCAAGGCTTTACAAATAATGGTACCATTGCACCAGTTTGTAAATGTGGCACAGTGTGGGGGACTGTTTGCGACACTGTAGTGTAAAAAAAGATGGCATTATGTAGATATAATGAATGCAGTGCAAGAAAACTGCTGCATCGATCACGATGTACCAGTTTCTTGTAAATGAGGCCCTTAGTTTTGGTTTGTCGTTGGCTGAAGAACTTTTCCAAGACGTCATACAACACATAATACAGCCTGTTGTGAATGCATCTAACTACAGTAATGACATATTGATTTTTGCAGCTACACAAAAGGAGCACGATAGAGCTCTCACACAAGTACATCAATTACTCAGTGATGCAGGCTTCACTTTCAGTGCAGACAAGTGTGAGTTCAAGAAAATAAAATTGAAATTCTTTGGCCATATATTTTCTGATAGGGGCATAATGCCTGATCTAGCAGAAGTACATGCTTTCACAAATGCTGAACTCCTACAGGATGTTTCAATGGTATGTTTGTTTCTTGGAATGGCCAGCTACTGTTCAAGATACATAAAAGACTTTGCCACTCTCAGTGCTCCACAACGAGAATTAACCAAGAAAATTATTTCAATTGAATGGTCAAGAGAATGTGAAAAGAGTTTCAACAGAAACACACATGCAATAGCAAATGCTACAGAAATCACTTACTTCAATCCAAAGCTCCATACTGATATTGTGGTTGATGCTAGCCCTGTAGGGTTAGGCGCTATTCTTGCACAGCATAGTGGATGCCCAAATGCATGAAGACATGTTGTGGTCTATGCTAGTCGAAGTTTACCTCAAACAGAACAAGCTTACTCATAGCCCAATAAGGAAAGTTTGGCTGTGGTATGGGCTTGTGAACATTTCCATCTCTTCCTGTATGGAAAACCTTTTATGCTGGTGAATGATCATCAAGCCTTGCTAACTATCTTTAACAATCCTCAAACTCAAAGACAGGGACTACGATTGCAAGATACGATTATACATTTGTGCATCGACCCGGAAAAGATCAAAATTGTGCTGACCACTTTTCAGAAGTGCCTAATCAAAGTCATGGCCTTCCATCCAAAATGCCTTAGGCCTAATCAATTTCATTGTTAAGTCAAGCACACCAGCTGCTATATTGTTAGAATGATTTCTAAAAATTAGCGTTTTTTTTCATTTACCAGAGGGCAGATGTAGTGTCTTCTATGATTTTGAATGGAACCTCCCCGAGGACTCCCAATGAGTGTTTAATGAAATCACTAGAACAAAATGTATGGGAGTTTGCTTTAGATTGTTGGAGTTCACAGGTGCAAGCAGAGAAATAAAGACACAGGATTTACAGTGTGGCCTACTCATTCAGCAGGTGCCAGGCTGGTGAGGATGCTACAGTCACTTCCTGGTTAGAATCACGGAGAAAGGTCATATGGTGCTATTTCATGTGATGTAATTGAGGTCATAGAATGTGTGATGTCACTTTGGCTACCACTGGCATCTTCCTTAATTAAAGTCCAGGCAATGAGGTTTTATTTGCCCAGATGTTCCTGGATGGGTGTTCTACAGAGGATCTCTTAGGTGTTGACAAGAAGCGTGCACAAATTATGAATCCCAAATAAACTCAGAGTTATTGTATCTTCAAGAATTAGCCCTAGAACATGATATGTAGTTTTTCTCAAGAGGTTTAGACCTTTATGACTATGCTCACGGATAAGTATTATTATACAACATTAAAGAAATGTTCAAATGTGTCACATGCATTTACTATTATTGGGTTCTATTCTATATGTTTCAGAACTAATCAACAGTTTTTCTTTAATTTATTCTCTCAAGTGCTAAAAAGAAAAATATGTTTTTCTTTTAATTAACTAGTATGCCCTGAAAAAGCCATAGTATTAATCACGAGACACATGTTGGCAACATTTATTAAACCAACCTAACTCATTGGACATTGCACTGAATAACATTTTAATGCAATCAGTGGAAATACACACATTTCTCATACTGCTACTGGATACAACTTACCTCTTGAGCAAAATATGTATCATGCTGGAAGGATATGTTTTGAAGTTACAGTGAGTTACTGAGGACAATTATTTGGTGCACTATCCCTGTCGTTGATTCAGTGTTGTACGTAATCCTTGGGGATCACACAATTGGGGAGCACCATTGTTCTGTGCCCATAACACTGGACACAGTTGATCTCCTAGGTATTCCAGGCCTATGTTGAAACTGTGCTTGGATGCCAGGTGGTAACTACAGTTGTGTACACCAAAGCTGTAATACCTTGTTGCTTCGCCCTTTGGGTGTGTCGCCTATCAATTCATTTGTTCTTAGATGGACATGTGCGTATGGTCACCCTACATACCTCATTCCTCAACCTAAACCTAAACCTAACCTTCATTTTAAATTTCAACAGTTATGGCCAAAAACCTCTTGATCTTTTCCAAAATAAAACTGTTCAAAAAGAAAGTACTGCATCACAGAGTTGTAGGTATTTGTATTTAACCACAAATGCTGACCACATACCATTCAGCTCCAAAAGTAAAGCGCAACACTGAATGATTTCTACTTCTATTGAAACAATGCATAAAAAAAACGGCCATGTTAGTTCAACAAAGACTGAAAGTGTTTTAGGCAAAGGGTCAGAGGGTTAGCTCGCCTGTGGTAGGCGAGGCGCAGGTGTTTCCTTGCACAGGAGCGTGCCAGAGGGCCGCTCTCCTGCATGCCCAGGGATGACGAATGTGATACAGAGCAGCCTCGTGCGCCACAGCGTGCACAGCAGCCTCGTCACTCACTCCAAAACCGTCGATAGCGGATGGAAGTAGGCTTTTGGTTTTACATCTCTCGTGAATGCGCCTGGAAATTGGTAGCTGTTCATCTCCAGAAAAGCGATAAACCGCACTGTGGAGGGGACTAAGGGGGTCATTCTGACCCTGGCGGTCACCGACCGCCAGGGCCAACGACCGCGGAAGCACCGCCAACAGGCTGGCGGTGCTTCCTGGGCCATTCTGACCACGGCGGTAAAGCCGCGGTCAGAAAAGGGGAACCGTCGGTTTCCCGTCGGTTTACCCCTGGCCCAGGGAATCCTCCATGGCAGCGCTGCTTGCAGCGCCGCCATGGGGATTCCGACCCCCTTCCCGCCATCCTGTTCCTGGCGGTTTTTACCGCCAGGAACAGGATGGCGGGAACGGGTGTCGTGGGGCCCCCTAACAGGGCCCCATAATGATTTTCAGTGTCTGCCTCGCAGACACTGAAAATCGCGACGGGTGCCACTGCATCCGTCGCACCCCAGCAACTCCGCCGGCTCCATTCGGAGCCGGCTTCATCGTTGCTGGGTCTTTCCCGCTGGGCCGGCGGGCGGCCTTTTGTCGGTCGCCCGCCGGCCCAGCGGGAAAGCCAGAATGGCCGCCGTGGTCTTTTGACCGCGGTGCGGTCATTCGGCGGTTCCCGCCAGGCGGGCGGCGCCCGTCGCGGTTGGAATGACCGCCTAAATCAGTAACTTGGGAACCTTCCATGCACTATGCATGCGGGTGTGTTTGTAGGTAAATGACAGAGCCTGTGTGTTTGTCTTTCTGGTTATATATGTGCTTACGCGTGTAATAATTATTTGTTTTATGTGACTATCTCACACGGACGTCCTGGCGTGCTCCTTGCGATCCTGGTACTTACTACCTTTGTGACCCCTGGCCTCAGAGATGGCAAAATCAGTGCCAGGAACACAAGGCCAGCTCCACTTTCTGTGTTTTCTGTAATTTTATGAATCAAATAGCAAATAATATTTGGTTAATCATTATTATTGTAATAAATAATGAATCACAGTTTGCAGGACTATGACCACCCATGGCTGCTGAGGTAAGAAAAAAAACATTTTAAATGTAAGTTGTGTGCGTGCTTACTCGCGAGGGTGAGAGCTTGTGTATGTGTAAATGTGCATGTATGTGTAAGCATGCATGTGCGAGTGCAAGTAAAGGTTAAATGTTGTGTGATATCCCTGGCATTTTCGTGAATTGACGTTTATAAGTATCTACATGTCTATGAGTGCTTTACGTGTATGTGTGTACATAAGCTTATGTCTGGGTGCTCTTACGTGTGTCTCTTCGAACATATCATATGCAACAGTGTGTCTTTCTCTGGTTGCGTATGTGTGTGCGCCTGTCTGTGGGATTGCTTATGTAGGCTGTGTCGTGCGTTTGTGCGCAAAAGATGTAGGGGAATATTTACAAGGAGCTGGCGCACCGGCTCCGATGCACCAGTTTCGTAGTGCTGCCCTGCACCCCCCTAACGACACCATTGTAGTGCTGTATTTAAAATACAGCACACAATGGCGCTCGTAAGCACAAAAAAATATTGCTGCTGTTTTTGGCGCTTTGCTGAACTAACGCCAACAATTTTAGCACTAGTTCAGCAATGCTCAGGGATGCCCATAAGATATAGCACTAGAGTCACTTTAACACCTGCCCTGGGCAGGTGTTCAAAAATTACGCTAGAATGGTGCAGTGAAATCCTGTAGATTTGAGCCTCCCTGCGGGGGAATGCCTCCCTTGCATACATTATACCTGTTGCAGGTATAATGTGGCACAAGGGTTTACAAAGTGGCGCAATGGTTCCATTGTGCCACTTTGTAAATATGGTGCAAGAGAGGGCTTATTTAGCACTACCGTAGTGTAAAAATAATTATGCTACAGCAGTGCTAATTAGCGCAAGGGGCTTGTAAATGTGCCCGCAGTTGGAAACGTCAGCATGTTTGCACCTTTATGTATGAGTCAAGTCTAATCCTATTGATAACCACAATATATGTGTGCCAGCTCCAGTCGTCATTGGCTCACCATCAGCATGCTACAAAATATTGTGTTGTTATTGTGCACATCTTTTTCCTGTTAATTTGATTAGCTGTGAGAATTCTTTTCTTTTCTTTTTGCTCTACATACTGTTCTCAACCAGTGTGTGCCCTTAGTTTTAGTGGCATGTATCTCTTTGTGCCTTTCATCTCGCTGCGTTTTGACGTTGTCTTCACACTACTGCTTCTTCTACGATACAAGCCTGTGTTTCTAATATTTCTTGCTTTCTCCTTGTTCTACATTGACATACTTGTGACCCAAATTATTCTTCATTGGCATGCCAGTGTATGTCCTCATTCTTCTCTTCTGCACATGATCTTCTCCTTGCACTTCCTTGGCCAACTAGTTGCTCTCTTTCTTTGTAGGTGTCACCAGGGGGAGCTCCTTCACAACGGTGAAGGAATGTCACCCCCTGGCTAAGCCAATATAGCATTAACATTTTATTTTTCAGCTCAGCCAGGAGCATGTGAAGGGAGGGGCAGGGCTCGGCCATGGAAGGGGGGGAGAGGTGGGAGAGTGAAACTTCTAAGTGCGCATGTGTGTTTGGTCAGCTGTCTCAGGTCGGCCAAACACACATGCGCACTTAGGTTTCTCCAACCGGGCTGTGCTACACAGCCGGATTGGAGAAACTGCACAGGCTCCAGTGCACTGTCTGAGTGGCAGAACAAGCCACACAGACCAATCCTGCCCCCGCCTGTTATGCTACATTTAGCATGAGAGCAGCACCAGGATTGCTGGGGAACCGCTGCTGGTGTCCCGGTGAATGCTGGGACACCAGAAGAAGAGCAGAGGAGCGAGGCGGGAGGAAGTGTCGAAGGAAACAGGTAAGGTTTTTATTTTTTAAAATATTTTTTTATTCCCTCCCCGTGCCCACATCCCTCCACGCCCCTCCCTTTGAGATTTGCGGTAGTAACCGCTGGGTGTCACGTCTGTATTTTTCCTTCTTTTTGACTGTTTTGATTTGTGTATCTCAGTCACCTCATTTTTAGTTTCAAGCTTTTGTTTCTAGTTGGTTGTGTTACCCTCAAATTACTCACCCGCAGATTTCCATAGGCTCAAAAGAAAACTGCAACCTTTTTGGAAAGGAAAAGGAATACTGGCAGGTGTCTCTCATCCCTCCCCACTTAATTATGGGCAGAGGTGTTAGGAGTCAGACAAAACCTGTCAGAGAATCTCATATCTGCGGGTGTTGTTAGAACCCCCAAATTCTCGAGACAGTACTCAGACATAATTATTGGCATTTTACACTGCATAATTTGCAAAGCCCAAATTAAGTGACTTATTAAAAAAAAAAAAAGTAACACAAGGTGCTACCTTATTTCGGGGAGGAGGCACATGGGTGTTCCCCTGCATCCACCCATGCATTCTGGTGGATATTTATTAAAATCAGTAAACATGGCTTTGCATTAAAATGGTGTGCCTACCCGAGGCTTGCATTACAGGGATAAACATCTTTATTTCTTCTTGTTACTTCCTCTTTGCTTGTGTACTTCACTCTGCAGCGTGCACACACACACACACACACAGAAGAATAAGCTTCTAAGAACATTTTTTGGGCACAAAGGGATTCCTTCCTGTACAAAAACTATTCTAACCACAACTGAAGCACTTGTATGTCTTGGCACAGGAGTGACTGCAGTGGCACTAGGCAGCCCTAAGTGTGTCGGCACAATTCGGGAACAGAACCTCACTATTTCTTCTGCTCTCTCACTTTGACGCAACGCAGCACAGCAAATATCCTGCTGCATTGTGTTACGTCACAGCGTAGTAAATCTGGGTCTTAGTCTAATCCCTACCTGCTGTGTAGTTGTATTAGCCTAGTTTTCATTTATGTTGAGACATGTAAAGCCACCCACATATCATCAGGTCTAAAGTCAAACTTGGTGTCAACATCCCTCCAGCAAGTGCTCTGAGTATTATTCCACCCTTAACATCAGAATCTTACAGGCCTGTTTTCTATATAGTGCCATAAGGAGCAAGGAGGGATTAGCTTGTGCTTTTCATTTGATGTTCTGCTACACAGAACACTGAACAATAATTTTGCACAAGTTGAAGTTAGTGCACTGAAGGCGCTACAACATCTTCTCTCCTTCCTTCAAGGCAGAGCTTGCAAAGTCATATCTCCTTGTAATCGCATTTCAGCCACCACCATATTTGCAGAACTTCAGACAAAGGGAATTTATTCCTCCAGTCATTTAACTTGAGCCTCAGAGCAAATGACAATTAAATGCATTTCTTTATTAGTTCCCATAACTCATATAGCTCTTGCTAGAAAATAAACAGGCCTGTTCTCTAGGCCATATACTTCTATCACATACACTGATGCATTCAATGCACATACAGTGACTATGCTAACATACAACAAGGGCTGTGTTGTAGGTGGCAATATAAAAACACATAAAAAGCCGTGTCACATACATCACCTTGTAGTGCCTTCCTGTGTTTGTACTTTCCTTGTTCTTCACTGTGGGAATGTGCTGTTGCTTATGATTAGTGGTGTGTCTGAGCTGCTCTTCATTTTTTTGTGGCGGGGTGCTTATCCACATGTCTATATTACACGTCTGTGCTTCTGTGTGCTCCTCTTTGGATATTTTGTACCTTTCTTTGTTCTTCCTGTACATGTTTGTGGATCTCTCTCTAATTCTCTTTGGTGAGCTTTGTATCTTTTTTTCCATTAGGGTCCTATGCTCTTCTTATTCCTTCTTGATATGCTCTTTGTCAAGATATAGTTTATTGCTATACTTTGGAATTCCTTAACAAAACACTTATGCTTGTGGGTATTCATTGTTGGAGTGCCTGTGCTTGTTCTTATTCCTCACTGGCATCACTGGCATGTTGTTATTTATCTTTTTCTACAGTCCTCAGTCATCATTGTTTCATGGCGTACTTGTGTGTCTTCTGCCTTTCCCTCCTAGGTGTATCTTCTGCTCTCCCAGTTCTTAATTGGCAAGTCTGTGCTTCTGATTATTAGTTGTTGGTTTGTTCACTTCCTCACTCTTTCTTGACATGCCTCTGATTCTCCATATTCTTTTCAGTAACTGTTTTTAGTTTCCTTTGTCATACTTCTGCCTTTCCTTGTTCTTTCTCGATAAACCTGAACCTACATCTAATATTGCAGGTCATATCGTTAACCCTTCATTGTTGTTCACTGGCAGGCCTCTATTACTACACAGAGTTCTACACAGGCATGGTCTGTGGCCAATAATAACCGTTCATCAATCCCTTGATTGAAAAAAATGGTCAATTAGTGAAAGTATATCCAGGAGTGTTCACTGCTTTCTGTGTTGATGTGTAACTGTTGTTCAAAGCACTTTCAAATACTCAAAGTATATATGCGTTTTAGGGATGGATGGTAGAAACACTGATCTAGATGCTTTGGTCATTGTTGTTCATAAAGAACAGTGGAGGTTGTAATCGAGAAGAATGTGGGGCACCTAAATTATTTAATGTTCCAATGTGTGCCACGTTTTCTTCTACGGTGCAAGTGCAAGTCTGTGTTTTTACTTATTCTTTCATGGTGTATCTGTACCTCTCTTTGCTCTCGATTTTGAACCTGGACTTCCACATGTTCTTCTTTAGAAAGATGGTATGTGTCCTTATATCTCTTTTATGCCTGCACTTCTCTTTATTCTTTGTTGGTGTTCCAGTGCCTCTTTTATTTTCTAGAAGTGTGCCTTTGTCTTAATTAGCATCCTTTATTTGCCTTGGGATGCCCCTGCCTCTTGTTAGTCATCACTGATGCGACTGTGCTTTTCTTTAGTCTCCAATGGCATTCCTTTGCTTTTCTTTATTCATCTCTAGAAGCCCAAATGTCTCCTTAGTTTTCCTTCATGTGAATGTGTTTCTTATTCATCATTGGGGTGCTTCTGCTAATCCTTTGTTTTGCTATCCAAGTCTGTGCTTCTATCTGTTCCTCCATGGAGTTCCTGTCCTTGTCCTTATTCGTCTTTTGTAAGCCTGTGCTTCTCTTTCTTCTTCTTTGGTGGGTGCTGTACTGCTTAGGCTTCGTTATTATGCTTGTGCTTCTTATTCTTCTATATAGTCTGTGCCTTCCCTTCTTTTCACACCAGACCTCGGCTTTCCTTTATTCTTCCCATCAGGCCTATTCATTTTTTCAGTTTTCATCGGTACGGATGCCCCTTCATGTCTCTGAGTCTTCTTATTCTCTGTTAATGATGAAGTGGGTTTTCTTTATCTTTCATTGATTTGCCTATGCTTTACCTTTTGCTCCAGTAGTTCTTTGGGCTCCTTATTCTTTTTTGTTGTGTGTAGTTTTCTGCGTTCTTTTGCCTGTGCTTCACCTTAATCTTCTTTATGAGCCTCAATCTTCTTTGGGGCAGCAGCAATTCTACTTAAACCTGTATTGCAGTCATGTGCCACCACCTAATATAGCCATGCCTTTAGTTCTTATTTTTTTTAGGGTGGCTGTGCTTCTTCCTCTCCTACATTGTGGTCCAGTGGCTCTGCTTGTTTTTTTTCCTTGATATGACTGTGCACTTTTGTCTTCATTGACAGCTCTTTGGGACTCCTTTATTCTTCTTTTGATTGCCAGAGCGTCTCCTCATTGTTTCTTGATGGCTTCTGCTTCTCCTTTTTCTTTGTTGGCGTGCCTGGACTTCTCTTTAACTTAAACGTCCTTTATGAGCCTGTGCGTGCCCTTATTCTTTGCTGGGTTCCCTAAGCTTCCCTTCTTGCTGCTCCTATTATCCTCAGTGCGCACAGGCACTTCTCTTTCTTCTTTAGAGAGGTACCTCTGCTTTCCCTTCCTATATGTTGGTATGGCAGTCATTCCCTGTACTGCTCATTGATATTTCGTGCCTTATTTTAATCTTTCTTGAGGTTTCGATGCTTCTTTTTATTATTCCAAGGGTTGTCAATGCTGCTTATTTTTCTTCATTAATGAGCTTTACCTGTGCTTATTCTGCATTGGTATTGTGTTATAATATGGCTCGCGGCTGTTTTGCTTGAGCCTCGAGCCAATAGTCTGGAATGTTGTTTCGGTGTTCTCTCTCCCGGCAGTTGCTTGCTGACGGGGAGAGAGAGCACCGTGTACGAGAAGAGCTCTGACAATAAACAGTTTCTTTACAAGTGCGACGCTGTTTGTGGCCTCATCTTTACATTTTTGGCGACAAGCGTCAGCAAGCGCAGAAATTTCTTCTCAACGCGGATGATGTGAATCCACGACTTCCTGTCTCAGTGTGGGATGCGAGGTGCCGTTTTGTGATCGGCGTATTACGGATCGAGATTGAGTTCTTACCTCGATTTGAATCAGCCATTCCATGACCTGATCTTCGGCTGCTTTTGTTATCGTCATTTTATTGGTGTTTAGAAGTCAATCGGTGCGCACTGTGTAAGCCGCTGCTTCTCTTTTGCTTCAGTCTCCTAGCTACACTTACTTCTAACGTTGCTGAGCCGACATCAGACGATGCATCTGCATGTTTGTGGCGGCCATCTTAGAGAGTTGGGAAAACCCTCATTTAACTAAACGGAATTTACGAGGAATCAGAAAGTACTGTATTGGCGACCTGCCGGTTCTTGCTGAATTCCTTAAGGATTCTTTTGCGGTGATAGGCACACCTAAACCATTAAGGAGAAAAGTGCCTTCTGCAGTGATGGGCAGACCTAAACTTTGCTGCTTTGCTGCTGCTTTGCTGAACTTGTCTGCTTCACTATCAAGCACCTGAGAGGGGGAACATGGACGTTTTATTTAATTTAAATGTACAGAGACACTTTGACACAAAGTACTATACTTATATATGTTTATTTTTTTTTATAACAAATTTAAACATTAGGTTTGGCCTCAAATGATGGCTATTGCGACCACTGCTGTGCATTCTCCACCTCAGTTTTTGGTGCAACCTGGAAGTATGCCAATACTTTGGGAGGAGTGGATAGACGTATTTGATAATTATCTTGAGGCTCTCGATGACTTAGGGTTCTCTTCCAATAGGAAAAAAGCAATCTTACTTAGTTCTTTAGGCAAAGAAGGTCAGCATGTGTTCAAGTACTTGCCAAAGGCTGTTGATCTGGCTGGCCAATCTATTGATGATGTATCTTTAGAAGCTAGGCGGAGACTAGAATTGAGGTTTGCCAAGACTGAGAATGTAGTCATGCAAAGGTTTAAGTGCTACACAGAACCCCAGAAGGTGAATCTGTGGATGAATTTGTTGCTCGGTTGAGAGAACTTTCCGTTAAATGTAGATTCGGAGCGATGACAAAGGAATTAATTCATGACCAACTCATTGTACACTGTAGGAGTAAGAAAATGCAGGAAAGGTTGTGGGCAGCGAAGGACCCTAAGTTGAAGGATGCTATAGAAATTGCAAAGGTGGTTGATGAATCGTAATTTTGTATGAAACAAATAGAGAGGAAAGAAGTTAAGGGTTCTGAGGATGTATCGCTGATTGAGAGTGATGTGGCTGTCACAAGTAAATTGTCCTGGGAAAGATTCATTAATACTTCTCTTAACTTTAATAGGGGTAATGGCAGGATGTGTAACAAGTGTGGCAGCAGGTATCATACTTCTGAATCCAGGAATTTCTTGGCTCTGGGGAAAGAGTGCCGAATGTGTGGGCACAAAGGAGATTTTGCCCGAGTTTGTAGGAAAAAAGAACATGTCAAAGGGACGGTAGCCATGGTTGGAGATGCAGTAGGTGATGCGTTCACAAGGTGACAAGTTTGAAAGGGTCTTATGTGTGTCTGAGTCTGATAATGTGGTGGCGGGAGCAAAAAGGATGCATAGACCTAAAGCAGAATTTACTGTAAAGAATGTGCCTGTGGAACTAATGGTAGATTCTGGCTCCTTATATACAATTGTTCTTAAAGATTTGTTTCTCCTGAAGTGGCCTTCGACCAGATTATTGCCAAAAGACATCAATCCTGGGCGTTATCAGGGCGAACAGATAGACATCATTGGTTATATGCTCACCGAGATAGAGTTTAAGGGGAGAAAGGTGTTAGGCAAAGTTTATGTAGCGGAGTCTGGTCCACATATTTTGGGTTGGCAACATCACTACGATCTTCGAATTGTCATCAATCCATGTGCCCCTAGTCAGTTAGCAGTAATTGAGGATGTTTCTCTTGCTGATATTTTGAATGGTGCTAAGGAGGTGTTTAGAGAAGAAATGGGTGAGTTGAAAGGCTACGTTCACTAAATTAGGTTGAAGCTGGGTGTTGTTCCTGTTCACCACAAGGTCAGGAAGGTTCTGGCATCGGTAAGAGGGGGAATTAAGGAGCTTCTAAAAGAAATGCTTAACTGTGGAGTCATTGAACCTGTGGAGGCCTCGGAGTGGTTGTCGCCTGTAGTTATCTTTAAGAAGAGAAACAGAAAATTGAGGTTCTGTGTAGATATGAGGGGGCTAAACCAGATCATTGTTACAGACAACTTTCCTTTGCCAAACATTAATGAGTTGATCTTGCTTATGAAGAATGACAAATATTTTTCAAAGTAAGATTGAAGCACACTTATTACCAGATTAGACTTCATCCGACATCTAAGACTCTTACTCCTTTCATAACCATGGAGGGCACATTTCAGTTTACCCGGATGCCTTTTAGCCTGGCATCCGCTGCCAGCATTTTTCATAGGATGACGAACCATATTTTCAAGGGGTTGGACAATCTTCTTTTTTTTTCAAGATGATATTCTGGTGTTTGGGGACACCACTGAGAATCATAATGTCACTTTGAAGATGTTGTTGGACAGGTTGCTGGAATCTGGATTAACTTTACATCAGGAAAAATGTCAATTCTTGATGAAGGAGATGGAGTATTTTGGTCATTCTCTGTCGCAGGATGGTGTTAAGCCAAAAAAAGACTTGTTAGTTGTAATTAGATCCGCTCCAGCTCCTAAGGACAAGGACCAACTGCAATCCTTTTTGGGTTTAATTGAGTACTACTCCAAATTTGTCAAGAACTTTGCCAGCAAGACAGAATGTCTAAAGGTACTCTTACACAAAGGAGCTAATTTTGTATGGGAAGAAGCGCAACGTTGATGTTTTCAACTGATAAAAGATAAAGGAGGTCATTCTAACCCTGGCGGTCCAAGACCGCCAGGGCTAAAATGACGGGGGCACCGCCAACAGGCTGGCGGTGCCCCGCTGGGCATTCTGACCGTGGCGGTTCGGCCACGGTCAGAAGTGGAAAACCGGCGGTCTCCCGCCGGTTTTCCGCTGCCCAAATGAATCCTCCATGGCGGCGCAGCAAGCTGCGCCGCCATGGAGGATTCTGACACCCCATACCGCCATCCTGTTCCTGGCGGTTCTCCCGCCAGGAACAGGATGGCGGTATGGGGTGTCGCGGGGCCCCTGTAAGAGGGCCCCAAAAAGAATTTCAGTGTCTGCTTTGCAGACACTGAAATTCGCGACGGGTGCAACTGCACCCGTCGCACCTTCCCACTCCGCCGGCTCAATTCTGAGCCGGCGTCCTCGTGGGAAGGGTGTTTTGCACTGGGCTGGCGGGCGGCCTTTTGGCGGTCCCCGCCAGCCCAGTGCAAAACCCAAAATACCCTCAGCGGTCTTTCGACCGCGGAGCGGTATTTTGGAGGGGGAACTCTGGCGGGCGGCCTCCGCCGCCCGCCAGGGTGAGAATCACCCCCAAAGTGTGCAATGCTGGCATTCTGGTACCTTTTGACACAAGGAAAAAAATGGTTATTACCGTTGATGCAAGCGCAATGGGAATTGGAGCTGTCTTGTCCCAGATATATGAGTCTGTTGAGAAGACTGTTGCTTTTGCTTCACGGACTTTGACTAGTGCTGAGAGACATTATGCAGTTATTGAGCGTGAGACTTTAGCATGCGGCATGGGGTGTGGAATATTTTCACACATATATACAAATACATATGGGGCAGTACCATCACGCTGCGTACTGATCATAAACCTTTGTTAAAAATGTTGTCACCAGGTGGGACTGGTAAGGGGTCAGCAAGACTGGCCAGGGTAGCTTCACGTTTAAAAGAACTTAATTGCAAAATTGAGTTCATTCCTGGTTGGAAGAATGTGCAAGCTGATTGTCTTTCTCGTCTGGCTCTTGAGTGGCAATCAGTAGATGGGGATAATGTGTTAGAGAATGAACAAGAGGGAGCAGTTGCCTCTGTGTGTGAAGTTATGCATTGGAGTAAAGGTCCTGTGAAAGAAACTGACTGTGATTTGGCTATGAAAGAAAATGAGGTTTTAAAGAGAGTTATTGATTTGATAAAGAAGGGATGGAGGAGAGACAGTACTCTTCTGGTTTCAGTACGGCCTTACAACAAAGTGTTGGATGAACTTTCAGAAATCGATGGTCAGATGATCTTGTGGGGTGAAAAGGTAGTTCCGCCTTCGGGTGTACGCAAAAGATTGTTTGATATTGCTTACAAGGGTCACCTGGGTCAGACAATTACCAAAAGAAGGTTGGGAATGGAGTTCTGGTGGCCTGGCATGGATGATGATGACGTGGGAGATGGGTTGAGAGGTGTTCTGTGTGTATACAGAGTGAGAAACGGTTAAAAGTGGGAGGGCAGTCCGATGGGTGTAGCACAACTGATCCGGGTAAGTCCTGGCATAGTGTCTGCTTAGACTTCATTGAACCTTTGTCTGGTACTGGTAGAGGAAGGAATTTTTCCCTGGTTATGGTGGATGTGCACTCTAAATGGCTTATTTTCAAGTTTATGTCAGTGGTTACAACGTCTGCTACCATAAGTGTCTTGAGAGAGATTTTTGCGGAGGAAGGGTTTCCAGTGGTTTTGATTACTGATAATAGTACGCAGTTGACATCTGATGAGATGAAAGCCTTTTTAGATTTGTGAGGTGTAAGACATGCACGTACAGCATTGTACAATCCTCATGCCAATGGAATTGTGGAATGGGCCAACCGCATGATCAAGGGTGGGCTGCAATTGGCTTTGGTCAATGGTTTGGATGCTGGATCGGTGATCTCGGAATTAGTGTGGGCGTATCGCACCACAGAGAATCTAACTTCTGGGAGAGTACCTTTTGTTGACATGAAAGGAAGGAAACTTGTTGGTAAACTCAGACCTTCATGGATGGAGAAATTGTTGGAAGGCTGTAGTGTATTCAATGGGGACCTTTAGAGTGAGACGGGGTGTAACGTCATGAGGATTAAACCTGGTGATTGGGTGAAAATTAAATTGGGAAGGTCTTTGCAAGTTTTTAGGTCTGTTCAGAGTTCAACAAGTACACAAGTGGCATGTTTTACTTGAAAATGGTCAATGCTGGAATTTCAGGCGTGTTGCAAAATTTGCTTCTGCGTGGAGTGGGAGAAATGGAAAGAGGTGTGATGATTGTAGTGGTTATATGTTGATGAAAGATGAAGATGTGACAGCTCCATGTGGAATTCATGGTAGTGAAAGGGATCAGGGTGGTAGTGGAAGTGGTGATGCTGATGTGGGTGGAAGTGATGTTGACTCATCTGCTCGTTTGGGTTCCATGAGAGCATCTCTTTGTGATCTGAGTGTAAGGACTCCTAGAACTCCTAGATTCAGAAGACCTCCCGTTTTTCTGAATGATTATGTAACATGATATAAATACTCGTTTTCATTTCTTTTTAGTATTTTTTATTTTTTTATTCAGTCTAAAAATTTAGACCATTAAAATACAATAAGACACTCATACATAGCAGTAATAAAAACTTGCAGCCGACATTCGAATAAATACCGTTAGTACATTCCTTAAAACCGGTAACATAATCAATTTATGGATGCACTAAAACAATCATACATGGCAATAGAAAAAACTTATGTCCATCGTTCAAATAAATACAGTTAATACATTCCATAAAACTGAAACCGATAACATGATCGATTTGTGGACTGACACATTTCTTATCATATCTATATAATTTATAAGATGCCATGCCAATTACACTAAAAATTCATCTATACGGACTAGTAGAGCCTTAACTTCTCACATGAGAGACCTAATGATCCGAAAATTTCCAAAAACAGCACAATGATTAAATGAAATTCCCATCAGAGTTAAGATACATGACACATCTAAGCTTTAAAAAGAGAGAATAAATATACCTAATTAAAATCCCCACCCATAGACAAAAAAAATACCTAGCCCACTTAGAGCCCCAGGGCTAAGGTGAACCTTTGGCAAATGGACCAAACTTCAGACAGATTTTTGGTAACTGAGCTTACTACCAATGTGGATGTATCATATTTACATATTCTGAAAGCATTGGCTCGGTCCTGCAGTAGTAAGACTTTACATAGAGGAATGATCCACCTCCCTCTGGGGCTCTTGTATAGAGGGCAGAAGAACAGCACATGCTCAGTTGTTTCCTTACATTGGTGACAAAATATACATCTGTCGGTCATGGGGTAACTTGATGACCAACGGGCCGTAAAGCTGTTAACGGGCAGAGTGCCGTATTTTAGCTGGGGAAATAAGGCGCGGGCATGTGCAGGTATAGGAAGGTCCATGAGATTCTCGGGCCGGGGTTCATGTTTGACTTCCAGAAATTCTACTGTTAACCTGCCCACCCTATTACGGTGCAAAAGATCTTCATTGGTTTTCTCCCAATATCTCCCTTTGACAAGTTGCCTAGCGTTAGCAGGGATCAGCTCGGGGTACTTCCAGTAGTGAGGGAAACCTAGCTTATCCCAGGCAGATTTCATCTCCTTCAGCCAAAGGATTTTTTCCCATCCCTGTGAGGATATTATAAGTTCTCTTATCGCCACCCTAAACGGTTCAAGTTCGTCAGATTTCCATAAACGGATCCAGTAAGAAAGCGGTCTCAAACCCGCTGTGGCTTTGATACTGTTTAGTTCTAGGTCAAGTCTGAGAGGGGTCATTGGTGTACCCTTCCCTAACCTGGATACGTGTCTAAGGAAGTGATTTTCTTTAGTTTGTAAAATATCCAATTTTCTGTGGGAACCCCAAAGTTCCGCTCCGTAAAGGGCCACAGCACGGAATTGGACTTTATATATCTCAGAGATTGGGTTCAAGGGGGGCTCGCTGCAGTTCTAGCCTTACGTACTAATGCCCCACCTCTCTGGCTTATAATGAGTGCCCCTTTACCAATAGCAGCCTCCCAACTACCAAAGTCTGTTAGCCTAATGCCTAGATAATCGAACTCTGCAACTCTTACCAACGGAATTGAATTCATTACTATTCTTGCATGTAATCTTTTTCTTGAGGCACTGTATATCATAACTTTTGTTTTCTTAGCATTAACATCCAACCCGTAGTATCTACAGAAGACACAGAATTGGTTGACCACATTTTGAATTCCCATCAGTGATTTACCAAGCAGGATAGTGTCGTCTGCATATAGCAGACATAGGCGGTCATTCTGACCCTGGCGGTCAAAGACCGCCAGGGCGGAGGACCGCGGGAGCAAAGCCGACAGGCCGGCGGTGCTCCAATGGGGATTCCGACCGCGGCGGTAAAGCCGCGGTCGGACCGGCAACACTGGCGGTCTCCCGCCAGTGTACCGCCGCCCCATTGAATCCTCCAAGGCGGCGCAGCTTGCTGCGCCGCCGAGGGGATTCCGACCCCCCCTACCGCCATCCAGATCCCGGCGGTCCGACCGCCGGGAACCGGATGGCGGTAGGGGGGGTCGCGGGGCCCCTGGGGGCCCCTGCAGTGCCCATGCCACTGGCATGGGCATTGCAGGGGCCCCCGTAAGAGGGCCCCTACAAGTATTTCACTGTCTGCTTGGCAGACAGTGAAATACGCGACGGGTGCAACTGCACCCGTCGCACAGCTTCCACTCCGCCGGCTCGATTCCGAGCCGGCTTCATCGTGGAAGCCTCTTTCCCGCTGGGCTGGCGGGCGGCCTGAAGGCGGCCGCCCGCCAGCCCAGCGGGAATGTCAGAATTACCGCCGCGGTCTTTCGACCGCGGAACGGTAACCTGACGGCGGGACTTTGGCGGGCGGCCTCCGCCGCCCGCCAAGGTCAGAATGAGGGCCATAGTATTTTCTTCCCAGCCAGCTTGGGCAAATCGTTTATGCAATTCTCTAAATATTGGATGCAATTATTTATGTATAGGAGGAAGAGGGTAGGGGCTAGAACACAACCTTGTCTGACTCCTCTTTTGATAGCTACAGGATCTGTCAATTCGCCGTCCTTACCACACCTACTTTGTGCGTAAGTATTCTCGTGCAGTCAAACAATGAGTTTCAGGAGGCCTGTTGGAACACCCATATTGGATAGTGTCAACCATAACAAGTTCCTGGGGACCAAATCAAATGCAGCTCTGAGGTCAATGAAAACCACATACAGATTTCCCCCCCCCCCCCCCCCAGGAACCTCAGGGCTTGATCTATGGTGCTAACTGCGGGTCTGAACCCTGCCTGTAGATCGGATATAGCTTCGGACTCTGAAATCCATTCGTCAAGATGAAACAAGAGTTGCTTTGCAAACATTTTTGGGGAGTTGTCAAGTAGACATATCGGGCGGTAATTGGCAGGATCACTAGGACTGCCTTTTTTGAAGATGGGAACTATCTCGGCCCCTTTCCAAGAGGGTGGAACAGGTGTTCCTTCTGCAACTGCATTACAAATTAAATTTAAGTAAGGAGCCCATATGTCAGGTCTTGTCTTATATAAGTCGCCTGGGATCTTATCAGGACCCGGGGCCTTTCCCCAATTTAATGAAATTTTTGCAGCTCTAGTTTCAGCTAGAGTAAATTTAATCAGGGTAGCCCCGGGAATTGAGCTATCGTCAAGGGTCCTGAAGGTAGCTTCGGATGGCCCTTCATATAGTCGACCGAAGTGCTCAGCCCACGCTGCAGAGAGGATTGAGGTATCAGGCGGGGAGGATGAGTCTCTACTGTCATCTGCTATCAATTTCCAAAACCTAGAAATATCGTTTGCTTTTGCAGTCTCCAGGATAGCTACCCATCTGGCCTCCTCCCAGCTCCTGCGCTCCCTAGAACATTCCTGTTTGTAGTCCTTTCTTGCTTTTCTTATAAGCTCTACATGACCCTCTTTCAGTGTTCTCAATAGCTTTTGCTGGGCTTCCCTGCATATGTTGCTAAACCACCTTGCACTGCACTTTTTAATAAGTTTACGGATGATCTCTTTTGTGAGAAGGTACTTTAAAGAGTTGAACAGTTCATTGTGAGCTGCTAAAAGCCCGTCTCCGTCCTCTAAATGCAGAAGCATGTGCTCCATTTGGTCTGCTAATAAATTGTATATTAGTGAAAGGGAATCAGAGGCGGTAATAACAGACTCCCATTTGACATTACATCTATTATTTGTCAGGGCGAGCTGTTGTGCATATGCCTTAGGGTGGGGAACTTCAAGCGAAGGCAGCAGACCACTAATCTATAAAATCAGTGGGTCATGGTCACTCTCTTCATGTTCTTGCACCCTCATGTCAGACATATGGCCCCATAGTCGGATCTCAAGGAAAATATAATCGATCTGCCTCCTGTGAGCTCCACGCCTAAAGGTGAGGTGCGAGTTGGCATCTGAACGGGAGCGACCGTTGCAAGCTCGAAGACCATGTGTTAGTGTAACATCAGCAACTTGGTTTGCTATTCTATTCAATCTAGGTCTTCTATTTGACACTAACTGGGGGATGCCCCAATAGGCATCCTCTTCTTTATATAGCTCTTGGACCAGAGGATAGGGCTCGAAGGTAACGTTAAAGTCCCCTGCGATTAAGATGAAATAAGATGAAATGTTGCTGTGAAGAAAGCTGTACAGTATGGTCAGGGCATCAGAATCATAATTACTGCCCACACTCCTGTTATAGATATTAATTATTAGTAGAGGTCTCTTCTTGAGGGTCGATACTAGTAAGGCCTGTAAATCAGGGCAGCCCATATCTACAACTTCAACCTTGCACCTGAGAGAACAGCTCCCAGAAGACGCCTTGCGCCCTGCAACCCAGTAGCTTTTAAAGCCTGATCTATATTTGGGCCCCAATGCCCATGTTTCTTGAAATAGACATATCTGATGTTCGCCTATAAATTGGCCTCATCCTGGAATTTGCATTTTGCTCTCCAGCCCTGCTATGTTCCAGCTAAGAACAGTATCAAATGTGTCTGTTTTTACTTGCCAAGCTTCACTCTGGGGTTTCTCTCTGAAAGGGGGGATACAGCTAGAAAGCTTAGTGTCCCCCATGATCATGACTTGACCGTTTTCTTTCTTACCCTGTAGATTATTCACCCCGCTAGATACAAAACCAGTCATATTCATGTCTAAAAACTTGACAGGAAAAATAAACCCAGGATTGCAAGGAACACTTGTCGCGAAGGATCCCCCCTCCTCACTGGCTCCAAAGGTGATATTCTCGCTAATTCCCGGATTGCAGGGATCTGTCAGAGTAGATGGTATGAATGAAGTAAATCCACTAGGAACTGGGTTGACAATATGCTCAGTCTCATAGTAACTCATTCCTGCTCCCCATAGTCCATCACTGAGTCAATCTACCTCGGAGAGAGAAGCTGAGGAAGGTCTACAGCCTGACTCGGGGTCAGACTGTGGCTGAATACCGGGGTAGACTCTGTGCGCCATTGGCCGCTCACTATTAGCAGCTGTAGCTGCTGGGGGATAGAACACTTCCAGTCTACACAGAGAAACTTCCCCTGCTGAAGGATAGGGTCTGTGGACATTTAAAGAAAGCTGCTGGACAAGAGCGGGTGAGTCAAAATTAATAACAATGCAGTCCCCCGTGCCGAGCTTCTACAACGATCCTCCTCACCAACAGTATCGAGGGTATCATATGAAATGCAAACCTAGCATTTACATGTAGCCAATGTATAACCTTGTTTTTCAGTTTGGTGAAAGATTCCGGGGTGTTGGATTTGAGTTCAGGGACATTAGTGATAACAAGAACGTATGGGCATGACCCCGGTGGAAGATGTAACGCTCTCCATCCTGTCCCACCATTGATCTGCACCGTCTCCGGGGGGCCTGCTTGGGGATGCTCATAAATGGAATTAGCTGCACTAACATTTGTTGCTGTGTCGTTACAAGAAGCAGGACCTCCAGTTCCTTTTGAAAGAGGGGCGGGGACCTTAGGATACTTATCCTTTGAGATGTTGGCCGCTCTATCAAATGAGTCCCCCTCGTGGTTCTTGGAAAGGATAAGACCCTTGCTCATTAATGCAGAGAATCTGTCGTCACTAGCGCAAGGTTGGCTCAAGTGGGAGGGGTGAGAGTAAGATTGAATTTCTGCAGGGGGAGGAGATGTCGGCAACTGGGTCTTAATAAGCCCTTTCAATTTCTCCTCAATCGCTTGGAGACGGGCTACTATAGGGTGAAGCATCTTAATGAACTCTTCTTTTATGGATTCCATTATATAATCAATTGCCGGTTGTCCATTAACACTTTCTAGGGGAGTTATAATATCATCATTACCAGAAGCCAGGCCCGGATTAGTGGAGCTTGAAATACGGGTTCGTTTGTTCCTTATAATAGACTCCCTTCATTTCCTTTTCCCTTTGGTTTTGGAATCGACAATGATTTGGGACTCACCTTTAGAGAGGCCCCGGATTGGCAGAATTGATGCAGAAAGAGCAGTGAAATCATCCGGAACTTCAACTGGGTGCTCCTGAAGGTTTCTGGGGGGGATAGTGGGAGGGGTGGTCAGTGTGGGCTGTGAGTCTGATGACAGAAGTGGCTGTAGGGCTTGACAGCTAGGGGCTGAGGGTGTAGGGGCAGATAAGCAGCGCTGTACCATTTCTATCTCTTTTTCTAGTGCTCCAACGGCCTTTTGAAGAAATCCATCTAGGGTTTTGTTGTTCCCATGCTTTTCTTCAGCTCCCGCCCCCTTCCGTCTGCCCATCTTTTCCTCTTATTTCAGACCGACTGCGTACTTTTCTACAAACTCCTCACTCAAACACTTGGTAAAAATGTAGTTGGCCCGCCCGCTGTGGCCCTACTAGAAACCCCTCACCTGGAATAAACTTAAAGCTCCTCAGACCCCGCTATTGTCGGACAGGGATAGCGATGCTGGGCTCAAAGATGACGAAATAAAGAGGTGTGGCCCGGCCTCCTCCGGTCGCTGCCGGGCGAAGGATGGGCCCGCCCTTGGCCCGGGCTTTGCCTGGGCGCGTCCCGCAGAAGCGGGCGTGCGTTCAATTTCAAAGGGGGCTTGTCTCCCGCCCCTGCCGCCAGGTCCAATCAGTGCGTCCCGCGGAAGTGGGCACGCGTTCAATATCAAACGGGGCTTGCCTCCCGCCCCTGCCGCCGGGTCCAATCAGTGTGTCATTTCTTTTTAGTAGTTCTCGTTGTATTTCCTGTGCTTTATACTTTTCTTTTTGGTTTTCCGAAGCAATAGTTTATTGTGAAATGGTTTTTCCTTCAATTTAATTTGTGAGTTTTATTTGTGGGTGTTAACGGAGAGGGACGTGTTATAATATGGCTCGCAGCTGTTTTGCTTGAGCCTCGAGCCGATAGTCTGGAATGTTGGTTCGGTGTTATCTCTCCCGGCAGTTGCTTGTTGACAGGGAGAGAGAGCACTGCGTCCGAGAAGAGCTCCGACAATAAACAGTTTCTTTACAAGTGCAACGCTGTTCGTGTCCTCATCTTTACATATCGCTATTTCTATCATATGTAATTTACCACTATTATAGGACTGCGTGAGTCAGATACTGCTCAGTGGCAGCTGGAAATTGGATACCTTGTTGCCCTGTCTGTTATTTGGCAAGTCGGAGCTTAGTTGTCAGGTAGCCTTATCGATCTGGTGAAGCTGTAGTGTGTGTGCAAGTAGCTACCTTGCCTTATTTGAAGCAAGCAGGAGCTTACCTGAATGGCTGCCTTGTCCTCTTTCAAGTAAATGTGTGGTTACGGTAATGGTAGTGGGGCACCTTCTTTAGTGTGATCTTTGTGGGAAGCATTCGCCCTGAGATGAACTCAAAACTTCTTGTTGAGTTGGCGCTGTGCATAAGCATCCTTCTATCATAAACAACAGTGCATTCACTAGTGTAGTGCACTGTGCCTTTTATGATAATGCATACCACCATTGGTTCTGCTCTTGTGAAGTGTTGGCCTTGTCAAATTTAGTGCAAGTTAAGCGTGTGAGCATCATTGCCTTTATTTGATTTGATGACAGCAGGAGCTGGCATTGCTGGTTGCCTTCTTTGATTTAGTGTGAGCTAGCTCTTGCACATTGTTAGACTTGGCATCCTTGGCGTGGTCTCCCCTAAATTTTTGCCTCTGTTTCCCAGGTTGTTGGTGTATGCTGGACTCTGTTTTGCTGCTTTTTCCTTACTCTGGGCACTGTACCACTGTTATCCAGTGCTAAAGTGCAAGTGCTCCTATATAAAATGTATGTGTAATTGACTTTCCAAGCTTGCCGTATTTGATTTACTGGCAAGTCCCTAGTACAGTGCACTAGAGGTGCCAAGGACCTGTATATCAAATGATACTAAGTGGACCTGCAGCACGGGTTGTGCCACCCACATTAGTAGCCCTGTATACATGGCTCAGACCTGCCACTGCAGTGTCTGTGAGTGCAGTTTTAAACTGCCAATTTGACTTGGCAAGTGTACCCACTTGCCAGGCCTAAACATTCCCTTTTTATACATGTAAGGCACCCCTATGGTAGGCCCTAGGTAGCCCCATGGGCAGGGTGCAGCGTATGTTAAAGGTGAGACATGTACTTATGTGTTTTACATGTCTTAACAGTGAAATACTGCCAAATTCATTTTTCACTGTTGCAAGGCCTATCTCTCTCGTAGGTTAACATGGGGGCTGCCTTTAAATATTATTAAAGTGCAGATTCCCTTTAGGGAGCAGATAGAAATATGGAGTTTAGGGCCTGTGAGCTCACAATTTAAAAATGCATCTTTTAGTGAAGTTGGTTTTCAGATTGTGTGTTTGAAAATGCCACTTTTTGAAAGTAGGCATTTTCTTGCTTAAACCATTCTGTGACTCTGCCTGTTTGTGGATTCCCTGTCTGGGTCAGTTTGACAGTTCGGCTGTTTGCATCTCTCGCTAGACAGTGACACAAAGGGAGCTGGGGTGTAGCCTGCATATCCTGATGAGCCATCTGTGCTAGGGGGGAGGGAATAAGTGGTCACTTACACCTGAAAGGGCTGTGCCAGCCCTCACACAATGCAGTCTCTTACCCCCTGGTGTGTGTCTGGGGCCTGCCATGGGCAAGGCAGGTTCCTACAAACAAGAGAGACTTTCCTTTGAAGTAGGCCTTCTTCAAAGGCAGAAAGGGGTATATGATGAGCCCTCAAAATCCCTGTAAATCAGATCACTTCTGGAATCAAGAGGAACCTTTGCCAAGGAGAAGAGCTGAAGAGTTGAGAAGAAGTGCTGCCCTGCCTGTGACTGTGCTTTGTGGAGCTCTCCGGCGGTTGCTGCTTCTGCCTATGAAAGGGGACAAAGACTGGACTTTGTTGTGCATTCCTGCTTGAGAAGAATCTCCAACAGCTTGGACTGAGCATGCCCCCTGTTCTGAAGACTCAGGGCCATCAAAGACTTCCTCTACCAGCACCTGGACTCTCTGCTGAGACTCCTGCCCTGACAAGTGGTGCCCTATCCAGTCCCTGGGCCTTTCAAAGGAGAAGCTGGTGTAAATCCAAGAAGACTGACTTCGGACGACTCCGGAACGACGCCGCTGCCGAATCCTGTGACGCCACCTGCAACTGACTGGAGTGCGACGATTCAATGCATCGCACCGATGCCGCCTCAACTCCACCGCTGCACAGCAAGGACACGACACCTCTTCATGGTGCCTCCGCTCCTTTGCCCCACAGCATCAGACGCCGAAGTGCTATTTTTGTGTTTAATCTTTAAAAATTCATAACTTGACTTGTGTATGTTGGATTGTTGTCGTTTTGGTCTTGTTTTGTTTATATAAATGTTGGCTATTCCTCTAAACCTGTGTTGAGTCATTCTGTGGTATTTTTACTATATTACTGTGTGTGCTAGTACAAATACTTTACACCTGGTCTCTAAAGTTAAGTCTATCTGCTCGTGCAAAGCTACCAAGGGGGTGAGCAGGGATTAACTGAGTGTCATTCTCCTTTACCCTGACTAGAGTGAGGGTCCTTGCTTGGACAGGGGGTAACCTGACTGCCAACCAAAGACCCCATTTCTAACACACGAGTTACTTAATTTGATTTGGTGCAAGCAGAAGCTTGTGAGCATGCTTGCCTTGTTTGATTTGATGTCAGCAGCAGCTGGCATGCCTGGTTGCCTTGTTTGAGTTAGTGTGAGCCAACGCTTGCATGTAGGTTGCCTAATTCAATTTGGTGCAAATCGGAGCTTGTGAATAATATGGTTGCCTTTTTTGAAATGATGACTGCAAGAGCTGGCATGTCAAGTTGCCTTGTTTGAGTTAACGTAAACCAGTACTTGCATGTGGGTTGGTTAGTTCGACCTGATGGATGGTGGGGTTACCTGTGTTGTTTGGCCAGGCTGCAGGTAAAGTTGTTTAGATTATCTAAAAGATTAATGAATCCAGATAATCGACTACAAAATAACATCAAAGTTAGTATACACAGGTAACCATAGATGTCCTTCTCTTAACTCCATGTCTAAGGACCAGATGTAGCAAGGCTTTTGCGCCTCGCAAACGGCGTTTAGGCGCAAAAGCCGCTACGCGATGCAGAAACTCATTTTGCGAGTCGGAACCGACTCGCAAAATGCGTTTCCGACTCGCAAATAGGAAGGGGTGTTCCCTTCCTATTTGCGACCGCGAAAGCGGTTGCAAATGAACTCGCAGTTACCATCCACTTGAAGTGGATGGTAACTCATTCGCAAACGGGAAGGGGTCCCCATGGGACCCCTTCCCCTTTGTCAATGATCCCAAAATTATGGAATCATTTGCCTGCCTGCCTGCCTGATCTGAAAAAAACCGAAACAAAAGGTTTCGGTTTTTTTTTCTAAGTGCAGCTCGTTTTCCTTTAAGGAAAACGGGCTGCAGATAGAAAAAAAAAATGCTTTATTGCAAAAGCAGTCACGGACATGGAGGTCTGCTGTCTCCAGCAGGCCACCATCCCCGTGAGTGCCCAGACTCGCAATGGGGTCGCAAACTGCGACCCACCTCATTAATATTAATGAGGTAGGTCTTTGCGACCCCATTGCGAGTCGCAGAAGGTGTCTGAGACACATTTCTGCATAGCAAATTGCGAGTTGCAATTTTCTTTCTTTCTACATCTGGCCCTAAGTACCTACATCTACTTATATGTATTTACCTTGACAATACAGTTGTAGTCAATATTCTGTGTTCAATTTTTTTTAGGTCAAGATAAAAAAAACTTAATAATGTGATATTACATCGTTCATCTCAGCACATAAGTGCAGGATTACATTTGAAACACACCTCAAAGACATATCAGCTGCGTTTTGACAACATGCAAAGTGCCCATTCAAACAAATCACAATTAATTAATCTACAACTAGTCACAGAGTGAAGTCCACCATGTTGTGGCATGAGTTTATAAGATCAATACACAGTAGTACCATGTGTTGCTGCATCCAAGCCTTTTCTTATTCTTAACTGGCTTCTCTTTGCTTCTTCTTTATCAAAGTGGGTCTTTTCTACTCCTTATTCTTCGCTGGTGAATCTGTGCTTTTACTTATTGTTTCACCATGACTAAGATTTTTCTTACCAAACTTTAATTTTCCTCTGCTTTTATTTATTCTCCCTTTGACAGCCTATGCTTTCCTCTGTTCCTCTTTAGCAGCCCTGTGTGCCTCCTTAGCATCATTGCATAGCATATGATTATTCCTTTTATTTGATGGGGTACCTATGCTACCTCCATTTCCTCATTTTGGGCAGGTGCTTCAACATATTCATTTTTACATCTGGGCTCTGCCTTATTCTATAATCACAGATGTGTGTGTCTGTTTATACTCCCATGGTATTTCTATGTGTATTGTTATCTTTTATTGGCATTGTAAGAAACTGGGTTATTGGTTGAGGGGGAAGGAAACCCTACTTACGTAACAACCACAATCTTTGTCAGGCTGAACCATGAAAGTCATTCAATTAACCTGTGCTTAACCATCTGGTAGCTTGGCACAAAAGCAGCCAGGCTTGACTTAGATGCAATGTGTAAAGTATTTATGCAGCACAAAAACAGTAATAAAGAAAAACCACAACACAATAAAAATCCCACACCAATTTACAATAGAGATAATTTTAAGACATAAAATGAGATCAAAACGACAAATAAATTCAGTCAGTAGAATCAAAGATTTGCAATTTCTGAGATTTAAGTAGATATAGCACATAAAAGCACAAAATGCCACTCATGGTCATCTGATCGTGCTAGACCGGAGAAAGTCACAAGTTCAGGCAGCCAACTGTGATGTAGCGAGACAAGATACAGGGATCAGATTAGTCCAGTTGGCATGAAGAGTTCAGTTCCCAGTGGAGGAGGTTGCAAGGGGCAGGAAAGACGCCTCGAATGGTCATCACTGTAACGCGAAGAGCATGCCTGGCATTGAGGACAGTTATTGCTGTAGAGCAAAGATTCAGTCAGGTGTCGTGGACTGTCTTTCCTGCGGCTTAGCGTTGGTGGTCACCGAGGGTTGTTTTTGCTGTAGCACAAAGTACAGATCTTGCATTGTCGGCCAGCCTGGAAGTCACTGTGGTTTAAAGAGTTGGGTTCACCAGCACTTTGCATTAGGGGTCCTACTAGGCAGCAGAGACTCGGCACGAATGGGCTCATTTGTAGTTATGAAGAGTATAAAACTTCAGGATTTCACCATTCTTTACTTAGGAGTGTACCCTGATGCCAACCAAGGGTCCAGGACTGGGGAAGGCATCTCTTTGGGAGCAGGCTCACTCCAGCAGAGGCTAGCACTGCCCATGCAGGTCCAGCTGCAGCAGGCCAGCTGGGCAGTTGCAGGGAGGCCTCTGGAGATTGTTGTGTCCCTGTAGGTCAAAACAGGAGCTAAGCCAACCAGTTCTTGAGTCACTAAAGTAACCTGGGGTGAAGGTAGCAGGCCCAGTCTTCCTTCGCAAGGAGCATGGCAGGCCTCAAAGAGCAGAACAGCCCTCTGAAGAACATGGCAGGCATCAAGCAGCAGGGCAGTTCTCTGTAGCAGCAGGGTAGTCCTCTGAAGAACAAGACAGATCTCAAGCAGCAGATCAGTCTTCTGGGGTACAAGACATTCCTTCCTCCGTAATGTCCACAGGTGCAGGAGAGTAGTGAAGA
Source organism: Pleurodeles waltl (assembly GCF_031143425.1). Classification (NCBI taxonomy): domain Eukaryota; kingdom Metazoa; phylum Chordata; class Amphibia; order Caudata; family Salamandridae; genus Pleurodeles; species Pleurodeles waltl. The sequence continues at coordinate 691,139,146 of NC_090445.1, forward strand.
GATGGTTCAGGGGGTCCAATATATATATCTGGTGCCAGCCTTTGAAGTGGGGGTGACATGCTGGCTACCTCCACATCTGGTTCTGGAAAGGTGATCCTTTCTCCTCATAGGCTCCAAGTAGTCTAGGGTGAAAAGAGCCTGGTGTAAGGTCCCTTTATGTGTGTACTGGAGGAAGCCCTTTAAAATGTAAGTGGAGCAAGGAACAGCTCTGCCCTACCCCTCCTGTCAGGATGACTCATCCTGTCAACACCTAGTCCTCCTTAGTCTTACTGTCTGTGAGGAATATACAAAGGCCAACTGCCAGGCTATTCACAGTCATGTGACCCAGGACACAGGCAGTATACACCAAATGGTTAGGACAAAAAAAATGCCAACGTTCTAAAAGTGGTATTTTCAGAATTGTGACTTAAATTCCAACTTTACAATTAAATAGGGGTTTACAATACAATTCATTTGACATCCCTATCTGTCCCAATTAAATGTTAGCACTTATTAAATGCAATACGTTAACCCAATTGTATCCAATGGGATAGACAGACCTTGCAGTAGTGAAAAACGAATCTGGGAGCTTTTCACTACCAGAACATGTAAAACATAAAAACACATCCTACTTTTTTAATGCAATGCTGTTTAGGGTCTAAGTAAAGGGTGACCTATATGTTTTAAAAAGTAAAGTTTTGGCCTGGGAAAAGGTTTATTTTGCCAGGTTAAAAGGGCAGTTTAAAACTATACACACATGCTGCAATAGTAGGCCTGAGATGTTTAAAAGGGCTGCTTAAGAAGGTGGCACAGTGACTGCTGCAGGTTCACTAATTGCATTAAATTTACAGGCCCTGGGTACATGCAGTACCATATGCTAAGGACTGATAAGTAAATTAAATAAATATGCTAATCAGGCGTAAACCAATTGCTGCATATTTCACGGAGAAATTAGAAGTACCTTAGCACAGATTAGAAGTGGTGAAAGGCACATATTCCTAATTCCAATGTAAACAAAAGTCAGAAAACAGGAGAGGTGAAGGCAAAAAGTTTAAATGTACCCCTGCAGAGAGGGTCAAGTCCGACAGGTTTGCTTGTGCTTCTCTTTATATTTCCTTGTTATGCATGTGATACTAATTATTACTTTTTTGTGCTCATGCATACTTATGTCCTTCTTTGCATTCTTTACTTTCCTCTTGTCCCTCTTGGATTACTTGTGTCTCAGCTTATTCTAACTCAATTGCCCTTTCCTTCTCTTATTATATTTTGGTCAGCCTGTGCTTCTCAATTGTTTTCTTCACCTTTTCTTTCTCTTTGCTGCACGTCTGCACTTCTACTTATACTTATCTATACTGGCCTGAGTATCTGTGTATTACTTTTTAATATGATTGTTCTTCTCCATACTCTGCCCTCCAAGCTTGTGCCACTTATTATTCATTGGTGAGTCTGACCTGCTCCTTATTCTTTTGTGCCAGTCTTAGGTTTCATATTCTTCCTTTATGTGCCCATGCTCCTTCATATTCTTGTTGTCGTGCCCATGCTTCTCCTTATAAAGTTACATGCCTGAGCTTCTCCCCATATTTTGTTTACATTCTTGTACTTCTTGTTATAGCACATAAAGCTGAATTTGTACAAATACCAGTGATGACGTTCTTTATGTTGTACTGTGACAGCAGTAGCCATCTCACCTGACACTGATGCCAGGTTTTGCCCATCAAAGGAAGTGTATTCATCTATAATTATGGGCAAGGCAGCAGCTTCTTCTGTAGTCTCACGTAATGATTTTTTTAAAGTGGCCCTTTCTGGCAGGGCTTTGTCAGAAAGGGTCACTTCTTTTTTACATCGCAGTCTACCAGACACCACAGCTGTCTGGTTTGCTAAAGACATCTTTGGGACTTTTAGAAAGTTGACATAGGAATGTATTCCACTTGTTGAATGCCATTGGCTTTGTGGTTTATAACTCACATTTTCTGGCTTTCTGTTTGCTGGCTTTATTTGCATTAGGCTTTCCTGGTTCAGCCTGTCCCTCCCATTGCCTAAACAGTGTTAACTGTATTCTTCCACAAACTCGCTTTCTGTTAACAGGCCTTTAAATCTTGTTCTTATCTTGTCACATTTGCTGTGCATTCAAAGACACCGCCATGCAGACTGCAGCCAGCATACCGCTACCGCGGCGGCATACCGCTACCCATATTATGACCCACACATAGCAATCCATCACTATACAGACACACACACAACTCTGCCAGCCCAAAGGTCAGTGATAAACTGGCGGTACCAAAACCCACACCGTTACACCAACAGAACTATGCCCACAACATTATGACCCACGAATCACCGCTGTGGACATTCAACCGTGGTAAACCATTGGCAGTACATACCACTGCGCTCAAAATACACACACACATACAAAACAACATCACATTGGACAATTCAAACTACATACACCTGACACACATACACATACCACACCACTATAAAACACACACCCACATTATCCACATCGCTTTATGACTAACAAAGAGCACCCACACAACCAGAGCCTCAGAACACCATCACCCATACACCATCCACGCACCTCACAGCACACACCCCAACACATCACCCCACACACCCTCACACACACCACTCACCCTACACCCATGGCACCACAAAGACACCCCAGGTTTTCAGAGGAGGAGCTAAGGGTCATGGTGGAGGAAATCATCAGGCTAGAGCCACAGCTATTCGGATCACAGGTGCAGCAGACATCCATCGCTAGGAAGATAGAGCTATGGCGGAGAATCGTGGGCAGGGTCAACGTTGTGGGACAGCACCCAGGAACAAGGGATGACATCAGGAAGAGGTCAAACGACCTACGGGGGAAGGTGCATTCCGGGATAGCAAGACACCAAATAGCAGTACAGAGGACTGGCGGTGGACCCCACACCTCCTCCCCCACAACTAACAACATGGGAGGAGCATTACTTCATCGTGAGGGCCTGGCAGGAGTAGCAGGAGGACGTGACTCTGGTAAGTCATCTCTCTATTACTTTCACCTCCCTACCTTCATGCCATCAGATACCCCTACCCCTACCCTCACCCCATCACCCCACCACCTCGCATACACCCCACCATCACAACCTACCCACTCCAGTACCCAGCACTGCATGCACCACCAATGCATAGACACCACTCACAGCCCTGCATGGACACCCATCACCACAGCATGCACACTAGAGAGAATCACCTAGCCCACAAAATAACTACTCACACAAGGCAAAGCTGACAGGGCACTCACAACCATAGAGGCCAACACACCCATGCACAAGATGTCACATGCAGAAACAATAACAGTGCATTTACATCCCCACAGGTCCCCCACACAACGTCACTGGAAAGGAGGTGCCAGCAACATCCAGCCCCCCCCCCCAGAAGAGGCCCACAGTGATGACAGCAGCTCTGCTCGCCTGGATCAGGATGACCAACCTGGCCCATCAGGGAACTACGGACAGTTGGTTACCCAGGCACAGTCACTTTCCCCCTCAGGAAACACCAGCACATCACCCACCCAGCGGGCCCATACCTCTGTCCCCAGGACACATCAATCAGCAGTGTGACCACCAATACAGAGAGCCCAGGCCACCCCACAAACACAGGACGATCAGGGACCTGGGGTCAGTGGCAGTGGGCACACGGTTCAGGGGACAGAGGCACAGGGAAACAGGGAAACTGGGAGGACTGCTGTGCGACAGGGGGAGGACAGGCCCAGGGAACCGACTCTCTAAAGGCACTCAACAACTTCTTGGGAGCATACCACCATTCCCTGGAGATGATGGGCCATATACTGGCCAGGTTGCAGGAGACTCAGTGGCTGCAGGAGGGAAAATACCTGGGGATCAGGGAGGACCTGAGGGACATACACACCACCCTGATAACCATTGCAGGGGTGCTGACAGACATGGCCAACACCATGAGGGAGGCAGTGGCACACCAGCGGGCCCATGACACCAGCCAAACCGATGAACAGCCCTCCACCTCCACTGACGCTAGTGGACAGGAGGCCCTGCCACAGGAACAACAGGCCACCAGCACCCCACCCCCTGAAGAAGGAGAACCACCCTGCAAACAGTCCCTGTGATCCAGGCAGAAGCCAGAGAACATTGCCAAGACCCCGCCAGGAAATAAGACTCTCCCGACTGTCACCCTTGTGTCCCACTCTGTCCCCCTGTCCACCTTGAACTGCCATTGCTCCACTTCCTATGCCCCCTTGGACAATGCACCTGTGGTACAAATAGACAGGATGCTATCCTGGACTGTCCTCCACCCCCCGCCTATAGCAATACCCTATCCACTTATTAGCACACATATAAACATAATTGTAAAAAATACAAGTATTGAGTCTCTCAAGTGATTGAACTATGTATTTGTTTCACAATCTGTAGACATTGCAATTCAACTGTACACAATCTGTAGACATTGCAATTCAACTGTACAGTCATCTATACTTAGGTATGACCTGTAGTTTGCTGCAGTCAATACAATATGAGCCAGAGTGGGGCACACATATCTGTAAATAGACATGTCAAAGGGTAGAGTAAGTGGCCATAGTAGTGGGAATATTACACAAAACTGCAATGGTAGGTGAAGTTACAGTGTCTTACCTGTGTGTCACTGGAAGTACTGTTGAATGATTGATGTTCTGTTGTCCACATCCTCATCCTCTGCCTCATCTTCGTCACTGTCCACAGGCTCCACCGCTACCACACGCCCATCCCCAGCCTCATCCTCCTGCAGAAAAGGCACCTGGCGACGTAAAGCAAGGTTGTGCAACATGCAACATGCCACAGTGATCTGGCACACCTTCTTGGGTGAGTAGCAGAGGGAACCACCTGTTAGATGGAGGCACCGAAACCAGGCATTCAGGAAGGCCAAAGGCTCACTCTATAATTTTTCTTGTTCGCCCATGTGCCTCATTGTAACGTTCCTCTGCCCTTGTCCTAGCATTCCTCACTGGGGTCTGCTTTGTGCCTTTTTTCCCTTTTTTGCCGCTTTGTGTCCCCATTTGTGCCCCTTGCGCTCCGGCTCCCCGAACTGTTGAATCCCGCCACTGCGTCCCTGCGGCCCCGCCCCCCTTGTGCCCCCATTCGCTCCCGCCTCCCGTCTCCCAGCTGCTCCTCCCTCCCACCTCCCCTTCTTAATGGTGGTCGCGCACTACACTGCCAGCGACTTCCACGCCCTCAATCCAGGACGCTCCACAGCCTGCTTCCAGTCCACACCGAGGAACACCAAGGGACCCTTCGCCTGCCAAACCTGCCACTACACCTGCACCCTGAAGCGCCACAACAGACCTGACGACAATCACCTCAACTGCATTCTACTCAACACCCGCTACATCCACAAACACGCTATCGAACTCTGGGACCTGCTGAGCTCCACATCACCGGACATCGCCTTCCTCACCGAAACCTGGATGAACTCTTTCTCTGAACCCGACATAGCCACTGCCATCCCAGAAGGCTACAAGATCACCAGGAGAGACTGCACCAATAAACCAGGAGGAGGAATCGCCATAGTCCACAAAATCACCATCAAAGTCTATACCAGCACCCACAACACCCTCACCGTCGCCCAACACCTCCACTTCATCATCTACATCAACGCCAACACCCCCCTCAAAGGAACACTGATCTACAGACCCCGGTGCCCCCCAGCACAATTCTGCGACACCATTGTCAACATCGTCAGCGCCCAGGCCCTCACCTCAGCAGACTACATCCTCCTCGGCGATCTGAACTTCCATCTAGAAAACAACAACAATGTCAACACCAGCTACCTGCTAGACAACCTCGCAAATCTCGGCCTCAAACAACTTGTCACATCGCCCACTCACACAGCAGGCCACACACTCGACCCCATCTTCTCTGCCAGCAGCCATGTCTCATTCAGAAACACCACCGAACTCGGCTGGACAGACCACCACTGCATCCACTTCTCCTACCAGAAACCAGCCACTCACCACCACCGCACACAAACCCCCCGACGCAACTGAAGCCAAATCTGAGCAAAACCACTGATCTCCACCCTTGCCCAGGCCCCACCGCCAGGAACCCCGGACCCTGACACAGCTGCCACTAACATGCATCGCTGGATAGAAGACTGCGCCAACACCCTAGCGCCGCTCAAAAAAACATCAAACCCCATCCACAGCGCCAAGGCCAGCTGGTTCACCCCAGACCTATACAATTCCAAACGAGAATGCCGCAGAATGGATAAGACCTGGCGCCAGGATCCTACCGAAGCAAACCACATCGCACTCAAGGAGTCCATCCGCAAGCATCACCAGTTGATCCGCACCACCAAAAGAACCCACTTCAAAAGCCACTTAGACAACAACGCTCACAACAGTAAAGAACTCTTCGGCATCATCAAAGAGCTCTCAAACCCCAGGACCTGCTCCAACTAACCCCTGCCTTCGCAGCAGCTCTGCAACGCCCTCGCCACCCATTTCCACCGCAAGATAGAAGAAATCCACAACAGCTTCCACCCAAATACCCACCTACAGACCACAGGCACCCTCGAACCCAACGCCCCAAGCAACACCAACCTCCTCCACACCTGGGCCCTCGTCAACAAAGAAGTCATCGCCAACACCATGGCCTCCATCCACTCTGGATCCCCATCCGGCCCTTGCCCGCACCACATCTTCAACAAAGCAAGCAACATCATCGCTCCCCACCTCTGCGACACCATCAACAGCTCCTTCGAGTCAGCCACCCTCCCGGAAATCTGGAAACATGCAGAAGTCAACGCCCTACTGAAGAAACCCAAGGTGGACCCAGATGACCCGAAGATCTACTGGCCGATCTCCCTCCTTCCCTTCCCAGCCAAGGTCATCGAAAAAATCGTCAACTCCCAACTTTCCCATTTCCTGGAAGACTGCAAGGCGCTCGACACCACCCAATCCGGATTCAGAAAAAATCACAGCACCGAGACCGCACTCCTAGCTGCCACGGATGACGGATGACATCAGGACCATGCTTGACGAAGGCGAAACTGCAGCACTCATCCTCCTGGACCTATCTGCAGCCTTCAACACGGTAAGTCATCACACCCTCTGTACACGACTCCACAACACCGGAATCCGCGGCAAGGCTCTCGACTGGATCTCGTCATTTCTCACCGGCAGAACCCAGAGAATCCACCTTCCGCCATTCCTGTCAGAAGCCTCCGAGATCATCTGTGGCGTCCCCCAGGGATCATCCCTCAGCCCAACACTCTTCAATGTTTACATGGCCCCACTCGCCAACATTGCACAGACCCACCACATCAACATAGTTTCCTACGCAGAGAACACCCAGCTAATCCTCTCCCTCACGAAAGACCCTACAACTGCAAAAATCAACCTCCACAATGGACTTCACGCCATCTCCAGCTGAATGGAATCAAGCCGCCTCAAGCTAAACACCGATAAAATAGAGATCCTTATCTTCGGCTCCGACCCCTCAGCGTGGAACGACTCCTGGTGGCCATGCTCCCTAGGTACCGCACCTTCGCCCACCACCCACGCACGCAACCTGGGTTTCATCTTGGACTCCACTCTCAGCATGACACAGCAGGTCAATGCAATCTCCTCTTCCTGCTACGACACTCTCTGCATGCTCCGCAAGATCTTCAAGTGGATTCCCGTTGAGACCAGGAAAACTGTCACCCACGCCCTGGTCAGCAGCAGATTGGACTACAGTAACGCTCTATATTCAGGGACAACAGCCAAGCTGCAAACGAAGCTGCAACAGATCCAGAACGCATCCACCCGCCTCATCCTCGATGTCCCACGCCACAACCACATCTCCCCACACCTCAGAGACCTGCAATGGCTGCCCGTATCAAAGAGGATCACCTTCAAGCTCCTGACCCACACACACAAAGGTCTCCACAACACAGGTCCAGCCTACCTCAACGACAGACTCACCTTCCACACTCCCACCCGCCATCTTCGCTCCGCCAGCCTCGCCCTCACCACCATCCCCTGCATCAGCCGCACCACCACCGGAGGAAGATCCTTTTCACACCTCGCCGCCAAGACCTGGAACTCCCTACCGCTCCACCTACACCAGACCCAGGACCTCCTGATGTTCAGGAAACACCTAAAGATGTGGCTCTTCGACCAGTAGCGTCCCCCTCCCCAGTGCCTTGAGACCCTAACTGGTGAGTAGTGTGCTTTATAAATGGATTGATTGATTGATTGACCCAGGCACCTCAGGCCCTGCCCCAGTTAGCCCTGCTGCCCTGAGTGAGGAGGCTATTGACCTCCTGCGATCCATCTCTGTTGGGCAGTCAACCACAGTGAATGCCATCCAGGGCCTGGCAGGGCATTTGCAACATACAAATGCATTCCTGAAGGGCATTCACTCTGGCGTGGTGGCCCAACAGAGATAATTCCAGGTTCTGGCCTCCTCTCTGATGGCAGCCATTGTTCCTGTCCCTAGCCTCCCCCTCCAACGTCCTCTGCCAAGTCCCAGTCCCATGCCCCTGAACCCCAACCTATCCCAAGCACACATTCAGACCAGCATGCACCCAAGGCAACACACAGGAGTGGCTCAGGCAAACACAAGCACCACACATCATACCACAGGCACTCACAAAAACACCATCCAGATGCTGACATACCAATATCCACTGCCTTCACTGTGTCTCCCTCCTCCTCATTCACCTCCCTCCCAGTAGTGTCTCCACTCACACCTGCATGCACTACATCCACACCCACTGCCTCCATCACCATCACGCCTATCACTACACGCCCCTCATTGGCAGTCACCACCCCCACATCCATGCACACGTCCCCTGTCCTCTCCCACCGTGTCTGTGCCCCCTCCTCCCAAAGTACACAAACGCAAGCATTCAGACACCCAACAGCCACCCACCTCACAACAGCATCCATCCCATGCACCTGCACCCAAACACAGCAGACAGACACCTCCTACAACCACTCTCTCTTCCTCCACTCCCAAACCTTCACCCTCTTCCCGCCCCAGTAATCCTAAGAAGCTCCCCTCCACCCCCTGTCCTTCACATCGGGCCAGAGTGGCCAGAACCCAGGCTAGCACCTCAGCCACCCAGTCCACGGCCACTGTAGTTTTGGCAGCTACTTCAGGTGTGGGAGGCTCCAATGAGACACCCATCAGCACTGGCAGTGTGTCTGCACTAGCTGCCAAGGGGAAGAGCAAGGACTTATCACCAGCTGCCAATGGCAAGGAGGCACCACTACCTTACAAGGGGAAGGGCAGGGTGGCACCACCAGCTTCCAAGGGGAAGGGCAAGGAGGCAGCACCAGACGGCAAGGGCAAGGGCAATGAGGCACCAAAAGACAGCAAGGGAAAGGGCAAGGAGGCACCACCAGACTTTAAGGGCAAGGTCCAAGGGCCTGCCCCTGCAGGCAGGAGGGACAGGAGGCCTGGTGCTGTGACATAATCTGAGCCCCCAATACCAACCATGGCGCTTCAGCCGTCCAAGGCTGCAGGGGAAGGGCTGGAGCCTCCCCCCACCACTGCCAGCACTGCCACCTGCACTGCCATCAGCACCGCCACCTGCACCGCCACCAGCACCACTGCCAGCAGCAGCCCCAGTGGGCAGCCGTCCGAGGCTGCAGGGGAAGGGCTGGTGCCTTCCCCACCACTGTCAGCACCTTCACCTTCACCAGCACCAGCACTGCCACCACTGAGCAGCCGTCGCCACCGGCAGGCAGTGTGTAGTCCTGCCTCCATGGAGTTTAATGCATTCTGCCCACTGCAAATCCTATGGGTATGACACCCAGGTGAGAGACTGTGACCTTGCACTCCCAAAGATCTGCATCACTGGGCACAAAGCCCCCTCCAGAACCAGTGGAAGGAGGCATCCACTCACCCCCTCCTTGCCAGGATGAAGCACACTGGGCACAAAGCCTCCTCCAGAACTAGCGGAATAAGGCATCCACTCACCCCCTCCTTTGCAGGATGAAGCACACTGGGAACAAAGCCTCCACCAGAACCAGTGGAAGAAGGCATCCACTCACCTCCTCCTTGCCAGGATGAAGCACACTGGGCACAAGGCCCCCTCCAGAACCAGTGGAGAAGCCACCCACTTGAGAGACTGTGGCTTTGCACTCCCAAGGACCAAGCAGTGGGCAAACCACCCACTTGAGAGACTGTGGCTTTGCACTCCCCAGGACCAAGCAGTGGGCAAACCACCCACTTGGGAGACTGTGGCTTTGCACTCCCCAGGACCAAGCAGTGGGCAAACCACACACTTGAGATACTGTGGCCTTGCACTCCCCAGGCAGGACCAAGCAGTGGGCAAACCACCCACTTGAGAGACTGTGGCCTTGCACTCCCCAGGACCACGCAGTGGGCAAACCACCCACTTGAGAGACTGTGGCTTTGCACTCCCCAGGACCAAGCAGTGGGCAAACCACCCACTCGAGAGACTGTGGCTTTGCAATCCCCAGGACATCGCACAGGGCACGTTGCCTCCTCCAGGACAAGTGGTGTTGTACCATCTTCCAGCTGAGGTGCCCCCCCCCCCATTCCCCGTCCCCCTGAGGTGTCTATGCATTTTCGATCTGATGCCCCAGCAGTGTTCTCTCCATGTTGATGCAGGAGTAAGATGGGGGCTTGGCCTATGTGATGTGGCCGTGTTGCCCACTGACAATATGGACTGGGCAGTGTCCCTCCATTTGTATATCTGTAAATACTGTTTTGAATTGTGAGGAAGTATTTCTAGAATTGTATCTTAATACACTCATTTCAGTCACTTCCTTTTGTCCTTGCATTATTCCTGAGGGTTACGGGGTGGATATGTAATGTTGCTGCATCTGTTTGTGTGTATGTTGTTGGGGGTGGGAATGTTGCGTGTTGCATGTGTGTGTCACTCTCTTCTGTAGAGGAGGAAGCCCAGCATGGGGAACACCTGCAGTTCGGACTCCATGGCAGCGTGGTTCTTCCATGAGTGTCCAGAGGTGAGTCCTTTGACTTCTGAGATCTGTTTCCGCTGTGTTTTGTTATTGTTGGTACCGCCCCGGAAAAGGTGGCAGATAGGCCTGTTGTAATACAGTGGGCGGAACATTGTCTTCCGCCTGGCTGTTGGCGGTTACCGCCCCGATGCTTGTTTCTACCGCCGTGGCGGTCGGTGTGTTAAAGTGGCTGTTTGTGTTGGCGGTTTCTGCTGTGGTCATAATTCCATCTTTTTTACCTGCAGCTTGTTGGGGCATTACCGCCACTTTATCACCGACCGTCAGGGTTGTAATGAGGGCCGATATCTTTTATGTGCAGTAAAACCATATTTCAGTGCAGATAAAATGGTCATTTCAACTGAAATGTGTTTCTGTAATGGAGGTGCACTACCACACCATGCATACTCCACATTATGCCACTCCAATCAGTCTAACGCAATCAACCCTATCCCACACCAATCTACCCCACTCCACCCCAATCTAATGTACTCCACTCAAATCTACCCTGCTCTGCTTCTATCTACCCCACTCCACTCCAATTAAATCTACCACACTCCAATGTACCTCAGTCCAACCCACTCCACTACAATCTACCTGAATCCACTCCAATCTATTCCACTCCAGTCTACACCACTCTAGCTTACCACACACCAATCCATACTACACTGCATTCTATTCAATTCCTCTCTGCTCTATTTTACCCCGCCCCACTCCAAGCTACCCCACTTCCCACAATCTACCCCACTCGAATCTACCGCAATCTAACACACTCCAATCTACCACAGTCTATCCCATTTTAATCTACCCTACTCCACTCTACTCAAATCTACCCCACTCCACTCCAATCTACCACACGCATCTCAAATTTACCCAACTCCACTCCAATCTAACCAACTCTGCCCTAGTCCACCCCACTCCAATCTACCCCACTCCACCACACTCCACCCTACTCCAATTTACCCCACCCCAATCTAACCCACCAAAATGTACCCTACTCTAATCTACCCTACCTCTATCTACCCCACTTCACTCCACCCCACCCCAATGCAGTGTACCCCACCCACTCTATCCTAGTACAATCTATCCCACTCCAATCTACCTCACTCCACTCCAATCTCCTCCACACCAATCTACCCCACTCCAAACTACCTCACTCCAATTATGTCTCTTCAATCTACTCCACTCCATTCCAATCTACCCTACTCTAATCCACCCAATCTACCCCACTCCACCCTAATCTATCCCACCCCACTACACTACACTCTTCCCCAGTCTATCTCACTCCATTCCAAACTTGACTCCAATCCAATCTACCCAGCTCCACTTCACCCCACTTCAATTTACTCCAATCTACTCCTCTCCAATCTACCTACTCCAATCCACTCAATCTATCCCACTCTACCCTAATCTACCACACTCCATTTTTCTCTACCCAATCTACCTCACCGCACTTCAGTCATACTACCACTCAAATCTACCCCACTCCTGACCAATCTTATACACTTCACCCAAATCTACCCCCTCCAGTCTACCTTACCCCACTCCACACCAAACTGCCATGCTCCAATCTGACCCATCTAATCTGCCTACTCCAATCTACCCCAATCTCCTCCACTCCAGTCTACTTCACTCCACTCCAGTCTACCCAACCCTAACCCAATGTACCACACTCCAATCTACCCCTCTCCAGTGTACCCCACCCCATCTTGATCTACCCCACACCAAGCTATCCAACTCTACTCCAACCTACTCCGCTCCAATCCACCCCACTCCACTCCAATCGACCGCAATCCACCCTACTCCATTCTACCCCATTCTACCCCCACTTCACTGTACGCCAATCTACCCCACTCCATTCTACCCAATCTCCCTTATTCCACTCTATCCCATTACAGTTTACCCCACTACAGTCTACCCTACACCACCCCTCCCACTCCACACCACAAACTTTTAGCCATGCTGAAAAGCAGCCACACTGGTGTGCAATATGGCTAAAACAATAACGCATAGGCGAGACCTAGTGGCTTTGCCAATGCTTGTTTATATATATATTGGAGCTGTAGTACTCAATGTGAGGCGGAACAAGCATCCAAACAGCAGATTCAGAAACAAGGGCAAGAGGACCAAAGTCTGAGTGGTGTGTATATCGATGAACCGACCCTTAAGTCACAAGAGTGGCACAGACGTGTGTGCGTTTTACCCGTGTCTTAGGGTAGTATTCTGCCAGGTGATGCCACCTGGTATGATTCAGAAAACAGCACGTCCAATGCTTTAGGCTTTATGATTCCAGATACAATGTGGACTGAAGTAATGTTTGGACCGTAACCCTAAAAGTCCAGTTCCACAGTTCCAATTGGTGAACCAGTGGGTCCAGCATGTTTCAACTCCAACCAAATGCTGTGGCACAACTGGCTAGCCCCACTATAAAGTAACTGTGAAGATTTGGAACAAACAGAAGACATACTATGGATTGTAGCTACTATCCAACACAAGAGGTGGCCCTGCATCACCTGGTCCACGGTGAGTTATATGTAGTACATGAAGACACTGTTCACCAGATCTGGGGTTACCAGGAACAACCCACTGCACAATCATCATCTATTGACTTGGACAGGACCCGTGGTCATTTTTGGTGCAGAGGTTTTTAGAGTGTGTTATAATTTTGTAGATTATCGCCCACCTGATCTCATACCAAGCTAGTTTCTCAGAAAGTAGAGCAAAAGGCAGGTGTATCTTAGAAAGTGTGATACACTTTAACTCTCTGTGCTACACTATTGTCCAAAAACGGATTTTTTTTTAAACAAGATACCACCCCAGTGCTACTGATTATAGCCAAAGATACATCAATCTTTTCCCACAGGTTCGCTTTGGACACAGTGCCCCTTGTTATTTGTACTAAAGCACCTTACAAATTGATAAAACGCTAAAATTATGTCTACGTTTTGTCTCACCCCCAGAGTAGTGCCTGGCTCTTTTGCTTTTTTATGAACTTTCAAATTTTAACTTACCTATTTTCTGACATACATACACGACCCCTGATATTTTTCAAAGAAAAGGCATTGAGTTTATTAAGTACTATCACTTGTGTCAAACAATAGGTTACTGACTGTACTCCTTTTCTACCCTGGATGATTAAGGTATAAAAAGGAAGAGCTATAGTTCCTGGGGCACAGAGTAATAGCAGACCAAAATCACCAATTGCCGAAAAGTTCTTAAAAGGAAACTCAGGTCAGGCGGGTGTAGTTCGCCTGGTCTGTTTTACTTTTTTTTTTTTGCCACTTGTGGTTTTATAATGGGAAAATACTACTGCAAGTACCAAAAGACAATTAATAAAATCACGTCCATAAATAACTCAAGCCCAATAGGTGCCAGCTGAAGGGTTCTGCACTCACACATTGCAAACAACTTGTTATTTTATTTTTTTGCAGTCAAATCAGTTGGGAGGACCCTTTTCTAAAGGATCCCCAAAAATGTATTTCATGGCGAGCAAGGCAGGGGCGGCTCCTGAGCAATGGTGAAGGAGCATCGCCCCCCTTGCTAAGCCAGGAGAGGAAAGATAAAACAATATTTAATTATCATTTTATCTTTCAAATGCTGGCTCAGCCAGCAGTCTGCTCCTGGTGTGGTGGGGCTGGGGTCTGGGAAGTGGGAGGGGGGCGAGGGGAGAGTGCACTAAGTGCGCATGTGTGTTTGGCCGGCTGTCTCAGGCCGGCCAAACACACACGCGCACTTAGGTTTCTCAGAAACAGCACAGACCCCAGGCTTGTGTCCGAGTGGCACTCAGAGCCGCTCAGACCAATCCTGATGTTGCTTACATGCTATGCTTAGCGTGTAAGAAGCGTCAGGATTGCTGGGGAGCATGTGCTGTTGTCCCAGCGAATGCTAGGACACCACAAGAAGACCAGAAGAGCAACGCGGTAGGAGGCAGCGACGACGATGGGAAATGCCCTCTTGGCACAGAGTAATGTAACACAGATTTATGAAACCATGCAGAGCCATGCAAGATGGCCTTGTACGGCTTCATAATCTCACTTAAGGCTCTGCGTTGCTCGTGCACCATGTTGCGTGGTGCAAGAGCTACACAACTAAGGCCATAAATATGGCCATAGATCTACAGGGATGAGGTTGGGATTTGGCGAGTATAGCAAGAAACAATCTGGCACAGAAAGAAATACCCGTTCCATCATACCTCAAAGCTGAAATGTTGTCTAATAAAAAAGTTACGTAAAAGTCAAAGCTATCTGGGCGACAAATTTCTTGTTCATCTACAAGCCTCTGAGCACTGATGAGGCTTTTTTGCACTCTGATTTAGTTTCACTGCTAACACTTGTGTAGAAAAATCATGGGAAATTTCAAATTTTGGGTACGTGACCCACACAACTCCCCTACTTACCAATTTATGAGCAACTTGATGTATATTTAGAAATGTAAACTAATCAACACCACCAGTACGCCATGCACAGTTTAAACTTGCTTTTTGACCCAGCAAGTAGAAAACTCTATTTGCAACCTGGGCAGGCCAGCTACAGGACCCATGCAGGGCCCACTGAAAAGTACTTTGAATGGAAAGATGCCTCGACGTCGCGGAGGCGATGCAAAGGCAATGCAGTGGTTCCGATCCACACAGTCTGGGGGATGTGTCGTCATCGAGCCATGCAGCCTTCGAAGTGCTGCCCTCAAAGTGCAGTGTCAGACCCTCTGCTATGCAGTCGATGTATCGTTGTCGAATCGCACAGCAAAGGTGATGCATCAGAGCTGGTGGAAATGGATCGATCCAGAGCCATGCAGTGGGCAATGCGGAGTCCTTGGCCTCTTCTGGTGATGACCTTACCCACCCTTCTGGCAATCACCCTCAAATACCTTCTTGTGGGCCCTAGTGCTGACCCAGCGGTCCAACACATATGCTGCAACTCGAAAAACTATGTATTATTCTGCAAGGGAAGAGTGAATATCTACAGAATTGTTCCATGAGGACAACATTCGCAAACCAGAGGCAACGCGTGGAACAGTGGGAACATACATATGCCAATATTTGTTAGCCCTCTTTCATGCCATCCTGGAGAGGGTGGAGGAAACCCTATCAGAACCAACAGTGCTCACAGTGACCCCATTGACAAAGAGCAAAATATTGTTCAGGATATTCTGGTGAGAGTTCACTTCTTCTAGCAAGGAAATGATCATCAACAAAGCACACCACGGGGACTGCTCTGTTATAATGGGACACAGCAGCAGCTCTTATAGTACCTGTCATCAGTGACTCTAGCAGAGCGTAAGGCTTTCAAATACATCACAAATATACTTCAATTGTTAAAAAGTACCAATGGGTTCGCTTGTTTAGACTGCTATTACAATGGGGCGGAGGGGTGGAGACTGTTCACTTTCTTCTCCTTAAAAAAAGCTCGAACCACATTGTGACTGGTGCTTGAGGAAGATGCAGGTTCCCACAGTGTGGCGGGACCGATCGTGTTGACTACCTGGAAAGGTGGCAGAGGGTCCCTCAATGACATGAAGCAAACCGCAAGATACAGTTGAGATTGAAGGAAGCAGAGAAAACATACTCAGCAACTATGTAGGCTCAGTGAAGAATAAGAAGCTAGGTAGCAGGACGGCTATGAGCTAAGACAGACTTCAGTGGTGAATACTGGGTATTGTTCTGTGCAGCTCCTGGGATTCATCAGAGGCAGTAATATTATGTGAAACTATGCTGGCCAACATAGCTGGGTTCTGGGTAGGAGAAGAAGAGGCCAGAGGCTAACAGGCCAAACATCTCCAAACACATCTTTGTGGTGTTAGGGTCATTTCTCTTTGGTGGTAGCAAAGGAAGGATGGGAAATCAGGGTAGAACGCACACCTGCTATTTTCCCAAACAATATCACACCTTGCAAAAAACAGCAGGTACAGTGGTATTGATAAACCCATATCTCCTATTTAGAGAACTGGCAGTCAAAAAGGATAAAGAGGTTCAACTGGTGGTGGTGAATGGTATATGTGATGGCCACCCGCTATTGCTGGCCTCTATTTATGCACTCAACCAAAGACAGGAACGGTTTCTACGCTAGGATATTCAAGAAATAGTGCGCTTTGCGTTGGGACCTTTAATCATAGGGAGAGACCACAATTTGGTTATAAGCTGGCAGCAAGATAAATCCCACCAGAGGTCCTGGGAAAAACATCAATCTTGGCTTGGGGAAAAAACAGGACAGAGGCTCACCGGCCTCCTCTTAGTGCAGCTTACTTGCATTTCTCAGCAATACTTTATACTTACACTACCTGCTAGTTAATAGACCTCTTATATGCATGCTTGACACAGTAGACCAGAGGCCACTGTCCCTATCTCATCAGAGGCCACTGTCCCTATCTCATCATGTCCTGTAACAGGAACATTCCCCTGCCAGGTCTGGGCAAGTCGGTAAATATGGGGATGTGGAGAATGAATTAATCCCTGTAGCAATGGACATGGTTAGGAGGCAGATCACAGAATATGTTGCTCTTAATAACACAGGAAAGGTCAATGGGGGTATTGTATGCTTTGGAGGAAGTGATTCGGAAAGTGCTGATTAAGGAAGCATCCCAATAAAGGTCCGCAATGTGAGCCCTGTTAGCCTAACTAACTCAAGAGTTTGCAGAACTAGAGGTTAAACATCAACAGCTTCATCCAAGGTGTGGCATAAGCTAACAAGCAAAAAGGAACAGATACTTACCATGGAAAATGACAGAGCTAAACACATCCTAGCGAAGTTTGGCATAAGGTACCACGAATAGGGAAGTAACACAAGCAAGCTTCTGGCCAATACATCGTATGTATCCATGCCATCACACCACTGCACTCTATGCCACTCCACAAAATGCCACTCACTCAGCATCACTCTATGCCATTCCACTCTATACCACTCTCCTTTATGCCAGTCTACACCATTCTACTCAATGGCACTCTACTCTATACCCCTCACTTCTATACCACTCCACGCAGCTCTCTGCCATTCTACGCCACACCACTCTACTCCACGCCACTTTAGCTCACTGATTCTATGCCACTCTCCTCTACTCCACTCTATACTATGCCACTCTATTCTAAGCCACGTTACGTCACTCCAGTGTATGCTGCTCCATTCCACTCTACACCATTCCATTTCACTCTAACCCATATTACTCCACTCTATGCCATTCTATGCCACTCCACTATACTGTACGCCAGTCTACGCCACTCCATGCCACTCTACACCACACAATGCAACTCTATGCTACACTGCCCTACATCACCCTAATCTATACCACTGTACTCTATGACACTCCACTCTACTCTACTCCCCTCTACACTATAACACTTCACACCCATCTACACCACTCTACTCCACTCTATGCCATGCCACTATACTCTACTCTACTCCAATCTACTCTACTCCACTCCACTCTGCTCGAAGTCTTCCTTCCCCAGATGAACAATTTGCAAATACCCTGAAGCTGTCTGATATCTGCTGTCTCTATTGATGGTTTAGTTACTTACCCCCACAACTGTACTACCCTATGGCGCTCTACTGTACAATACTCCACTCTGTACAACTCTACACCACTCCATGCCTATTCATGCTACTCCACTCTATGCCACTCTTCTCTATACCACTCCACTCGACTCCACCCCACTCTGTGCCACTCGACTCTATGTCAATCCACTCTATGCCATTCCACTCCACATCACTCCACTCTCTGCCACTCCATGCCACTCTACTCCACGCCATTCTATTCCACACAATACCCTTCCAAGCCACTCTATGCCACTCTATTCTACTCTCCCCTATGCCAATCTCCTCTACACCCCTCTACTCTATGCCATGTCACTATCTTTTAGCCATTGTTGAACAGCACCCACGTTCCTGTACAACATGGCTAAAACACATTTGCAAAGCCAATAGCTCTCACCTATGCGAGACTTGTTGGCTTGCCAATGCTTGTTTACTATGTGTGGCTAAGGAACGAACAAGGTCAAACCCAGAGATGGGGGAAGTACAAGTAACTATCATCAGGTTTCCTTTTATACAGTCACAAAAAAGTGCCGTGCCATTTTGAATTTAAACCTTCAGTGCTTGCCTACGTAATGCAGGTTTCGATCTGTAAACTGGACATTGGTTAGCCATTCTCAGTTCTGGGTGATCACAACAGCGATTGCCTCCTCTATTCTGCCCCACACCCTCCAGTTTACTCTATTAATGCTGCAAGTAATTGGGTGCAGGGAGCAGGTTCCACAAATTAGCGAGAACTCTAATGGCAATCATTTTTTAGAGATTGAAAAAGAACCTGACTTACAAATACCATTAAACGACAAAGTTGCTTAAAATTTAAAGGGTAATTCACACATAATGCTTTTATTTAATAGTCCAATTTACAAAACGTCGAGAATTAATGCAGATCCTGCCAGGACGGAACCAGCCCTAACTGCTGCAACTAAGTTTTCCTCATTTAAACTGAATTATTAATAGGAGAAAATATACCATATGTTCCCCTAAGACCGGGAAACATTTATTTCAAATACAATCGCAGGGTTTGGTGAAAGAGAGCTTTAAATGCTGGCAGAGAGATGGCTTACTTATACACTATACTGATTTAATAGGGGATAAATCAGTCCGGGTAATTAGAGGCCGCAGCTGTTTGCTAACCTGGAGCGAGTGGCTTTCTCTGGCGAGGTTCCTTCATCACGGCAAACCCTCATGACTCCCCTGGCACAGGCTGGGCTCCCTCTGCACCGTCTGGACCATGACAGACAAATGGTTCCCGCAGTTATCCTTCAAATAGAGCGGATAGCCCTGGGGTGGGAAGGGGAAGCCCTGGGGTCAGGAGTGTCATGATAACAGAGGCTACCACGGTGTGGGCTGGGCTGGGAAATACAAGACAGCCCTAGCTTCAATGGGTATCTGCATACAGCGTGTGGCCACGGATGAGGTGGGAAGTGATGACATAAGGGCCAAGCAAAAATTTATGCAGTAGGTGCAGTGGCACTGGGACGCAGCAGTGTGATGGGTCCACTGCGCCTCAATTATGCCCATCTTGTAATACCTACTGGATCTACGGGGGTATTTTCGTTGCGTTCGTCTGAGTATATAGCATCATTGCTAAAGCAGAGGGATAAAATCATAGAGCCCTGGGGGCAGGGTGCTGGGCAAGATATTGCTCTCTAAATATGGTGCACATGGGTGAGTGGCCATTTGGGTAGATTGACGAGTCATGGGTTAAAAAAGATGAAAGAGCAGAACCCTCCTATCAGGCGTGTCTGTACATTGGACGTACAAGGATGTTGAGGGGCAGCAGACAAGACTGCTGGAATCAGAAGGGATGGGAAGAGAGACTCTGGCAGCAGGGGTATCAGCATCCAAAGGGTGTACAGTGCTGAGGTAGAATGGAAGGGGATAGCCCTGTGCTCAAAGGGCTGGAAAGAAAAGAACCCTAGTGTGTTATAGTATGCAAATGGGTGAAGGGCAGCCCCTGGTTCCATTGTGAGAAAGTGTGGAAGTGGAGCTCCAGCATCAGGGCAAGTTTGTACTCTGATAGTGAGAGAGAGAGAGGTGAGAAGAAAGGGTGGAGCCATGGGGATATGGCTGAGGAAGGAAAGAAGTGGTAAGCCTTGTTATTAGGGAATCTGCATAGAGGTTCTAGAGAGCTAATTCAGCATTGTGTCTTATGGTAACCAAGGACAATGGTGTAGAGAGCTCCTGAATTTCCCATATTTTGGAAGGGGATCATTTTAAGGGGAGGTGGCTCAGTACACACAATTGGACATCTTGACATTTCTAGACAATTCTCTCATCTTCATGAACTTCCCATTCTATAAGGCTGACACTTGGATATCTAGCTGTATCCCAATATTATTCTGATTTGGTGAGTCTGGGGGAACAAAACTTCAAAGTGTCACAGGAAGCCCAGATAAAGGCACATTGAAGATTAGGTTAGATGGGAAAGAGGTAGGAAGTGCCAAGAGAATCCTAGATTTAGGGGTGTGAGATACGTCCCCGATTGTCAAAAGAAACGTAAACACTGCCAGGTCTCCAGTAGTTACATTTGGAGAAAGAGGATGCTGAATGTCAGAACCCCTTTAGAGGGCCTAGGAGCAAGCAAGAGCTACTGTGCCCAACCGTGGGGGATGTTGCCTTTCACTCCTGATGTCCTGCGGTCCGACCTACTATAGGTCACGAGAAACTGGGCCACGTACTACCCTTAAGTACCTGACTCTCACTGGTAGCTCAGGTCAAGCTGTCCAGATCTCTTCAAGGTATAAGAGGGCTCACAACTCAAAATACCCACAGTGTCTCCAATAAGGTGACCATGCAGTCCAATAATTATTCTGGTATAAAATGATCGGAGAATGGCAGACCTTGGCCCCTATACTTGGTTCTAGCAGCAAAGAAGACTTGGCGATCTTCCCGCTCCTGATTAGACAGTGCTGTTCAATGACGCATGGGGCATATGCTCCATCTTTACAATTTAAACCCAGATACAAATGTGATTTATTGTCTGCCCTTTGTAATTTGTGTTGGGTGCGTCTGCACTTTTGAAGTGCTCGCTCATTTGCACTGTCCAAAGGGACAATCTGTCACAGCAGGAGTCTCTCAAATTCTGAGTTACCCACAATACAAGTCAAAGGAGAAACTAAGAATCACACCTGGCTGTCAGTCTCCACTGTAATATGACCCATAAAGGGTCAAAGGAATAAGCCTTTTTCTCTATCAGACTCCCTGAAAGTGCCGATTTTATCAATCATACCATCTGCCTAACAATAAGCCAAGACACCACTAACCTTAACTCTTCCCGGAATTAAAGAACACTTCAGTGTTTATGTCTCACTCCAGCCCTCAGGAATGTCAGCAATATACACCTCCTGTCTCTCCAGGCCCTGGGCTCCCAAAATGGAAGCCACAGGCCTCTATGTTATCTACCACCCATAGGCAAACACACAATCCAGCAAGCACACACAAGTATCACACACTGTGCAGCGCTAGACACACTCCATGCAAACGAGAGGTGAGTTAAGTACTTAGCCATAGAACCTTCTACAACTGGGCTAGTAGGTCCCACTCCAGTGACAAAGGCCAAAAGGCCTGTTCACATTACTGATTCTACTGAACACAAAAAAGAGTATGCTGCCACCACCATGCTCATGACACTTAACTCCAGGTAAAGGCAGTAGCCCTCTCACTTTACCAGAGTAGTGCTTGGTGCACTCCTCCCAGTCTAAACAGGCTGTGTTACCGTAAGACTTCCCTAGGTCATGCAATACATGCATGATCCAATCCTACCCATGACCACAAAATAGTGCTAGAAATCTAGATCTCTGTCTGGCTGGGGCTCTCAGGGCAGAGTTGTAAGTCCATTGCCATGCAGGGGACTTTTCCATCCCCACAGACGCTCCTCCCAGATTAGACTACCCAGTACTAACTTCTAAACTGAAGAGGCCAGGTCATCGGTGCGGCAAAACCTACAAGAAATCCCATCTACATTCCTGTGGATACATTGAAACTGGATCGCTATTCCAGATGTCAATAGCAACTAGGAGGAGCACAACCATGCCCCCTCAGGTCCCACTACCCACTAAAGGCATACTAACTATCACTGATTCTGATGATACAGGTTCTTTCACCTGGTAGTGTCTCTTCTAGTGTCTCACCTGGTGTCACTTACAACAACACATGAAATGATACCTAAAGCAATCACTTATCCAGCAACAAAAAATTAAATGCTGGCAGAAGGCACTGCCAACCTAAAGTCAATGCTTTAAATGCCAGTCAGTCAAAAGACAACTATTCAACATAAACATATAAAAGGAAAATCAAAGATAACACCTGTCCAACATCAGCGCATGAAGTAACAGCCAAATCGCTTGCTTATGTTTTATATGTGAATGGCAAATACAGTATCTCTCCTTGGTGAACACATAGTGATATGTAAATTGTAATTTTAATTGTAAATGTATTTATATAGTGCTTACGACCCCTGATGAGGCATTGATGCACTTTTTCAGTGAGGAGCATACCACTCAGGAACCCAAGTTTAGAGGTTAGTAGGGTAATGTTGGAAATGCCCATTTCTGCAGGATTTCCCCTGTCTTTATGCTTCTGATCTTCTGTTTTGATCCTGTGCTGAATTTCGTTTTTCACTGGCTTTAGGAATCCGGGCACTTTAGCACAAGTGCTCTCTGTCTTAATTGCACTGGTAATTGGCTTACCTATGATTGGCATATTTGATTTACCAGTAAGTCCCTAGTAAAGTGCACTATGTGTGCTCAGGGCCTGTAAATCAAATGCTGAGAGTGGGCCTGCAGTACTGACTGTACCACACATATGAGTAGCCCTGTAAACATTGCTCAGACCTGCCATTGCAGTCTGTGTGCGCAGTTTTAAACTGCCAGTTGAACCTGGCAAGTGCACCCACTTGCAAGGCCCAAACCTTCCCTTTTACTACATGTAAGTCACCCCTAAGGTAGGCCCAAGGCAACCCTATGGTCAGGGTGCAGTGTATTTAAAAGGTAGGACATGTACTGGTGTGGTTTACATGGCCTGATAGCGAAATACTACTAAATTCATTTTTCACTTTTGCAAGGACTATCTCTCCCATAGGGTAACATGGGGATTGCCTTGAAATACCTTTTAAGTGTAATTTCCCAATGGGAGCAGATAGAGATATGGAGTTTGAGGTCACTGAACTCACAATTTAAAAATACATCTTTTGGTGATGATAGTTTTTAAATTGGAAGTTTCAAAATGCCACTTTTGCAAAGTGGGCATTTTCTTGCTTAACTGTGCCTTTGCCTGGTTGTGGAATACACATCTGGGTCAGGCTGTTTGTGAATTCACTCTAGACAGTCACACAAACAGAGCTGGGGTGTGCCCTGCATAACCTGATGAGTCTTCCTGGGCTAGAGTGGTGGGAGGAGCTGACACTTGCACCTGAATAGAACAGTGTCTGTCCTTACACAAAGCAGTCTCCAACCCCCCCTGGAGTGTGTCTGGGGCCAGGGCAGGAAAGACAGGGTCTTGTGCACTACAAAGAATTTTCTTTGAAGTTTGCCTACTTCAAAGGCAGAAATGAGTATAAGTATTGGACTTCTGAGACCACAACTTCAGAACACTTCTGGACTGAGGACATTCTGCAAGGATGAAGAGTTGGATGCTGTAGGAGGAACATCCCCTCTGCCAGTTGCTTTATTGTGCTGGCCCGCTGCTTGCTGTTTCAGTCCTTGGAGTGAAAGGACTGGACTTTGCTTTCTACACCCTGCTTTCAAAGGTTCTCCACGGGGTGGGTCTGAGCTTGCTTCCTGTTAGAAGTCTAGGGACATCAAAGAGTTCATCTGCCAGGGCCAGGACTCTTCTGCTGAGAGTCCTAACTTTCCAAGTTGTGCCAAATCCAGCCCCTAGGTCTTTGGAAGTGGAACCTAGTGTCCTGAGGAAGAAAATCCATGCATCGACGTGCAGTGGCTGAAAATCGTCGCAACGCCTGGCTTGTGGCAGAAGAATCAACACAGCCCCTGTCTTGCATTGGAAGAATCGACGCAGTGCCTGTAGGACCAACGTAGCGCCTGTTCGACTATGGCTCCATCATCACAGCGCATCAGGATTTTCCCATGCACCATCCCTGAGCGTCCCTTTCTCATCGACCTCGCACCACAGCAAGGAACTGAGGCTGCGTGACTGGAAACCGACACATCACTTCTCCTGCGAGGAGT
This sequence comes from Pleurodeles waltl, assembly GCF_031143425.1. NCBI lineage: Eukaryota > Metazoa > Chordata > Amphibia > Caudata > Salamandridae > Pleurodeles > Pleurodeles waltl. Next base: position 691,163,796 of record NC_090445.1, read on the forward strand.
GAACCGAAGCATCACCCCCTCCACCCTCGCCAGTAAAGAATCAATGCATTGCCTCTCCTGTGAGGAGAAAATCAACACATCACCTCCCCTTCCAGTAAGGAACCAATGCATCACCTCTCTTGCGCAATAGGAAACTGACACATTGCCTTGTTTTTCCTGTGTCTCACTTCCTCTGCGGCCTGCATCGTCTTTGTTTTTGAGGCTTCCCAGGTACTGTGTGTTAAAAAGATACAAACATTGATTCCTGTGGATTAAGACTCATTTCAATTTTTAGAAAGTGATATCTTTACTTGTGTATGTTGGATTTTGTCGTTTTGGCCTTGTTTTATTCAGATAAATAGTGGCTATTTTTCTAAACTGGTGTGGAGTCCTTTTGTAGTGTTTTCACTGTGTTCCTGTGTGTGCGTGTGTGTACAAATACTTTGCACATTGCCTCTGAGATAAGCCTGATTGCTTCAGCCATGCTACCTATCTTAGCTGTGTGACTTCCTTACCCTGAATAGAGTGAGAGTCCCTACTTGGACAGGGTGCAAACCACTAACAACTAGAGACCCCATTTCTAACAGTTATTAAATGTATTTTTCATTTTTTCTTGTGCATTAATTGTGTTCGGTTTGTGCTCTTGATTTCATCTGTGTTTACCAGAGTCTGGAATAGGGACAGAATGATAGGAATGTAATTGACAACAGGAAGTAGTATTTTTTGTAAGTAGTGGTCGTGTGTGCTTGTTAGTTGATGGCATGGCTGACAAGGAGGGGGTAAAACTTTGAGACGTATGTTTGCGAGTTCATAGTAGTCAGAAAGGTTTGGAAGGAGACAGAGGGAGAAGGGATGGGAAGGACGGAAGAGATTTTTTGGGGCAGTTTTTAAAACAGAATATATATATATATGTCCAGTTGAAGGCGTTTGCCGAAACGCTTTGACATTTGGCCGGGACAGCGTGTGTTTGCTGTTTTTTGGCATTATTTTTATTATTATTACAATTTTTGAGTGATTCTTTTGAACTTTCTATATTCAGATTTGCCTTTATAAACTTTTTCTCTAATAAAAAGAGTCGACGATTTTCACAAAAACTAATTTTGAATTGTTTCGTTATCTACCCTCCACGATCTCCTGGATATTGTGCAGCCATTCGGTGTTAAAAAACGTTGCACCGCTTTTTTAAATATATATATATATATACAATATACACACATATATATATATCTATATACATACATATATGTATACATAATGCTTAGTTAAGTTATGATTGTTTGATAAAACCTCTCTATATAAATACCTATATGTACATTTAAGCAGCAATATCCAATATTCCCATTGTCTGGTGTCCTCATTTATCTTATGGTCCATTTGTTATAGTTTCAATTAACTGTAATTAACTTATATATGCATTAATATGCACATATCACTTATTAAAGTTATGAGTAGCAGGCATAACCCTTTTTCTATGCACCTACATGTACACAGAAGCAACAATTTTGACATGGCCTGATATACACATATAACTGGTGGTGTAATATATAGTTTTAACCTTATATATGTGTGTCCACCTATAACAGGAGGCATAGTTCAAAGTACAATGATGTGTACTTGTATACAGTGCATAATTTGTCAAGAAAAACGTGCCGGTGCCCAAAGCCCTCAACTTCAACACGCAGCTGCTGCAATTAAACGCGCGAACACAGAATACTGAGGCAGCGTTATCCTGAAGTCATCTCGGGCCTCTTCAATCCATTTACAGCCACTCCCTGCCCCGTCAGCTCACTCTTGCAGCTTTCTGCTTTCTCCCTTGGCGACACGTTTTCGTTTTTATTTTCTTCCATTTTCTCATATGTGTCTTTTGCTCGCAGTAAATGCTTGAGGCAGAAAAATAAGTGCTGGTGCTCAGCACCGGAAACAACAAGCACAAATTAAGCACTGCTTGTATAACAACAGCAATGTTCCATACTCTGAGAAGTTTAGTTTGTTATTTCTGAGTATAATATTGTGGTATATTCTTGAGTTATGAGTACAGACGTCAAGTGGCGAAGACTCAGCTCTTGACTAATCTTCTGAAGTGGGGATGGTTGTCTTTGCATCTTATGTTTTAGGTTAGGGAATTCCATATTTTGGCTGCTTGAACAGAGAAAGATGTTCCACCCATGATTTTTTCTTATTTGTAGGAATTATGAGGCAGTGAGCCATTCTTGAGCTTAGGGTCCTTTGATGTACATTTCTGTTGATTTTCCTGATGAACAGTAGCCCTTTGCCATGTATTTCTTTGTGCATGATACATTGCAGCTTGAAGGAAGGAGGATTTTCTTGCAACTGGTGACCAGTGTAGTGCCCTCAAAGCAGAAGAGATGTATGCTTGTGGCTCTATCAGTAGGAAGAGTTTAGTGGCAGAGTTCTGAATTCTTTGCAATTTTTTCAAAGTTGACAAAGATGAGCCATGACACAGACCAATAGTGCAATCCAATTTTGATAGGGCAAGGGAGATGGTAGCATCAACTTCGTGCGGGAATCCCAGGAAGATACATTGCACTGGTGTCATTGTGAGAAAGCCTGATTTGGCTACCTTATCTACCTGTAGATTCATTGACAATTTGGCGTCAATGGTAATTCGAAGGTTTTTTACCTCCTTAGACATTTTTTGGAGGTGGTCCTAGATCATCAGGCCAGGCACAGAGAGGATCAAAGGTTTTCCAGTCACCACATGTGAGTGTATCAGTATGGGAGGCATTCGATTTGAGGTGGCTGCATGTCATCCATTGGTTTATGGCCTCAAGGCAATCAAAGAGTTTTGATATTTTAATGTCCTTTGGACTTTCCAACTTCAGACACATCTGCATGTCATCTGCGTATTTATGGCAGGTGATTTTATACCCTTTGATCAGATCTGGTATTGAATTCATGTATATGCTGAAATGCACAGCAGCAACTCCATTCTGGTCCACAGTTTTTTAAGGTAATCCCAGATAGAGGTTAGGTCTGATTCAGTGCCTTCTCCTGGATGGAATCCAGCTTGGAAGTCAGAAAGTAAGATATTGTCTTCAATGAATTGTGACATATGGGCAAAAGCTGCTCTTTCTATACAAGGGGGAAGCATATTTATGCCTTTTTAAGGTCTCTGCAAAATCTCCAGTCATTAAGGAGTTGTTGAAAAGTGTTCTCACTTGGGTGCCCGCTGATATTGACAGTAGGGTGTTTTGAAGATTTCAGGTGCACAAGGCAAGAGGGGCAGCTGGCTAGCTTGCTTGCTTTGACAAGATGTAGAAATTAATTTGGTAATAGTTCTTTGAAGGAGTGTGGTTGCTGTGCTTGCCTTTGGCTGGAGGGTATTGTTGGAAATATGCTGAGGTGTTTTTTTGGTTAAGTAGGTATTCAACATATTTGTTTTAGATGCATAATGGTAAGCTACTTTGAAACAAAAATCTTGAGAAATGTAACTGGTAGCTTCTGTGGATTTTAGCTTATGGAATTCAGTAAGTATTTATATAATCCTTTATTGACACTTGTGGATTTGTTTGGAATATTATAGTATTTTGATTGCTGACTTCTATTCGGTATTTGTAGGCATATCTTGCCTTCGGGGTTATTTGTTTTGAGCCAGTTGTGTTGAAGCTTAGCATTTTGTTGTTTGATCTTTTTTTAATTCTGCATTTTTACAAGGGGCATGTTTTATTTTGGTATGCTTAGATGTCTTCAGAGGAATTAAGAGATCAAAATCTCTCTGGGGTCTTCCACACAGTGTCTGTACAGAAGTGATGGTGATCATATCTGTGTTGGATGTAAGCAGACTTTCTAGTTCCTCTAAATTATATGTGTTCTATGGTTGGTATGTGGTTGAGGGTAGGATGGTTTTAGTTGTGGTGGGTGTTTTGGTGTCTTGTGTTGGAATTCAACGAGGAAGTGGTCTGACCACATAACACTTGGACTGTGAGGAGGTTTGGGTTGGCATAAATGATATCTAATGTGGGTCAAGCAATATGTGTGGGGTTAGGAACGAGTTGCTGTCGGTTGTGTGTGTCTAGGCCAATGACGATGTGTGGTATAGTCTTATGTGTTTTTACTAGCTGTGCCCTATGACATTGCTAGGTTCCATGATGACATATTAAGGTTCCTATTTGGAACACGGGGCATAAACTGAGGTAAGCGGTTGGGAGATGGGTGTGTCTTCTGGGTTCAGTGTTTGGACAACTATTTATATTACTTATTACCAATAAATCTCACATTGGTACAACCTTTTGGCTATCTGTGTCACCCTCACTCCATGATGGTTCTAGGGTGCGGCATATTAGGTTTGTCAAACTACATGTTGAAGTATATGAGTATATTGTAGGAAGGTTAGAGGTTGTGTCTAGCAATGTGTCTGTGAATGCTGCATTACTAGGTGCTGGACTGTAGAAGAGAAAGTTACATAAAAATGTTGGAGAAGGTTTGCCTCTGACATGGAGAGTCTCACAACAATGTTAAGAAACATCCTCACTGTGAGATTTCTTGTTTCTTTAAGTATGATGGCTAAGCTGCCTCCTCTTTTGCCTATGCAAAACAGTTTTCTATATCCTGGTGGAATAGCTTCATGCAATACGGATGCTATGTTTTCTTCCAGCCATGATTCTGTAATGAAAAGCTGTGCGTCTATCAACAGATTTGGTATGTGGTACTTGCTTTTTCACACAGAGAGAACATTTATCAGTAGGCAGTCAAAATAATCCATTTTGGAGGTGGAGAGAGTTTATGCTGTGGACGGTGAGTATTGCCCACTGAAGTTGTGGGTGTTATGCTATTGTTACTGGTAACTGTCACGGGACAGGTGGAGTGTTGTTTATGGTTATAAATATCTATTTCCAAAAGGCTTGGACGTTCCTGCTTCACTCTGACATGAAATGACAGGCAAAGGTGTTATCTGCTTATATCAACATATTTAATGACAGTGAAAGAGAATATATACATAAGCCAACATGTAGGTATAATGACAAAGACACTGCCTCTCCCAAAGACAGCACGTACTGTTGCCTAAAGGCATTCCCTATTTAACATGAAATGACATGCAAATGTTTACCTGCGTAATGACAGGATATGAAATGACCTCTAGAGAGATCATATTCCAAAGGCAAAACATGTAATGGCAACCTAAGATGCAAATAACAACACGTGAAATTACAACAAAATAAATTGCCAGTCAAGGTAGCAACACAATCACATCAAATGGTAGCCAAATACATCACCTGCCCCATTCGTATGCATAAAATGACAAAGACATCACCTGTGCAAAACCAAGACAAGAAACGACCAACAGACAAAAACATCACCTCTCCAAAATATACGTGAATTGACTGCCAAAATCATTGTCTGCTTATGCCTAACATGAACAATCACAGACATTAGTGATAGCTAAAAACATCATTGCTTAACTATAGCTTGAAAAGGCAGGCAAAAGTTTTACCTGGCCAATACCAACACATCAAATGACACAAAAATACTTCATTTTCCCAAACTAACACATGTAACAGAACACAAAAATACATTGGTGGGCCCCAGCATTGTGACATAGCATTAAATTACAGCAAACAACATCTTTGCAGGATGTACCAACGCATGAACTGACATCAAAAGACAACATCTTCTCAACGTAAGCATAAAGTAATGGACTCACGGATATTGATATTATCTGGTCGATTATTCGGCATAGAACGACCATCAGACAACGACTTTATCTCCAGGAACGACATCCAAACAATCAACGGCCAAAAGGCGGCTATTTTAATGAGTGTAGTGTGTGAACGTATGAAATAACAGGCAAATATATCAGACACCCGCATTCAACATCTGAAATGAAAACCAAAGACACCATCTTACCATCCTCAACACACGGAACAAGAGTCAAAGACCCCACCTGACTAGCTGTAACTCTTGAAATTAACCCCAAAACATCACCTGTGCAATCTTGACTGACAACCAACGACTTCACCTCTGAAAGCGAGCCAGAACCTGAAATTACAGCTGACAATAAAGCATTGTCAAAACGAAGCTTTAAATAACAACCAGATACATCACTAGTCTAATCCCAGGACATGAAATACAAAAAAAACGGCATTCTCATATATTATTTCCTAACTTCAAACACATAAACTACGGGCAAAGCCATTCACTGCTGCCTGGTTATGCTTGTGTTTGCATGTACCGATGATGGTTTGTGTACGCGTATGAGGGGCCCATGTACAATACGTGTATTTTATCTGTAGCACTTTCATCAATGAGAGAAAGAAATGGGAAGTTCACCAGTCTCTCAGAAGATCGATGCTCGGAGTCAGACGGTAAAACAAAAACTACTTTCATTGCATTAATATCTCGTCTGTTTTGTGTTTACATTCATTCCAGCGCCATTTCAGACAGGAGGAGTAGACCAACACTAACCGCAACAGCCCCTAGTCCTGGCTCCCTCTAGACCCCAGGCAGGCCGCGCAAGGCAGCAGCCCCATGACCGTCTGCAAGGCAGCCTCGGTAAACACAATAAAAAGTTTGTGGTCTGCCGAGGGAGGGGCACTAAAATGAGCCCATCCGTCTCGCGCATTCTCCACATCTGTAATAAAAGCGCATTTAGTGTCAGCGCCGAGGCAACACTGATATGGAGAGCGCAGTGGAGGATTGCCGCGCGCTCTTTCTGCACAGCTCGAGTTATTACCGTAACTCGGCAGAATTTGTAGGGTTTAGGAGATAAGTTGTAACGACCCATTGGGGGGTCGTCAATCACCCCAAACTGCTTCCAGAATCGAAATTACATCTGCATTTGAATTAGAGGCATTATTCGCCCATTTAATTCAGAGTGAACATTTTCCCTCTGAAGATGGAATTAAATTACAAAATGAGCGAGTCCTTAATTTACAGATTATAAATCACGGGAAATAATTCAGCTTCTGTACCTTAAGGCCAATTACATTATCCTAAGCGACATTTTATCTCACAACCTTCGGAGCGGGCTGCGGATGGGGGGGTGGGCTATCACACAAATCAGTACGGAGAGAGGGGAGATATATCTCTGCTCCGAGCACCCCGGCGCGGCACCAGAAGAGCTATTCCTCTATTCGAGAGCAGCCTTGGCAGCCGGCATCTCTATCCCCACCAGCCGATGGCGCACTGCCACCGTGGCACTACGCATAGCTATCCACAAAAGACGAGTTTTGTCATGCCCAGCCCCTGCAACGCCTCTGGGTGCAAACTTTGTGCAGAGGGCTCGCCAGGATACTTACCTCGGGAGCCCCTTCCACCCCTCAGTCCTCACTCCAAAGGCCAGTGCTATCTTCACGCCCACTGCGCTTCAGCGGGTGGTTGGCCCTAAGGACCACATGCCAGTGATTGCTCGCAACCGCCGCGCTCCTGGATGTTGTCTTCGATTCCCTGGCAGCAGCCCTTGAAGGGTACCGTGACATTGGTGTCATGCTCAACTAGGAAAGGTTGGGCGAAGTTCCCCACTAATCATGACCTCACCCTGCCACAGGCCAGAATAGTAAACCTACTATCTGACTCCACCTCACTCGGTCCCCTGCTGAGGGCGGTACAACAACCAAGCCAACAAGTTCTCCAAAAACATCTAGCAGGTGCACCCCATCTTGCAAGAACAAACGTTCACCCTTTATGGATCTGTGAGGTATGGCGGCCAGCCTGGGCAGTCTATACTGCTTAGAAATCTTATTGTTTATCTATCTCACTGACTTGTTCAGAGCCCTGACAGATTTGCAACCCCTCCACTGTAACAGGGGATGATACTTGACCAAGCGAGCACCGCCTTAGGAAATCTCTTAGCAAACCCAACCAATTTCCAAGATCAACAATTCAAACAGAAGCCACCATCCGATATGAACTAAGTGATTACCACCTAGGGGCAGAATGATGATGCAAGGAGGCGTGCACCACCTCAGCAGCATTGTGTCCAGTACAGACCTCAATTGTGTGACCTGCAGCCCTCCACAACTGTAGAAAGCGAGGTGGTACCCTGCGTGCAGTGCAAAGGATGCAAATACACCTCTTGTATACAGCTCCCCAGGTCACTGCACATAAGAGTGGCAAATGACCCAAACATCTGTGATCCTGTTCGTCCCCTGCATGTACCGGAACCTCTAGGACCTCTAACCGGTCATTCCACTTCTTGCACCTGACACCTAAGAGAAGAGTGGGAGAAGACAACACAGGTCAAGGCAGAGCACTTATAGCATATGCAATCTCACATACCATTTGTAACTGTCTGAGGACCACCTGTCAATCCTCTGCACAGCTGCACCTGAGAGCCCCATTGCCACTGCTGCAGTGGCCTCTCTGATTCTAAAAGAATGAGTTCCAAACTCAGATGAGTCAAAACCCACCACTGACAGAGCATGCTTCGGTATTCTAGAGAATTGGTACCCTCTCAGAGGGATGCCCTCTGCGTGGCAGGCCCCCCACCACTTGGAAAAATAAGAATGGAGCACTCATAGAAAATATCCCTCTAATGAAGAAAATTCCAATAGTCATACACATTCAAATATGAGATAAGTTTTCACTGAAGTGGTATCAATAATTAAGTGTACTATTTGAAAAGTTAAGAACTCAAGAAAAACTTTTTATACATAAGTCATAGATTCTGAAGTATCACAGATTGGTTTACATAGGAATTTGTTAATAGAGAAATAACGTTCGTCAAAGCATTACATAGATGTAACATCTGCTGATAAGTGGTTTGTCCCCTACAAAGATCATTCAAAGTCCAAAACAAAAGTGGTTGTAGGGGTGGAAACTATCCACTTTGAAGATATGGAAGCAGAAAATAATTGTCTTCATCCAGCTAGAAAGAAGGATTGTCCAGTTCATCCAAACTCAGCCAGCCCCCCACCACTTGGGGCTGATGTGTTATGAAGACCTCCAAGTTATGGACAGGACTGCTATCTATGCAGGAACCACGGCCAAACTCCAGAAGAGGCTGCAACACATCCAGAACGCCTCCGCACACCTCTTCCTGGACATCCCCGCTACTGCCACATCACAGACCACCTGAGAAACCCACACTGGCTCCCAGTCAAAAAGGAATCACCTTCAAACTCCTCACCCACGCTCACAAAGCACTGTACAACACCGGACCACAGTACCTGAACAAATGGCTCTCCTTCTACACCCCGACCCGGCATCTCTGCTCCGCCGACCTCGCAACAGTCCCACGCGCCCCCAGAACGACAACCAGCAGTAGCTCATTCTTGCCGCCAAAATATGGAACACTCTTCCCACCCGCCTGCGCCAGACCAAAGACCTCCTTACCTTCAGGAAACCTCTCAATACCTGGCAGTTCGAGCAGTAGCAGCACCTCCACCGACCTTCTCCCCCTCCCCTCCTCAGCGCTTTGAGACCCTCACAGGTGAGTAGTGCGCATTACAAAAGCAGACAGCTTGACTGTATCAATGGGGCACCTAGAGTCCGGTCTGGCCTTTTCAAGCCGCCGCCAAGCCTTCAAAGCCCACTTTGCCAAGAAAGATTTAGTTACATCAAGGGGCACAAGCAGTTGCATGAAGAAGGAAATTGCTGCGGCGTGTCACCTGGCGCAAGCAGCAAACCAGCTCTTGTCCCTAAGTGCCCCCATGAATGCAATGTCTAAGTGTGTAGCAAACCAATCAGATATCCCAGTGCGCCCCAATAATTTAGAAAAACACTAAACACCCCCTTGTAGGGCAGCCTGGTCCTGGGTGCTAAACTGGCTGCCATGAGGTCTGATAATCTTGGGCACCAATCTGCCACAGATGCTCCCAGAAGGTTGTAGGGTATTCTCCTGCTCCTGGATGGTGGAGCCCGAACACCTGCATCTTAAAATGGGCCAAAGCATCAGCGACGTTGTTCGACACACCAGGTACATTTTTGGATTTGAAAAGTACATTAAATTGCAGACACAAGAGTACAATTTCCTTTAGAACCCTCAGAATCATCCTGCATTTCCCGGCTTACTGGTTGATGCACTCCACCACTGTCATGTTGTCAGACCAGAAAACCACTGACTGATTGCGAAATTGCTCAGGCCAAATTGACTGAGCCACGAGGAAAAACAATACTCGCATTTTGTAATGGAGTAGCCATCTACTTGCATCTAGGTCTTGAATGTAACACATGTATGGAACAAGCAACTCAGAGGGGACCCATATATATTTGTTTTTAAAGTATCAGGATGTTTTGTGTGGTTGTTTTTAACATATATTTGAATATGGTGACTTGTGTATGTTGTAGATAAAAAAAATTGTACACTCCATATATGTTTATTTTACAGCCCTGATGAAGTTCACGTATGGTGAATGAAACGCGTTGGCTCTTTTCCTTTGGTATATTGAAGAAAATAAAATCTGTATTGGAGCAACATACTTGGATGACTTTACATTTTCCTGAATTTCATTGTTGCCCCTCCATCTGTAATGTATAGAAAAACAATACTGGCCACCTACTCAGATTGCACCCATTACTTGGGCCAGCGCTGCGCACACCATGCTGCCCCAAAGATGGCCCCATACCCTTCACTGCCTGCAGCATCCATAAACAGACCCAAATCCCCGTAGGTCCTAGGCTGCCCAGTCCACACAGTTCCATTAAAGTCACGCAAGAATGACTCCCAAATCCTAATATCCTGCTTAACCTCACTGGAGAGCCTGATGTGGTGATGTTTTACCTTCAGTAATGACATGGCCTGGGCAATAGAACGGGAGAAGGGGCACCTCACGGGAATGATCCATAGAGTGAAATTAAGCTGCCGTACCAGCACTTGTAGCTGGTGGAGTGTCACCATCTTAGCTCTCAGGCATGCCTGCAAGTTCTAGGAAACTGTGTGAACTTCTCCAGCCTGGACACCCATGCCCCAGAATCCAACTCAATTCCAAGAAACTCAATTGTAGTTTCTGGGCCTATGGTCTTGTCCTGCACCAGTGGGACCCCAAAATCTCCCATCAGTTTCTGAAAGATCCTCAAAGCTGCAGTGCATCGCTCAAAGCCAGGTGGTCAAAGCCAGGTGGACCAAGGAGTAGAAAGTCATCGAGGTACTCACTGGTGTCCTGACTTTTGCCTAAAAACCCATTCTAGAAACATGCTAAACTTCTCAAAATTGGAACAGAACATGGAGCAGTCCATCAACATACACTTATCAAAGTAGTAGGCTCCTTCAAACTGGAAACCCAGGAGATGGAAATCCTCTAGGGGGACAGGGAGCAACCGGAAGGCAGACTCAATATCAGACTTTGCAATCACAGTCCCAGGCCCCAGCTCCCATTGCACCTGGATTGCTTAATCAAGGGAAGCGTACTTGACTGAGCATAAAGCCCTGTCAATAGCCTCGTTTACAGAACTACCCTTGGGGGTCAACAAGCTATGAATCAACCTGAACTCCCCTGGTTCTTTTTTAGGAATCACCCAGAGGGAACAAACAAAACCATCAAGACAGACTAGTCCAGAGGGGCACAGGAGGGAGGTTTACCAAATTCCAAGTTGTCAATCCTGCTTTTTGGTGCCTTTCTCTCTGGACTTTTATCACACTTAGATTCTGTATGGAAAGCTTACCACCGAACAAACACCAACGTCTAAATCTGCAGGTTCCAGGAGGTGGGATGCAGGTACACCAGCTGAAATCCCAGCAAGCCCCTTTCTTTGTCCCCTCTGCCGGGCCACTGGTGGACCTTGTCCCTGCCGCTTGACTTCCTCCTTCTCAGACTTATCCACCAGCAGATCAAAAACCTCCACGTATGAGCCTTTTCATCTCTGCTCCTTCACCTCCATTGACACATGCAAACCCAATTGCTCATGCTCAGAGAGAGTACCACCCAAACCCATAGGGGATTAAGAAGGCCCAGTAATTGCAGTTGCCACCCCCTGAGCAGGGGGAGACGTCACTGTAGCCGCTGCTTTCCCCGGAATGGTGAAAGTCATTGCGGTACTCAACGCAGCAAGTGTTTGGCTTAATGACTGCGCAGGAACCACCCCCAGCCTGTGGAATCTGACTCCCCGCTGGCACTAAAGAGGTAGCGGGGGAGGCCCAATCGACCCCCCAGTGGGCCTGCGTCCAGTCATGGTCCCCTTGGACCCCTGACATCCCTTGTGCTACACAGGTGAGCCACTAGGCTTTGTGCTTTCTCCATAACATCACTCTGGCCAATCCTAGCCAAGGTGCCCACTATCAGGGAAGCGGACAGCATTCTCACCTTAGGGAGTGAAGGCAACACAGGTGCTAAATTAACCACCAAATCCTGCTGAACATGCCCATCTGCAGAGGTTACCCCTATAGCCATACCCACACCAACATTCTGCACAATGCCCCCAGCCGCTGACGACCCAGTTACTGCTGCCTTAGTACCCTGTACAGCCACCTGGCCAGCATTACCCGCAGCCGGGGCAAAGCCCCACGGCGCGACCCCCAAGGACGGGACTGGTACATTTGCGACAATGGGCTGTACTGTTGCCTGGATGGAAGCATCCGGAGCCAGGGTCAGACCCACTGGCTACGCCACCCTTCTGTGCCCGGGTAACTTGAAGCCTGCCCCTGTAGCTCGTTCTTACGCTTTCCCTGTCCATAGGCTGTGTTCAGGACCGGGGGAGGGAGGATGTCTCCCTGGGAGGCACTCCTGTTCTCTTGGGCCTCTCTGCCTGCTCCCTGGGTACCTCAGATGGTTGTGACCTCAATGATGCGATGGCCTGGTCCATAGCATCCATCCTGAGCATTAACACTTGATCTACCACCGGCCTTGCCCAGACAACTACCACAAAGAGAATAATGCGGGCTATCTACACAACCCCGGAATCAAAAATGACTAGAGGCACCAACACATACCACCCAATTATATCAGATGCCAGGAAAATGCAGCAACCAGGTAGTAAGCTAGCCCCAAGTAGCCCTGCCCCACAGCCCCTAAAGATTTCAGAGCAAACACAGCAGGGGGCGGAGTGGTCGGGAAGGAAGTGCCCTAAAGAACAACACCAACTAAATCAGCCAAACCAAACCAGCAGACCAGACTGCTAATGCCCACCAGTGCTACTGTCCTTCCAGAACACGAAACCAAAAACCAGAGAAGACAGCAGATGCGCACAATGAAGAAACGAGACCCCAAACTCACAGGGCCCAACACCAAACACGCTCAGAAATTGCAGGTACCCTCACAATCACACTCCCCTTGCCTGCAGCACCAGGGCCCCTGTGGAGCCGTCACTAAATCAAACTCGGGTCAGGTGAGCAGAGCTAAAAACCAGTGCGGCACCCAGGCAGAGTGCGAATGAGCTGCTGAAGAGTGTCCAATCCCAAGGTGCTGATCTGTGTCCAATCCCCGAGGTGCAGAGCATGAAGTGGAGTGTGGTGAGTCTGCTGCCAGAAGACCTGCAAATCAAAGAACAAACAAAACTTGTAGCATGGGGAGCACATAAACTGCTGCCAGCCTTGTCTGTGGTAGGCGAGTGGGAGAAAAGACCTGCTTGCCAGCTGTTACCCCTTTTATGGGCAGGGCCGACATGCACATCATGTTTGTGCAAACCAGAAGCACTAGAAGTGCTTCCAGAGCCATGCTTGTGCACCAACCTATCCCCTTTCACCATGCTAGGGGGTCAGAGGTGCATTGCGCCCCCACCCCCAACCAGGTGCATGGCCCGGCGTGGATCCGCAATATGTGTGGCTACCCCGATGTGGGAGAGCCTTGTGCATACACAAGGGTGGCTACTGGGCCCGCTGTTGGTGGCACATTCACCTACAGGATTCTTTCGACACATAGAGATCTTTCCACTAATGCACGGGTGAGGTTACTTCAGCATACCAACCCTCAGTATACCTGACTTACACATACATTTTTCCTCTTCACTCCAGGCTCTAGGACAGTGTATTAGTACCCGTGAATGGTTTTACTGATTCCAGAACAAATTGAACATCCATTCTAACTCCTGTTTTTAGAAATTAAGGCATTTGAAGTTGTTGTTTGCCTTTGAGTCTGAATGGTAGTTCCTGGTCCAAACTGGTAAAAAAAAGTTTGTCCAAGAGGTGCCTTCATTCTCCAGGGTGTCTCCATTAACTGAAAATCTTGACTTCAACACGCCAGTTTTGAGACACAATCTCCTGAAGTTTCAAACTCTGAGTCATCCTTGCTGTGAGTGCTAGATTAATTCCTGAACCCTGTCATTTGCATTGACTTGAAACCTTTTGCACTCCTAATTCACTCCACCCCAAACAAGTGGAAACTTCAACCACACTGGTTTGAAACCAGCTGTGCCCCTACTTGGTCTCACCTTGTATCTGTGGAAACTGTATAACAACCCCTCTCATTTGCTACAATAATTGGACATTCAGAACTTTCTATAATTGACCTTGGGCACCCTCAATTACTCTTGTTATTTAACAGTGTCTTAGATGTAATTTGGATCCATGTTTTAGGTCTGACTTGTTTTTCACAACTGTAGTGAAAACTGTAAAGGTGAATTATAGTGAATGAGTAAGGACTATATGCTGGATAGCCACAGCACTTTTGTGAATCTCTCAAACACCCAGCCCAAAAATCCTCAAATACTTAGATCCTGAAAGACACAAAGGAAAACACTGAGAAGTGGATCAACGTCTGGACTTCAAAGCATTTGATTTCTAAGCTGGGCAAGTAAAAGGGCAACTACTGTGACCTTTGGGGCAAGATCAACATTAGGGCTAACCCTAAGTGCTCAGCAAATACCTTAGGCATTGAAACTTCTAACCTGATCTTTGATGTAGAACAGAAGTCTTAATGCATGCCCACTTAGGTGGTCAATGTCATCATGGTAGCGTGGGCAGAAGACACCACAAACCACTTCTAAATGACCAAAACCTCACCAATTCTTGCACAATTTACCTGCTGATGGCGAAAGAATGACTACCTATTGAGACTATGGTGCAAGCCATTCCATGGTTCATGTAAAAACATTGGTCCTGGTTAGATTTAGGAGGCACAGTAAAGTTACTGCTGAGGTACCATTGGCAAAAAGTGCTAATTCTAAAAATCCCAAATGGCTTTCATAATCTTGCAGGTTAATAAAAAATCTGTGCAGGCAAAAGTGGATGTGTAAGACAATGTCATAATGGGATTGTTATGTGGGTAATTACCCCTTTGCTTTGGAGCTCATGAAGGCTGAGTTACCACATACATCTGCAGCCCTCAGGAAGCCTTTCAATATCCCTTGGGCCAGAACAGTACCATAACTAAGCCAGAACAAATCACAGTTGCACTTCGCCACTACTGTGTCTGCTGGAGAGCACTCAGATGCCTTGATCCCACCAGGGAAAACCTCCAAGGAAGATCTAGAGGTCACAGTGTTTAAATTAAATTACCTCCTCAAGTTATAGGAATTACTAAAGAAGGGAGACCCTACCAGAGCAGAGTTTGTGAGGGCGTAAGATTGCCACAAAACCCTTGGTGAATCACTGCCTTCAAGGTCCAGCACAGATTGAAGAAGTGGCTGGCACTTCATGGCCTTTTTGGGCAACAGACTGCTTCATAGTGAGCCATATACACAGAACCCATCCTGCAACAGAGTCAAGACAACCTGCACCTGATGTACAACACCTTGCTTGAGCTAGGTGCTGCCTGCTAATACCAGCTGGGTGGAAAATGAAAATGAGTACTTTGCAATTGTGGGGGCATTGAAGAGGATCTGTCCCATCCTGCTTGGGACACCCTGTATTGCGCAGAATGATCACAATCCTCTCACATGGCCATGAAAGGGGATAATACAAAGTTGCTCTGTGGTCCACCTCTATTGATATCTTTCATAGATTCACATTCTTGAAACTTCCCCGTCGTTGAGGTGCGAGTCCCATGGTAATTGTAACTAGGAGTAAATTCCATTGCCTTAAATTGTAAATTGCATGTCCCATAGGACTATATAGCGATCCACACCTTTTTGAGTAGAACCAAAGTTCAGACAATCAGTGATAAGCTTCTGCCTCATTCCTCCTCTTCAGTGACACCACACTTCTGATTTTAAAACAGGAGTGCATAAAATACACATATGTATAAGTTAAGAATCAACAACGAGAGTGACTGAAGAGGAGGTGGGAGGGTCGCATGTAAATCCATGAAAGATATCAAAACAGGTGAACCAGAGTGTAGAGGTAAGTAACTTGTTTTTCTCCAGTATTGAATCTTTCATAGATTTACATGCTTGAATCTGCTCAGCTAGGCAACCCTCAATTGAAAAAACTTTTCACAAACTGTGTGGGTAATATATTACGAAATTAGCCAAAGGAGGCGGGCCATGTCGTCCACCTCCTCCATTTAGTGGAGGCTGGGACCCTGGGAATGGGGTCTCAGGGGCCAAGATTGGCCCAGGGAGGGGGGCCGCGTGGCCCTCCTCCTGCACACTGGCCATTCACCCAAACAAGGTAGCATTTACTAACTAACCAATATAAAGTCACTTCAGTTGGTTAGATATTTTGTGCAAAACTGTGGACTCTTGTTGGATAAACAAGCAGGTGAGCTTTTGTAGAATTTAAAAAAATAGCCTTTTTTTGCCCTGGGGGGTCCTTCTGGGACCCCACCACTAGAGCTAAGGGGTCAGGATGTCTATACCCTGGTCCTTTTTCATTTTTTTAAACTTTTTTACTCAAGCGAAGTCCCAAGTTGGCTGCCAAAACTACAAATTTGGATTTCCCTAAATTTCTCAAAAACTAGCAAAAGATCAATCTGTGAACCGGAAGTGACCTTTCTGCCAAAATTTTCTGTAATTCCGTAGAGTGGTTCCGGCTGTAGACTTGTCAAAAGGTCCTATGGGAATTAACATGGGAAATGCAACTTTTTAGATCACCCCCTTTCTCTGCCCCCACTTGACGGATCACCTCAAAACTTTCCATACACAACAAAAATCACTGCAACACGTTTTTGGGGGGAATTTTGTGAAGATTTGTCAAAGATATAGGAAAGTCAAAAAAACACCTTTTCTATGGAAACAAGGACCTACTATAGCTAGGTAGTATATATATATATATATATATATATATATATATATATATATATATATATATATATATATATATATTTGACCACTTGAAACCTGGAATTCAGAGGCTTCTAGTGCGATGGTCTGAGTCGGGCTCTGTACGCCCAATACATCTTTACGACACAATCCTTCTATGTAGAACCTATACTGACAAATGAACATTTTTGAAGCATTCAGTAGTGTCTGAGTGGTCCTGCTGCTGAGAAGGATTGTGTGGTAAAAATATACACACACACACACATACACAAATAGAAATATGAACAGGTATATATCCATAAAACAATCACAGTGGATAGTAACATTCTTAAAAGAACAGCACAAGCTCACCTCACTGAAACAAACTGAGAAGAATTGCTGTCTTAGTGGCACATCATTATTGGTTGCTGCATCTAGACAGTAATGTCTAGTAAAGATATATCTGTTTGTGGCTGCTCTGCATATGTCTGGCAAGGATACACCTGCGAATAAAGCTGCAGAGGTTGCTACACTTTTAGTTGAATAGGAGCAAACCATGGATGCCAGTGGTCTTCCTGCTTTTTCATGACAGGAAGCTATGGTTGCAAACACCTATCTTACTATACCATCTCATAAAACTACCTGACCGTTCCGACCAGGAACTGATTGGACCGTCTGAAAGTTTTTGTTATTTTTATATAAAATTTAAAACACCTTTTAACATCTACAGTATGAAGTGCCCTTTCTGCCTAATTTGAGGGATTTTGA
The DNA here is from genome assembly GCF_031143425.1 of Pleurodeles waltl. Lineage (NCBI taxonomy): Eukaryota > Metazoa > Chordata > Amphibia > Caudata > Salamandridae > Pleurodeles > Pleurodeles waltl. Next base: position 691,181,490 of record NC_090445.1, read on the forward strand.
ACAAATTACTTTTAAGGCAATAGGTTAGTTGAGGTGAAAATCTGTAGGCACTTAAGGGCTGAAGCGAGAATTAGTATGTTACGATAACTCTCTTTTTCGAATTGCAAGTATGGCCGCTGAACTGTCAGAGCTTGTATTTCACTGATTCTTCTCACAGGTGTAAGGGCTGTGAGAAGAGCTGTTTTCCATGGAAGATGTTTGATGTCTGCCTTATGTATAGGCTTGAAAACCTTCCTTATCAGTTAAGATAAAACTGTGTTCAGCTGCCAAGGAATTGGTGATTTTCTAATTGGAAGATAACCCCACAGAGACCTTTGGTTTCTGGAACACCTGGATCTTATAACTGCTGCCAGATTTACTCTGATTGAGTTATGAGACAATCCAGTTTTAGCTAAGCATAACAGGTACGGTAACACTTGTGCAGGTGTCACAGAGAAAGGGTGACACTCGTTAGAGGAACATCAATTAAAGAATCTTAACCATTTTGCTTCATATGATTTATTTGTAGACTCTGCTCTGGTCTTTGCCAGTATGTCTCTGGATTGTTGAAAAATGTTCAGCCGGTGAAGCTCATTGTATCCAGGATCCAGGCTGCTAAATTGACTGTCTCTGGGTTCGGGTGCATCAGCTGGCCATTGTTTCTGGAGAGCAATCCTGGGACTGGTTTGAATCGAATGTGATACTGTTCTGACATTAGTATGAGTTTTGTGTACCAAAATTGTCTTGGCCATTCCAGAGCAGTCAGTATAATGCGGCACAGCACTCTTTTCATCTTATTCAGAATTCTTGGAATCAGGGGTATGGGCGGAAAGGGTTACGTAAACATTCCTGTCTATGATATTTGGAGCACAATCCCCCATGATCCGAACCCTTGTATAGGAATCTGCTCACATAATATTGGCATCTTCTGTTTGTCAGGGTAGCCAATAGGTCTAGAGATGGTGTTCTCACTTTGTTGAATATTCTGCTGATCTGAAATTCTGAAAGTTCCCATTCATGGCAAACTTTCAGAGACCTGCATAAGTCTTCCGCCTACTGGTTTTCCTTGCCTTATACATGCTCTGCTCTCATAGAATCCTTCTGTTTGAGTTCCAGTTCCGTATGTCCTGTGCCTCCGTGGATAGCAGGTGTGATCTTGTTACACCTTGCTTGTTTAGATAAAACATTGTGGTCATGTTGTCTGCTTGAATCAAGATCTCTGACTCTCTTAGTCTTGGTAAGAAAGCCTGAAGCCCCAAGGCCTCTGCTTTTAGCTTTAAGAAATTTATCTGCTCCTTTTTTTCCTCATCCGACCATTTGCGATTCACTTCCAAGTCTTGGAGATGTGCTCCCCAACCTTCCACGGACGCATCTGTTGTCATGAAAATAACTTGGTGGTTTGGTTAAAAAAGTTGACCCCACTGAAATGTTGTCCTTCATCATCCACCATTTTATAGGCTGTCCCATTTCCTTTGGTACACTGATAACGTCGTCAAATTAATCCTTGTCTTGTGACCACTGTGTGTCCACTTGTTTTTTCAGTGGTCACGTGAACAAGCGAAATCTTGGGATAAGAGGAATGCATGATAATACAATTTCTAGAAATTATTTGTATTGCCTGACTGAAGTGTATTTTTTCTTGATAGGGTAGATGCTAATGCTATTATCTTTGTAGTCCTTTCCTTCGTAGGACACACCTTGCAAATTGTTGTGTGCAGAACTGCCCTCAGAAATGGAATCCTTGTGCTTGGAATTAAACACAATATCTCTTTGTTTATTTGGACACCTAGGTTTTCAAAAAGCAGAAGGCATGCCTCTATAGAACTCACCACAGCCTGATGCGAAGTTGCTTTTATTAGCCAATCACCTAGGTAAGGAAATACCTGATGGCCATTTCATCTCAGGTAAGCTGTTACTGTTGTCATGCTCTTGGTAAATATTCTAGGGGCAGGGTTTAATCCAAACGGTAGGACTTTGAATTGATAGTGGCATCTGGCCACCTCTATTCTGAGATACCTCATGTGCATTACATGTATGGGATGTGGAAATAGGCATCCAGAAGGTTCAACAATGTCATGTGATCCCCTGGGTTTATCGACTGAATGATATCTTGTAACATAATCATTCTGAATCATTATTTTTTGAGGTACTTGTTGAGGTGTCTCAGATCCAACACCTGTCTCCATTTTCCATTCTTCTTCAGCAGGAAGAAGTTGCAATATTGTGGGGCTTCTTCTATTGCTCCCTTCAACATAATCGATAGTGGGCCTGATTACGACTTCAGCGGAGGGGATTACTCCATCCCAAATGGGAAGGATATCCCGCCGCTGTATTATGAGTTCCATAGGATATAATGGTCGCGTAATTCGGCGATTGGGATATCTGGCACATTTGGGACGGAGTAATCCCCTCCCCCGAAGTTGTAATCAGGCCCTGTATCTCCTCCCTTAACAGACGAAGGTGTTAGCACAACCTCCTGTTGGGCAAATTGCAAGGAGGTTTCTGAATAAATTCTAGAGTGTGTCCATGCAGAATGATGTGCAAAACCCATCTGTAGGAAGAGATGGTCTTCCAATTTTTATAATAATGGTTGCGTGAATCTCTTAATCATAATGGAACTAAATCGAGAGATGTGACCAGTGTCAATGAATAATCACTGTGTCCTCGAGGACTTCTGTCCTTTCCCTGTGGCAGCCGCTCTCCTTCTGCCTGGTTGCCTGGATAAAGTTGCTGCAGTCAGAGATTGAAATTGCTGAGAAAACTGCTGATGATATCCCTGTTGCTGGTGTTGATGTGGCTGATATATATATATAAGGCTGATGTCTTCCTCTAAAGGAATATTGTCTTATGCCTCTACCAACTTAAAATGATTAAAATCTTCTCTGTTGAAGCACTCCAAGCGACCTTGCCATTTCTGTGTCAGCCTTTATTGATTGTAATGCGTCATCAACGTGTTTCCCAAAAAGAGCCGCTCCATTGTAAGGCAAGTCTTACATTTCTAATTGCACTTCTGAATGAGGTTGCTTTCAGCAAACCCTGTCTACTCAGTACCCCTGCTCCAGCCTTTTGTCTAAAACCAGTGAGAGCTACACCCATTGTGGAATCTATAAATTCTGAGGATGTTTTTCCCCTTCTTAAAGGATAGCTCTAGCTCAGCAAAGATTCAAGAAGTTGCATTAAGTCTGACCACATCTCCCCGGCATACCTGCTCAGTATAGCCAAAGCATCGGATGCCTTTATGGTGATCACCGCCATGGCAGTGGAGAGCTTTCCTATATTGTCTAATCTCCTGCCCTCCCTATCAGGAGGAGCTGAACAAGGTGTTGCCAGTTTTTTTATCTTCTTTGTGCTGCTTGCATAACCACTGAATCTGGTTTCAGATGACCAGCCAAGCAGGCTGATGAATTGTTTGGTGCCTTGTGTTTTTTATGAAGTCTGGGTATGACAGATGAAGGGTTCTTCATTACTTTAAGGCTCTCAGCCCAAATACAGTCAACATTTGGTATGGATCTCACTGCTTTTCTGGTTGACTAGTTAAAATCATACAGAAAACAGTTTGTTTGCTGAACAGAGACTGCTAGATCAAACCTCTTGGCAGCTCTTTCTAAAAGAGCATATAATCCCCTATATCTTCTGGTTGCGAGCTAACCGCAGGAGGCATTGGAGGGGCCATTATAGGTGTCACATAATCATCCCTGTCACTTCCTGTGCTCCTTGCTTAATCCTGAGGTATTTCACTTTCTTGAGGTCCTTCCTCATCCTCACCTTGATCAACTATATCATCATGTATAGTAATTGTCTCCAACTGTCTTGGTTGTTACATGTTCTTATGCTGTACTAATGGGCTTCTCTGATGTGCAGGAAATTCTACTTGTTGTACTCCAGTTTTGACTTGTTTACAGGCATAGTTCCTTTTTCAGGAAATCTTTTGTAATAGTCCTGAAAAAAAAAAAAAAAGATATATCACTAGAGCTAAAGGGACCTGCATCATTGGTTCTTGTGTATGTTGCTCATCATTAATTTCTTCATAAGGTTCAAAATCAAGAAATTCCTTATATGCTTTCTATTATACCTGGTATCTTTTGGAGTGGTTTCCCCTGCCTTTTTGCTTTCTGATCTCCTGTTTTGACTGCGTGATGAACTTCTTTTTTGCTGGCTTTAGGACTCTGTGAACTTTAATGCTGCTATACAGTGCTAAAGTGCATGTGCTCTGTCTCTAAAACATCGTAACATTGGCTTCTCCATGACTGGCATATTTGATTTACTAATATGTCCCTAGTAAAGTGCAATATGTGTGCAAAAGGCCCATAAATCAAATGCTACTAGTGGGCCTGCAGCACTGGTTGTGACACCCACTACGGTAGCCTTCCAAACATGTCTCAGGCCTGCCATTGCAGAGCCTGTGTACAGTTAAAAACTGCCTTTTTGTGTGGATTGCAATACAATCCTATGGGACATGTAATTTACAATATAAGGCAACGGAATTTAGTACTAGTTACAATTAATGTCGGACTCCTACCTCGACAACGGGAAAGATTCAAGCATGTGAGTCTATGAAAGATTCAATACTGAAGGAACATTGGATATTGATATGCGTGGTCTTTCCTTTTCTCCACACAAAATGCACATCTAATGTTAATATTATTTCCCTAATACATTTAAAGTAAACTTCTTTAATTGACAGACCTCACTAGGGGAGAGGCTATGCTATCTAGAGTGGAAAAGGATTGAACCATCATGTCCGGCCTGTAAAATAGGGAATTTTTTAACTATTCCTTCTTTATGAACTCTTAGAAGGATAGTGGGAGACTGCCGCACTGCATGTTAATTGAATGAATGAATGCATGGGAATTAATGGATGCTCTGTCTTTTTAGGGTCGAGCCTGCATCACATGCGTCTCACTTGCAAGACCATGTTCTATACAGAAAAGGGCTTGGAGTCCTCCCATGCTTACCATTTGTGTGCTGCAGCGCCACTCTTCATTCCAGTGTCTCTAATTGGCTAATTCAGCCCAAACATTACTTACAGTGCTTGCAGTGGAGCACTGGCCAAACACAGATTGATTAAACTTAATCAGTGCTCGTCCGCTACTCCTGATGCAACTGAGGTACTATTTTTTTAGATTGCCTTGGCTGGTGTTCTGATGTACATGGGCAGCTGAGGTTTGCAACCAGTATTACTGCTTTCCCTTCCCACACACCATTTCTCTATGTGTTGTCCCCTTCGCACCACCCGCTATCCCACCTTCATTATGAAATAATCTCTCTGAGCACCCCTGCTCTGGGCTAGGTCCCGCTCACTGCCGTCACTGCAGAGTGCCACTTCTGTATCTAGGCCAACTGATCTTCTACTTCTACAACCCACCTCTGGCCAGCATCACCACCAAGACCACCATGAGGGTCGTAAGTGCAACTAGTTTTACTGTAGTAATGTTCGGGGGTACCATTTGTTTAATTTTCGATGTGATGGACTATACTGTCCCAGCCACCGCACCCACCTCTCAACGGGGCAGCCCTGCTCCTCATCTCCTCCCTTACCCCGCATCGACACCTGCTCAGGCTTCAGTATTCATGAGTTACTGAGCAGGGCAAAGTCTGGCTACTCTGTGCTGCTGCCCGCCTCTGGCTTGTTTGTGATTTTGCTTTATCCCCCACCTATACCTCCTCAAAGCAAACTCAGAACGGGGACCTATGCAGGCACTCGGAAAAGATTCTAAATGGCTGCTTCAGAGGTGACTGGTCCATTAACTCTTTCATCATTCAAACACTTGACTTGGGTTGTTCAGAGATCTCTTCAGAAAGCAGCCTTAGCAACTGGTGTATTTACACGTATTGGAATCTGAGAGCTGCTGTGTCTCCGCAGCAAGCACTGTTACCAGTGGATACTATTGTCCGCCAAATATAGATGTGGCAATATCTGTGGGCTCATACTCGTAATGAGGGCACTTTTAGCCAGCTCTGCTTTTCTTCCCTCTGAGGTGTATAGAATGAATTCTGCCGAGATGTAAACTGCAATCAGCATAATTTCACTCAACACCACACAGTTCCACGCAACACAATTCCACTCCACAAATTTCCATTCCACACCACATAATTCCGCAACAAACGACATAATTCAACTCAACATCACATTTATACACACCACATACATCCAATCCACACCAAAGAATACCACATCATGCCACAGAATTCAACAGCATGCCACATAAATAAACTCCACAACATACAACTAAACAACACCAAATGCCATTCCACATAATTACACTCCATGACACACAATCTCACTCCACATAATTCCAGTACACTCTAATTACTGCCCACATAATTCCACTGCACACCATGCCACATAATTCCACTCCACACAACCACTCCACACAATTCCATGCCACACAATTCCACAACTAACAATTCCAATCCAACCCACAAAATTCATCTGCACACTACATACATCCACTCCACTCCATAACACATGTGTAAAAGACATTGGCCCTCATTATGACATTGGCGGTAAGTCCCGCTTACTGCCATGCTGACTGCTGCCAACATACCGCCGCCGCAGCAGATTACCACTACCCATATTATGACACACACATAGCAATCCGTCACTATACAGCCACACACACAAGTCCGCCTACCCAAAGGTCAGTGATAAACTGGCGGTACCAAAACCCACACCGTTATGCCAACAGAACTACGCCCACAGCATTATGACCCACGAATCACTGTGGCGGACAGTCAATGGCGCTAAACCATTGGCGGTACATACCGCCGCGCTCAAAATACACACACACTAACAAAACAGCACTACATTGGACAATTCAAACTACACACACCTGACACACATACACACAACACACCCACACACCCACACCACTATAAAACACCCACCCACACTACCCACAACCCATTACCAATACAAGCAAGTGCCACAAGATAGAAAGCAATACCACAGACAAGACCACAGCTACACACCACCATCACCTATACACCATCCACGCACCTTACATCACATACCCCAACACATCACCCCACACACCCTCACCCACACCACTCACACTACACCCATGGCACCACAACGACACCCCAGGTTCTCTGAGGAGGAGCTAAGGGTTATGGTGGAGGAAATCATCCGGGTAGAGCCACAGCTATTCGGATCACAGGTGCAGCAGACATCCATTGCAAGGAAGATGGAGTTATGGCGGAGAATCATGGACAGGGTCAATGCCATGGGACAGCACCCCATAACAAGGGATGACATCAGGCAGAGGTGGAAGGTGCGTTCCGTGGCAGCAAGACACCAAATAGCTGTACAGAGGACTGGCGGTGGACCCCCACCTCCTCCCCCACAACTAACAACATGGGAGGAGCAAGTCTTGGCAATCATGCATCCTGAGGGCCTGGCAGGAGTAGGAGGAGGACTGGACTCTGGTAAGTCATATCTCTATTACTATCACCCCCCTACCTGCATGAAAGCACAAACCCCCTCTCTCACCCCCACTCCCATCACTCCACCACCTCACACATACCCCACCATCACAACCCACCCCTCCCAATACCAAGCCCTGCATGCAACACCAATGCACGAACCCCCATCACAGACTTGCATGGACACCCATCAATAAAGCATGGTCACTAGAGAGAATCACATAGCCCACAAAATAACTACTCACACATGCACAAGAAGTCACACACAGAAACAATAACACTGCATTTACATACCCAGAGGTCCCCCACCCAACGACACCGGAGAGGAGGTGCCAGCAACTTCCAGTCCACCCCCAGAAGAGGCCCACAGTGATGACAGCAGCTCTGGACGCCTGTATCTGGATGACCAACCTGGCCCATCAGGGATCTCCGTACAGTCGATAACCCAGGCACAGTCCCATACCACCACAGAGCCTCCCCCTTCAGGAAACACCAGCACAGTACCCACCCGACTCTCCAGGAGGCACTCACCAACATCCTGGGAGCATACCACCATTCCCAGGAGACGATGGGCCAGATACTGGACAAGTTGCAGGAGACCCAGCGGCTGCAGGAGGAACAGTACCTGGGGATCAGGGAGGACATGAAGGACACCAACACCACCCTGGTCACCATGGCAGGGGCGCTAGAAGACATGGCCAACACCATGAGGGAGGCAGTGGCACACCACCGGACCCCTGACACTAGCCAAACCGATGAACAGCCTTCCACCTACGCTGCCGCTAGTGGACAGGAGGCCCCGCCACATGAACAACAGGCCACCAGCACCCCACCCCCTGTAGAAGTAGAACCACCCCGCAAACGGTCCCTGCGATCCAGGCAGAAGCCAGAGACTATTGCCAAGACCCTGCCAGGAAATAAGACTCTCCTGATTGTCACCCTTGTGTCCCACTCTGTCACCCTGTCCACCTTGAACTGCCATTGCTCCCCTTCCTATGCCCCCTTGGACAATGCACCTGTAATACAAATAGACTGGATGTATCCTGGACTTTCGTCCACCATCACCCTAGCCCATTGCACATCCCCCTCTACTTATTAGTACTTAAATAAACACCATTTGAATAAATACAAGTATGGAGTCTATCAAATGATTGAACTATGTGTTTGTTTAACAAGCTATAACACTGCAATACAACTGTACAGTAATGTATACATAGGAATTGCCTGTAGTTGGCTGCAGTCAACACACCAGGAGCAATAGTGGGGCACAAATATTTGAAAATAGAGATGCCAAAGGGTACAGTAAGGGGCCATAGAAGTGGCAAACCAACCTGCCAGTGACAATGTCAAACACAATACTGTCAATGTAAAGTGAATTTACAGTGTCTTACCTGTGTGTCATCGGAAGTACTGTCGGATTATTGCACTCCCGATGTCCTCATCCTCATCCTCTGCCTTCTCATCTTCACTGTCCACAGGGTCCACTGCTGCCACACGGCCATCTCCAGCCTTATCCTCCTGCAGAAAAGGCACCTGCTGACGTAAGGCAAGATTGTGCAACATACAGCATGCCACGATGATCTGGCACACCTTCTTGGGTGAGTAGCACTGGGATCCACCTGTTAGATGGAGGCAACAAAACCTGGCCTTCAGGAGGCCGAATGTGCTTTCTATGATTCTTTTTGTTCGCCCATGTGCCTCATTGTAACGTTCCTCTGCCCTTGTCCTGGGATTCCTCACAGGGGTCAGTAGCCATGAGAGGTTGGGGTAACCAGAGTCACCTGCAAATATCGAGGGACAACTGTTAGCCACACACTACCCCCTTAGGGCTTACACCATACCCATACACCCAACCTACTGGGTGGGAACCAGGGCTCACCTATTAGCCACACCCAGTGCCTCTGGAGTTGACCCATCACATATGGGATGCTGCTATTCCTCAGGATAAAGGCATCATGCACAGACCCAGGATACTTTGCACTGACATGGGAGATGTACTGGTCCGCCAGGCACACTATCTGCACATTCATGGAGTGAAAGCTCTTTCAATTTCTGAACACCTGTTCATTTCTCCGGGGGGGGGGGAAATGCAATATGTGTTCCATCAATAGCCCCAATAATGTTGGGGATGTGTCCCATTGCATAGCAATCTGCTTTGACTGTGGCCAAATCCTCCACCTGGGGGAAAACGATGTAGCTGCGCATGTGTTTAATCAGGGCAGACAAAACTCTGGTCAGCACTATTGAGAACATTGGCTGTGACATTCCTGCTGCCAAGCCCACTGTCACTTGGAAGGAGCCAGTTGCCAGGAAATGGAGCACAGATAGGACTTGCACAAGAGGGGGGATCCCAATGGGCTGACGGATAGCAGATATAAGGTCAGGTTCCAATTGTGGCCCTGTCCAGTCTATAGGTCAGGATAATGTGTCTGTCCTCCATTGTGGCTAAGTCCACCAGGGGTCTGTACACAGGGGGATATCTCCATCTCCTATTCATCCGCAGCGATTGCAATCTAGGGGGCAAACGGTGAGCAGCTGGTCAGTATTCCATATTCCCAAATACTACACTGCATTGCATCTTGTGACTGTAACAGTATATTGTGGGATAGGCCCAAATGGTGCCTATGTGTACTGTGACGCAGTTAGGTTCCATGGCCTGCCCCCCCTTAAATGGCGTCCGCCTGTCCTGTACGGAGGGACATGTGGAAATGAGGTAATTCCGCTGACGTTGTGCGCCGTTGGGGGATGCGGTCGAGAACCACCGTGCAAATCCTCATTGTATACCATTGGGCCCTCTGGGTTACAGTGGCCAATGGTGATGTACACCGGCAGTGACGGTATGCACCGCCGCGGACGTGAGCCCCATCTTCTATCTGTTCACTCACTTGCTACCTGATCTTCAACAGGAGAGGACCTACACTGCAAGTGCTGCTGTGACCTGTGTCTGGAACCAACCATGGCTCGTGTCACTGGGGAAAGGGCCCCTGCCTTCACCACTGCAGAGTTGGAGAAACTGGTGGATGGGGTCCTACCCCAGTACCTAATCATGCATGGGCCTCCAGACCAACAGGTGAGTACGCTGTAAGCACGATGCATGGGGCATGAATGCATGGAGTGCTGTGTGTGAGGGCCTCGTGTGGGGGGGTTGGTGGAAGGGCCCTGGGCTGCGTGCTGCATGTATGGTGGGCAATGTCTGTGCGTAAGGGGATGTGAGGGCTATGGTGGGCCCTGAGTGTTACAGGCAGGACGGTCTGACTGATACCTTTTCCTATGTGTATTTCCCTGCAGGTCAGTGCCCATAAAAAAAAAGGTATATGGCATGCCATCGCCAACGACGTGCGGACCCTGGGGGTCTACGGCAGCACCCACTGTCGCAAACGGTGGGAGGACCTGAGATGCTGGGCACGGAAGACGGCAGAGGCCCAGCTGGAGATGGCCTCCCAACGAGGAAGGGGTACCCGTTGAACCCTGACCCCTCTGATGGCCCGCATACTGGCGGCGGCCTATCCTGAGCTGGATGGGCACTTGGGGGCATCACAGCAGCCACAAGGGGATGAGTACAGTGTCCCAATATACTACTTGCACGTGTTGGGTTGGCATCTGGGTGGGGGATGTGGGCCTGTAGGTGGCCCTAGCCAGGCCAGACATTGCAGGGTAAGTCTCATGTTGGGCAGGGTCTGATGTAAACCTCCTGCAACCAAGCTAGTATGCATCCACGACTGGGCAGGTGTCTGTGGGTCTCAGGTATGCTGCAATTGGCATTAGGTATCCCTGTTCATAGGCTGGTGACTAGCATTGTGACTGGTACTGCATTGCCTAGTGTGTAGGGCTGTTCCCTGTGTGTGTGTGTCGTGTACGCCAACGGTGGTGTTGTTGCCGCCATTGACCAAGTGTATCCGTTGTCTCTCCCCCCCTTTTTGTTTTGTCACCCTGTCCTTATGTGCATTAGCATCATCTGGCGGAGGAGCAGAGGACCCGGCGACAGGGAGATCCACATCCCACAGGGCCCAGGAGGCCAAATCCACAGACGGTGAGGGCACCAGTGGGACGGAGGGCAAGGGGAGCACCACGGCGGAGACAGGAGGGGACAGTTTTGACAGTGATACCTCCTCCGATGGAAGCTCCCTGGTGGTGGCGGACATCTCTGTGCCCACCCCAACTACAGGTACAGCCGACACCCCGTACCAGCACCACCCTCCCAGCAGACCCTCAGCTTGTTTCCCGTGCCTGCTCCCCCAGGAGGCCCTGCCCCAGTTAGCCCTGCTGCCCTGAGTGAGGAGGCTATTGACCTCCTGCGATCCATCTCTGTTGGGCAGTCAACCATAGTGAATGCCATCCAGGGGCTGGCAGCCCATTTGCAACAATCAAACGCATTCCTGGGGGGCATTCACTCTGGCGTGGCGGCCCAACAGAGATCAATCCAGGCTCTGGCCTCCTCCCTGATGGCAGCCATTGTCCCTGTTTCTAGCCTCCCCCTCCAACTTCCTCTACCCAATCCCATTCCCCCCAACCTCAACCTATCCCAAGCACATAGGCAGACCAGCATGCACCCAGGACAACACACAGGAGTGGTTCAGGCAAACACAAGCACCACACATCATCCCACAGGCACTCACACAAACACCATCCAGATGCAGATACACCAACATCAAGGGGGTCATTCTGACCCCCGCGGGCGGCGGTCGCCGCCCGCCTGGAGGGAGCCGCCATATGGCCGCTCCGCAGTCGAAAGACCGCGGGGCCATTCTGGCTTTCCCGCTGGGCTGGCGGGCGACCGCCAGAAGGCCGCCCGCCAGCCCAGCGGGAAACCCCTCCCCACGAGGAAGCCAGCTCCGAATGGAGCCGGCGGAGTGGGTATGTGCGACGGGTGCAGTGGCACCCGTCGCGTATTTCAGTGTCTGCAAAGCAGACACTGAAATACAAAGTGGGGCCCTCTTACGGGGGCCCCTGCAGTGCCCATGCCATTGGCATGGGCACTGCAGGGGCCCCCAGGGGCCCCACAACACCCCATACCGCCATCCTGTTCCTAGCGGGCGACCCGCCAGGAACAGGATGGCGGTATGGGGTGTCAGAATCCCCATGGCGGCGCAGGAGGATTCTGCAGGACAGCGGAAAACCGGCGGGAGACCGCCGGTTTTCCTGTTCTGACCGCGGCTGAACCGCCGCGGTCAGAATGTCCTGAGGAGCACCGCCAGCCTGTTGGCGGTGCTCCCCCGCCGGGGTCGGAATGACCCCCCAAGTGCCTAAACTGTGTCCCCCTTCTCCTCGTCCACCTCCCTCCGAGTAGCGTCTACACTCACACCTGCATGCACTACATCCTCATCCACTGCCACCATCACGCTTATCACTACACGCCCCTCACTGGCAGTCACCACCCCCACATCTATGCACACGTCCCCTGTGTCCTCTCCCACTGTGTCTGTGCCCCCTCCACCCAAAGTACACAAACGCAAGCACTCAGATACCCAACAGCCATCCACCTCACAACAGCATCCAGCCCATGCACCTGCACCCAAACACAGCAGACAGACACCTCCTATAACCACTTCCTTTTCCTCCACTCCCAAACCTTCACCCTCTCCCCGCCCCAATGTCCCTAAGAAGCTTTTCCTCTCCACCCATGACCTCTTCCCTACCACTCCCCCCGTCCTTCTCGTCGTGCCAGGGTGGTCAGAACCCAGGCGAGCACCTCAGCCACCCAGTCCATGGCCACAGTAGTGGGGACAGCTACTGCAAGTGGGAGAGGATCCCGGGCACCAGGCAGCAACACTGACAGGGTGCCTGCACCAGGTGCATCAAGGAAGGGCAAGGAGGCACCAGCAGCTGCGTCTAGGAAGGGCAAGGAGGAAATCACCAGCTGTAGGAAGGAAGGGCAAGGGGCAATCCCCGGCTGCTGACAGGAAGGGCAGGGGGCCTGCACCAGCAGGCAGGAAGGACAGGAGGCCTGGTGCTGGGACTCATTCGGAGCCCCCACTACCAACCATGGTGGTTCAGCCGTCCGAGGCTGCAGGGGAAGGGCTGGAGCCTCCACCCACCACTGCCACCAGCACCACCACCAGCACTGCCACCAGCACTGCCACCAGCACTGCCACCAGCAGCAGCAGTCCCAGTGGGCAGCCGTCCGAGGCTTCAGGGGATGGGCTGGAGCCTCCCCCCACCACTGCCAACACCAACACAATCCCCACCACTGCCACCACTTAGCAGCCGTCACCGCCGGAGGACAGTGTGTAGTCCTGCCTCCATGGGCTGTTGTGCGTCCTGGCCTCTGCAAAGCATGTGGGTATGACACCCAGGTGAAAGACTGTGACCTTGCATTCCCCAAGATCTGCCTCACAGGGCACAATGCCCCCTCCAGAACCAGTGGAAGAAGCCATTCACTCACCCCATCCTTCCCAGGATGAAGCACACTGGGCACAAGCCCCCCTCCAGAACCAGTGGAAGAAGCCATCTACTCACCCCATCCTTCCCAGGATGAAGCACACTGGGCACAATTCCCCCTCCAGAACCAGTGAAAGAAGCCATCCACTCACCCCATCCTTCCCAGGATGACGCATACTGGGCACAATGCCCCTTCCAGAACCAGTTGAAGAAGCCATCCACTCATCCCATCCTTCCCAGGATGAAGCACACTGGGCACAAGGCCACCTCCGGAACCAGTGGAAGAAGCCATCCACTCACCCCATCCTTCCCAGGATGAAGCACACTGGGCACAAGGCCACCTCCAGAACCAGTGGAAGAAGCCATCCACTTGAGAGACTGTGGCCTTGCACTCCCCAGGACCAAGCAGTGGGCAAGCCACCCACTTGAGAGACTCTGGCCTTGCACTCCCCAGGACAGAGTAATGGGCATGTTGCCCCCTCCAGGACCAGTGGTGTTGTACCATCTTCCGGCTGAGATGCCCCCCCATTCCCCGTCCCCCTGAGGTGCCTGTTTATGATGCCACTGCAGTGTCCTCTCCATGTTGTTGCAGGAGTGAGGCGGGGCCTTGGCCTATGTGCTGTGGCCCTGTGCCCCACGGACATTGAGGACTGGGCAGTGTCCCTACATTTGTAAATATGTGTATACGTTTGTATTTTGATGCACTTATTCATGTTATTTTATCGTATTACACTCACTTTATTCCAATCATTTTGTCGTCGCATTATTCCTGAGAGGTACGGGGTGGATATGTAATGTTTGTGCATCTGGCTGTGTGTATGGTGTTGGGGGTGGGGGTGTTGCGTGTGTGTGTCACTCTCTTTTATCTTCCATCTCCCTTGTGTGCTAGGCGGCGGTACTCACCGTGGTCGTCTTCGCTGGTGTTGGTGTTCATAATGCAGGAAAAGGTATACGAGCATCGGAGATATGTGCAGCTCGGGCTCCATGGCGTTGTGGTTGTTTCCTGAGTCTCCAGAGGTGAGTCCTTTGACTTTTGTTCTGTTTCCGCTGTGCTTTTGATTTCATTGGTACCACCCCGGAAAAGGTGGCAGATAGGCCTGTTGTAATAGTGTGGGCGGTACATTGTCTTCCGCCTCTTGGCGGTTACCACCGTGGTACTTCTTGATGCTGCCGTGGCAGTCGGTGTGTTAAAGTGGCTGTCTATCTGAGCGGTATCCGCCATGGTCATAATTCAACTTTTTTAACCACTGGCCTGTTGGCGGTCTTACTGCCACTTTATCACCGACCACTAGGGTTATAATGAGGGCCATTGTCACTTACAACACCAATAGCTCTAAGTCTTGCAAATGTGCGAACTATTGGCATTGCCAATGCTCATTTAAGGCTGTCATTAGATAAGACCTTTTGATTTTAGTAAAATTATATGTATAACAAACTTACAGGGGCTTTCAGGGAGCTCACTTCATCCATTGGCCTCTTTTTGTGTCATTCCTATATTTTCCACTCACTATATCATACAGTATGCTGCAACAGGTCAGCTCACTTCAACCATTGACTAACTTCAATGTGAGGATGACATTCCTTTCTTTCACACCGAGCTAATTCATAGAAATTAGTTACCTTCAGTGCCAGTGACTATTATCACAAAGTGTGCTTATTGGCTTTGAAAGTTTAACAAAGACCACTATAAAATAAAACAAGCATTAACAAAGCCAAAAGACTGACAGCCAAAGCCAGACCTTTTAATTTTTCCAATGCTTGCTTAATTTAGAATGAGCATTTCCTGTTCCATACACATGGAGTTGGTTGTTCCACCTCCATCACCATGTAAGAGCTGTGAACACCAGTCAGAGGAGGAAGAATTGTTGTCATTTCTTATCAGTTCTGGTGATGCAACTTAGCAGCAGACAGTAATTGACAGGACATCCCTTCTGTTTTTTTTTCTTGTTGACAATAAAATAACAGGCTGACCTTGTCCGTTTTTCAGAGATGCAGGTCTTTTGATGAGATGAGGTGTGAAAAAAGAAATGTGGTTCTAGCTCCTTGTTTTTGAATGTAACATACAGTGGTCAAGGAATCTGTACACTATGGCCCTCATAACAACCCTGGCGGTCGGTGATAAAGCGGTGGTAATATCGCCAACAGGCCGGCAGTAAAAAAATAGAATTATGACCATGGCGGAAACCGCCAACACAGACAGCCACTTTCACACTCGACCGCCACAGCTGTAGAAACAAACACCGCAGCGGTAACCGTCAACAGACAGGCGGAAGACAATGTACCACCCACACTATTACAAGGCACCAATCCACCAGCTTTCCCGGGGCGGTACCAACGCCATCAAAAGCACGGCAGAAACAGGAATTGGAAGGGAAACCACTCACCTCTCGACACCCAACAAGGAACCAGGACGCCATGGAGCCCGAACTACAGGTGTTACCAATGTTGGTGTATCTTCTCATCTACCAGGAGTACGAAGGACGGTGGTGACGACCACGGTGAGTACTGCACCTAGCACACAGGGGAGGGGAGGAGGGAAAAGAGAGTGACACACACACGCAACACCCCCACCCACAACAACACACACATATCCAATCACATCACAGATACACCCCGTCACCCACTGGAAGAATGCAAGGTCCAAACGAAATGAGTTTAACTAGTGTAATATTCGAACAATCAGATAGCCCAAGAGAACAGTAAATAAGCAGTATGTACAAATATTTACAGCAAGTACACAAGTCTGTACACTGTCCCATTAAATGTCCGTGGACCATTGGTCCCAAAAAGCATGGGCGAAGCCCACACATGACACCTGCCTCAAAACGGAGAGAACACTGCAGGGGCATCAGGTCGGAAAAAAAAAACAGGCACCTCAGGGGGAAGGGGAGGGGGGGCACCTCAGCCGGATGATGGGACGACGCCATTGCTCCTCGAGGGGGCGCCATGCCCACTGCTTGGTCCTGGGGAGTACAAAGCCGCAGTCTTTCAAGTTGGTGGTTTGCCCACTGCTTGGTCCTGGGGAGTACAGCCACAGTCTCTCAAGTGAGTGGTTTGATTACTGCTTGCTCCTGGGGAGTACAAAGCCACAGTCTCTCAAGTGGGTGACATGTTCCACTGGTTCTGGAGGGGGCTTTGTGCCCAGAGTGCTTCATCCTGCCAAGGACTGTGTTAGTGGATGCTTTTCTCCATTGGTTCTGGAGGGGGCTTTGTGCCCCGAGTGCTTCATCCTGCCAAGGACTGGGTTAGTGGATGGTTTTCTCCACTGGTTCTGGAGGGGGCTTTGTGCCCAGAGTGCTTCATCCTGCCAAGGACTGGGTTAGTGGATGCTTTCTCCACTGGTTCTGGAGGGGGCTTTGTGCCCAGAGTGCTTCATCCTGCCAAGGACTGGGTTAGTGGATGCATTTCTCCACTGGTTCTGGAGGGGGCTTTGTGCCCAGCGATGCTGCACCTGGGGTGTGGCAGTTCCCATTCCCTCACCTGGGTGCCTGAGCCACGAGATTTTCAGGGAACAGGTAGCATGATACTCCATGGAGGCAGGGCCACACTCCACCTTGCGGCGACCTAGGCTTTAAACTGCTGGTAGTGCCAGTGCTGGTGGTGGTGCCTCATGTAGTGTGTGCAGGGTCCAGGACGTCTACTGCAGCCTCGGACGGCTGCCCACTGGGGATGCTGCTGATGTCCGCTGCAGTGGCACTGGCTGGGCACGTCACAGGGCAAGTGGCGGTGGCTGCGGCGGTGTCTGCGGCGGAGATGCTGGCAGTGCTGCCCATGGTGCATGTGTCTGTAGTAGTGGCGGAAGACACCAGGCCGTCTCCTGCAGCCTCGGACGGCTGCCCACTGGGGATGCTGCTGATGTCCACTCCAGTGGAACTGGCTGGGCACGTCGCGGGGCAGGTGGCGTGGCTGCGGCGGTGTCTGCAGCAGAGATGCTGGCGGTGCTGCCCGTGGTGCAGGTGCCTGTAGTAGTGTCGGAAGACACCAGGCCGTCTCCTGCAGCCTCGGACGGCTGCCCACTGGGGATGCTGCTGATGTCCACTCCAGTGGCACTGGCTGGGCATGTCGCGGGGCAGGTGGCGGTGGCTGCGGCGCAGAAGCTGGCGGTGCTGCCCGTGGTGCAGGTGTCTGTAGTATTGGAGGGAAACAACAGCCCGTCTCCTGCAGCCTCGGACGGCTGCCCACTGGGGATGATACTGGTGACTGTAGTTGTGGCAGCTGCTGTGCAGGTGGCGGTGCAGATGGCGGGGCAAGTAGCGGTGCAGGTGACGGTCATTGCGACGGTGCTCACCGTGGTACAGGTTGCTGGCCAGTCATGAGAAATGGGGTTCACCAGTCCCTCACCAGGAGGCTCCGTATCCTGAGGTGACTTTCCTTTGCTTTTGTGTCCCTTCCCCACCTTGGTAGTCGCTGCTGGGACCTTGCCACTGTCCTCTTTGGTTCTGGATGAGGCCTTGCTGGGTGGGTGGTGCGGTTTTTCCCTTCTGCATGCTGGCCCCTTCTTTACCTTAGCAGGTGACAAAATCGGGTGGTCCTTAGCTTCATTAGGTGGCACAATGGCAGCCCTGATGGGTGCCCCCTTCGTTCCTCCCAGACTTGCAGGGACCACAGTGGACGACGATTTGGTGGCTGAGGTGATGGTCTGGGCTCTGGACATCCTGGACCTAGGGGAAGGACGGGGGGAGGTGTAGGGAAGAGGTCAATGTTAGCCAGCAAACATTTTTTAGACACACTGGGACTGGAAGATGGAGGGGGTTTGTGAGTGGAGGTTGTGGTTGTAGGAGGTGTACGTCTGCTGAGTTTGGGTGTAGGTGCATGGGTTGGAGGCTGTTGTGAGGTGGATGGCTGTGAGTGGGTGTGTGCCGGCGTTTGTGTACTTTGGGAGGAGGGATCACAGACACACTGGTAGAGGACACGGGACGTGTGAGTGGTAGTGGGGGTGGTGATTGCACGTGAGTGGTGTGTAGTGATTGGCGTGCTGGTGATGGAGGTAGTGGCTGAGGATGTAGCGCATGCAGGTGTGAGTGGAGATGAGACAGGGAGGGAGGTGAAGTATGTGGAGGAGGGGGACACAGTGGAGGCAATGGATGTTGGTGTGTGTGCATGGGTATGGTGCTTGTTTGAGTGCCTGTGGGATGTGTGGTGCTTATGTTTGCCTGAGCCACTTATGTGTGTTGATGTGTGTGCATGCTGGTCTGATGGTGTGCTTGGGATAGGCTGAGGTAATGGGGATTGGGTCTGGGTAGTGGAAGTTGGAGGGGGGAGGCTGGACACAGGGACAATGGCTTTCATCAGTGCTGAGGCCAGAGGCTGAAATGCTCTCTGTTGGGCCGCCACACCAGAATGAATGCCCTCCAGGTATGCATTATTTTGCTGCAAATGCCTCTCGTCACCCTGGATGGCATTCAAAATGGTTGACTGCGCAACAGTGAGGGATCTCAGGAGGTCAATAGCCTCCTCACTGAGGGCAGCAGGGCTGACTGGGGCAGCGCCTGAGGTGCCTGGGGCGAAGGAGATGCCCACCCTCCTGGGTGAGCAGGCACAGGAAACACGCTGAGGGGCAGCTGGGAGGGCGGTGCTGGTGGGGGGGGATGGTGGCTGTACCTGTTGTTGCGGTGGGCACAGAGGTGCCCGCCACCGCAAGGGAGCTCCCATCAGAGGAGGAGTCGCTGTCGCTAGTGTCCCCTCCTGTCCCCATCGTGGAGCTCCCCTCGCCCTCCATCCCACTGGGGCCTTCAGACTCCGTACATTCACCCTCCTGGGCCATGTGGGATGTAGCTCCCTCTGTCTCCGGTGCCTCTGCTCCTCCACCAGATGATGCTAATGCACACAAGGACAGGGTGACAAAATAAGATGGGGGGGAAAGACAGAGGAGACTCATGGTCAATGCCAGCAACACCACCACTGTTGGCGGACACAACACACAAGGAGCAGCCCTATGCACTAGGCCATGCACTAGCAGTTAGTGGGAAAACCCCTGCCCATGGAGGACTATGCCTAACTCCATTTGCTTCACTCCTGGAATCCACAGGAGGCTGACTAGTTGTAGATGGCCACTACCACTACTGGGGTTGGAGTGCCACAGAGCCTGCCTAACAAGGGGCCTACCCTACCAAGTTCACACTGGCATAGGGGAACCCGCAGCCCACATCCCCCACCCAGACACCTCGTAAAGCATGCAGAGTCAGCTGAATGAGACTGTACTCACCCTTGTGGCTGCTGTGATGCCCTCAAGTTCCCATCCAACTCCGGATATGCCACAGCCAGGATCCGGAACATCAGGGGGGTCATGGTGCGACAGGCACCCCTTCCATATTGGGAGGCCATCCCCAGCTAGGCCTCCGCCGTCTTCTTGCTCCAGTGGCGCAGGTCCTCCCATCTCTTGCGGCAGTGGGTGCTCCGTCTATGATAGACCCCCAGGGTCCGCACTTCCTTGGCGATGGCATTCCAAATACCCTTCGTCTGGTGGGCGGTGACCTAGAGGAAAGGTAAAGGATGAAAGGAAATGACTCTCCCGTCCGGTTCATCATACTCATTGCCCACCACTTCCCACCCATGCCCTCACACACATACAGTCACCATCCTCTCATGCAGGCCTCAGCCCCCCCATGTATCTTCCATCCACACCCTCCATACATTCATGTCCCACGCATCATGCTCACAGTGTACTCACCTGTTTGTCTGGAGGACCGTAGAGTAGCGTGTACTGGGGTAGGACCCCATCCACTAGTCTCTCCAACTCCTCAGAAGTGAAGGCAGGGGCCCTTTCCCCAGACACTCGAGCCATTGTTGCTTCCAGACACAGGGCACAGCAGCACTTGCAGTGTAGGTCCTCTCCTGCTGAAGGTCAGGTATCAAGTGAATGAACAGATAGAAAATGGCGTTCACGTCCGCAGCGGTGCGTACCGTCACCACCGGCGTACATCGTGATTGGCTCCTGGAACCCATGGGGCCCAATGATAACCAATGCTGAACTGCGCGGCGGTCTTCGACCGCCTACCGTGACGCTGCACAACGCCAGCGCAGTTACCTCATTTCCCCTTGTCCCTCCTTACAGGTCAGGCAGCCGCCATTTCAGGGTGGCACATGGCATGGCACCTAACTGCGTCACAGCACATTTGGGCAGAAATACGGACAGACAACGCCACACACGGATTTACTCACATTACTGCCAAAACACTTGTACAACCTATGTGGTACATGACCCTTTGCTCACATTTCTCATCCATAGGGCACATCCGCTGGGGCAGATGATGAGATGGCATCATCCTCTGGTGTACAGACCCCTGGTGGACCTGTCGACAATGGAAGACAGACACATCATTATCACCTACAGACTTGATTGTGCCACAATCCAAGAACTGTGTGCCCAATTGGAGCCAGACCTGATGTCAGCTATCTGCCATCCCACAGGTATCCCCCCTCTAGTGCAGGTCCTGTCAGTGCTCCATTTCCTGGCAAGTGGTTCCTTCCAAACAAGTGGCCATGGCATCAGGGATATCTCAGCCAATGTTCTCTAACGTGTTGACCAGAGTGTTATCTGCCCTGCTGAAACACATGCGCAGCTACATCGTTTTCCCCCAGGTGGAGGATTTGGCCACAGTGAAAGCTGACTTCTATGCCCTGGGACATATCCCCAACATCATTGGTGCCATTGATGGCACACATGTGGCATTTGTCCCCCCCTGCAGGAATGAACAGGTGTACAGAAATCGAAAAAGCTACCATTCAATGAATGTGCAGATGGTGTGTTTGGCAGACCAGTATATCTCTCATGTGAATGCCAAGTATCCTGGCTCTGTGCATGACGCTTACATTTTGAGGAATAGCAGCATCCCTTATGTGAAGGGCCAACTCCAGAGGCACCGTGTGTGGCTAATAGGTGAGCCCAAGATCACCACACAGTATGAATAGGTGTCTGGGTATGGGGTAGTCCCTAAGGGTTGGTGTGTGTCTAAAAGATATCCATCGACATTTGCAGGTGACTCTGGTTACCCCAGCCTCTCATGGCTACTGACCCCAGTGAGGAATGCCAGGACAAAGGCAGAGGAACGCTACAATGAGGCACATGGGTGAACTAGGCATATTATTGAGCGGACTTTCGGCCTCCTGAAGGCCAGATTCCAGTGCCTCCATCTAACAGGTGGCTCACTATACTACTCACCGAAGAAGGTGTACCAGATCATCGTGGCATGGTGTATGTTGCACAACCTGGCTTTGTGACACCAGGTGCCTTTTCTGCAGGAGGATGGTCCTGACGATGGTCTTGTGGCAGCTGTGGAGCCTGTGGACAGTGAGGAAGAGGAGGCAGAGGAAAAAGATATAGACAACCGAAACAACATCATGATGCAGTACTTCCAGTGAGACACAGGTAAGAGACTGGTACAGCTCATCTCATATCTGACTACTGTAGGACACTGTATAAGTCAGCCTTTTAACCTCTGTGTATGGACCCTGACAGTTCACTTTGGCTTTCCTTTTCACAGATCTGGGTACCTCATTCTGCTTTCTGCTATGTTTACTGCTGCCCAACAACTGTCATACATTGGTATGTGAAAATGAACATTTACATTGATATTTGTCGAAGAAATTCTAATATTACATTTGTGAAAGTGCAGACTGACTCCAGATTGTTTTGTGATTCAAGGGTGTTTGAGTGCTAATAAGTATTGGGGGATGTGCAATTGGCTGGGATGATGGTGGAGGAATGGCCAGGATAGAGTCCAGTCTATTTGTATCACAGGTGCATTGTCCAAGGTGGCATAGGAAGGGGAGTAATGGCAGTTCAAGGTGGACAGGGTGACAGAGTGGGACAGAAGGGTGACAATCAGGAGAGTCCTATTTCCTGGCGGGGGTCTTGGCAATGTTCTCTGTCTTGTGCCTGGATCGCAGGGACTGTTTGCAGGGTGGTTCTCCTTCTACAGGGGGTGGGGTGCTGGTGGCCTGTTGGTCATGTGGCGGGACCTCCTGTCCACTAGCGCCGGCGGACGTAGAAGGCTGTTCATCGTTCGGGCTGGTGTCAGGGGCCCGGTGGTATGCCACTGTCTCCCTCATGGTGTTGGCCATGTCTGCCAGCACCCCTGCAATGGTGACCAGGGTGGTGTTAATGGACTTCAAGTCCTCCCTGATCCCCAGGTACTGTTCCTCTTGCAGCCGCTGGGTCTCCTGAAACTTGGCCAGTACCGTGCCCATGGTCTCCTGCGAATGGTGGTATGCTCCCATTATGATTGAGAGTGCCTCGTGGAGAGTGGGTTCCCTGGGCCTGTCCTCCCCCTGTCGCACAGCAGGCCTCCCAGCTTCCCTGTTATCCTGTGCCTCTGTCCCCTGAACCGTGTGCCCACTGCCACTGACCCCAGGTCCCTGATCGTCCTGTGTTAGTGGGTTTGCCTGGGGTCCCTGAAGTGGTGGACACACTGCTGATTGACGTGTCCTGAGGACAGAGGGATGGGCCCGCTGCGTGGGTGCTGTGGTGGTGGTGTTTCCTGAGGGGGGAGGTTCAGTAGTGGTTTGTGACAGTGGCAGGGAAATCGACTGTCCCAAGGTCCCTGATGGGCCGGGCTGGTCATCTTGATCCAGACGTGCAGAGCTGCTGTCGTCACTGTGGGCCTCTTTTGTGGGGGGACTGGATATGGCTGGCACCTTCTGTCCGGGGACGTTGTGTAGGGATCCTGTTGGGGTGTAAATGCATTGTTATTGTATCTGTGTGTGCCATCTTCTGCAATGGGTGAGTTTCCCTCTACTACTGTGCTTGCAATATCTCCTTGGCCTTTGTGTGAGTGGTGATTGTGTGCCCTGGGTGAGTTTCTCCCTTGGACATGCTTTGGTGATCAGTGTCCATGCAGGTCTGTGATGGGTGTCCATGCATTGTTGTCACATGCAGGGATTGGTATTGGAATGTGTGGGTTGTGATAGTGGGGTATATGTGAGTTGTTGGGGTGATGGGTGTGAGGGTAAGGGGTGGGGTTTGTGATGGCATGCAGGTAGGGTGCGGGGATATAATAGTAGAAATATGACTTACCAGAGTCCAGTCCTCCTGCTACTCCTGCGAGGGCCTCAGGATGCATGATCGCCAATACTGGCTCCTCCCATGTTGTTAGTTGTGGGGGAGGAGGTGAGGGTCCACCGCCAGTCCTCTGTACGGCTACCTGGTGTCTGGATACCACGGAACACAACTTCCCGTAGGTCGTTCCACCTCTTCCTGATGTGATCCTGTGTTCTTGGATGCTGTCCCACTGACGTGACCCTGTCGACAATTATCCGCCATAGCTCCATCTTCCTTGCAATGGATGTCTGCTGCACCTGTGATCCGAATAGCTGTGGCTTTACCCGGATGATTTCCTCCACCATGACCCTGAGCTCCTCCTTAGAAAACCTGGGGTGTCTTTGAGGTGCCATGATGTGGTGTGAGTGATGTGTGAGGTGATGTCAGATGTGATGTGTGGGGTGATGTTTTGGGGTGTGTGGTGTTTTGTGCGTGGATGGTGTATGAGTGATGGTGTTGTGTGCCTCTGGATGCTGGTGTTGTCTTAGCTTTTCTCTCTCTCTCTGCTTCTTCCAAAAATGTCGTTGTAAGGGGTTGTGGGTAATGTGGGTGTGTGTTTTATATTGGATTGGGTGTGTTGGTGTGGTGTGTGCATGTGTGTCAGGTGTGTGTATTTTGAATTGTCCAATGTGGTGTAGTTTTGTAAGTGGTGTGTGTGTATTTTGAGCGTGGCGGTGTGTACCGTCAATGGTTTACCGTGGTTGAATGACCGCCGCGTTGATTCGTGGGTCGTGATAGTGTGGGCGTATTCCTGTTGGCGTAACTGTGTGGGTTTTGGTACTGCCAGTTTATCACTGACCTTTGGTGTGGCAGACTTGTGTGGGTGTCTGTATTGTGGATGATTTCTAAGTGTGGGTCATAAAATACCCATAGCAGATTTCCGCCGCGGACACGGTATGTTGGCGGCAGTCAGCACAGCGGTCAGCGGACTTTACCGCCAGGGTTGTAATGAGGGCCTATGTGTGGGGGTCTATACTTACCAAAGGAAAGAATGCAGTGCTTATCATTCCCATCCTCTGCAACACCTTCACCTTCCGTCCTTAAGTCTCTCCCAAACCCTCAACCTCTCATATCCTCTAGGCTGTCTCAATCATTCAGGTGTCTCAAACCCAACTGGGTTCTCCTTGTCCCCTGGCATTCTCATTGTACATGGGCCTCACACTACATTTACCTCGTAAACTTAGCTTGAAGACTATTTCCACCCTCTAATCCTCTCACAACTCTTAGTTACCTCTTATACTTGGGCCTCGTCATACCCTTTGGTGCTGCTTATACACGTTGCACCCTCACCACCAGTCTAAAAACCCATTTATTTTAATCCTTATACAATCCACCGTCGTAGACATAGTGGGCTTCCATGCTTAGCCCTTGTATTCTCTGGGAGCTACATTCAGAACCCTAACTCTACCAGGATTTGATACCAGAATATCTTTCTATAATTTACACTTATATCACCCTATCAGACTAAGTAAAACAAAATATACTCCTAAAAGGGTGATATTTTTGTAAGTGATATTTACGACACAACATTTAGGTCAGATGGTATTTCTTCCTGTCGGTGGATGAGGCATGGCTGCTTTGCCTGTGAGACATTCTGCATAAGTGAGTCTAGAGAATTAGCAAGTGACGAGCAGTTACATCTATGGCAACACTGACATCACAGCAAGTGATTTTTTAGAAGGGCAAACACCTCCCACCGACAATCCACCTCTTTCTTTCTTCCATTCTGTGTGCATCTCCACTGCATCTGCGGCAGAGCTCCAGAAAGCTAGTTAAACAAGCAGAAATGTATCCCTAAGCAACCTCACTATGACTCCCGTCTGAACTCACTGCAGGTCTGCCTCAAGCATGACTTTAAAATGGACCTGCCAGCTCAGGATCTCTTTTTGTCTCACTGTTGAGAAAATGTTTCCACAGGAGGTATATTTGGTTTACTCAGATTCTTTTTTGCAATCCTTATCCCGGGACAAATAGGTTTTATGTCAGCCTTGGAAACCAGGGGGTTGGTTTAGAATTATGAAGTAATAGGACATCGACTGAATTCTGGAGGAAGTCCTAATTCAGGAGGAGCATGCACCAGTAGAATTTCTTACGTTTTAGCACTATCTACAGAAATCTGATAATATTCCAATGCCATTAAACTCTAAATCAGACATTGTTCACGAGGTCATATCTCAGAAGTTCATTAGTTAGCACTAATATATTTGTGTAATTCCTGATCTACTGGTCATTTACCTGACTATTTTATGTCTGCTAATCTTTTCCATGTCTTTGTAGCAAAAGGTGTAAATTGTGGCTAAACAAATACAATTCTATGTACACAAATTCTAATTAATTAATCATAACAATTATTTGTCTTAATATTTTACCATTTTGGAAGGGGCTGGTGTTTGCTCTCTTCTACTGACTCCCTTGCCACTCTGCTTTTACCGCTTTGTACATGCTGGACCACACTCTCCATGCAGCCCTGACCACCACCTTACCCATCCCTCCCCACATCAGCCTCACCTCCTGTGTCACTGAGGTGAATAAAAAGAGGTACTCTTCGTCCAGTGGTGAGAAATTTCTTTATTCAACAAAACCCTATGACAATTTAGGGCCAAGCACCACAGTTCAAACTGACATGTACAGTTCCAAAATCAGCAAGAATGGAATCCAGTGAAGCCAGACTGTGAAGTTTCAAGAGGTCATGCACATTCTCCTGTAAGACTTTACAGCACATTGCCTTTCCTTAACAGAAGACAATAGTCAAAGCACACAAGACCATCACTTGAGAAAATAGGTTTCTAAATTAGACTTGAAGCATGCATACCATCAGATTTGCATACATACGTCATCTAAACCCTTGACAGCCTTTATAACAAGAGAAGGAACTTTTCAATTCACCAGAATGCCATTCCGGCTGCCTTCAGCCGCTAGTGTTTTTCAGAGAATGGTAAATGAATTGTTCAAGGGTTTAAAAATTTTTTTTTTTTTTAGGATGACATATTGGTGTACGGTGAGAGTGTGGAAAGCCACAAAAAAGCATTGCAGGAGGTGTTAAGTAGGGTCTACACAAAGAGAAATGTGCCTTCCTAGTAATAGAAATTGATTATCTGGGACATACCTTTACCATGCAAGGGGTCAAACCAAAAAAAAATGTACTTGCAGCAATAAGGTTAGCACCTGTACCTAAGGACAAGGACCAATTACGGTCATTCCTATGCTTGATTGAATATTATTCAACATTTGTCCAAAATTTTGCCAGTAAAACTGAATGCTTAAAAATGCTAATGAGGAAAGGTGTTAGCTATATATGGGGTAAAGAGCAACATAAATGTTTTGAAAACATTAAACTAGAGATCTGCAATGCAAGTATTCTGGTGCCCTTTGACACCAAGAAAAGTCCAATTCTCATGGTGCATGCTAGTGCTACT
Organism: Pleurodeles waltl; assembly: GCF_031143425.1. Classification (NCBI taxonomy): domain Eukaryota; kingdom Metazoa; phylum Chordata; class Amphibia; order Caudata; family Salamandridae; genus Pleurodeles; species Pleurodeles waltl. The sequence goes on from NC_090445.1 coordinate 691,208,727, forward strand.
GGCATCGGTGCTGTGATTTCACAAAACATGGTTCAACCAGTGGTGGCTCCTCCATGTGGGCGGAGGTGTATCGTCCCCCCGCCAGCAGCAGAAGCAGCAAACCTTTCACAAGGAAGGGACAATAAACCATGTTTATTGTCCCTCCCTTCCTTGTGAACGGGGCAGGGACATGGGGTCACAAGCAGTGAGGGGAGTGCACTGTGCACTCCCCTCACTGTGCATGTATGTTTGGCCGGCCGTCGTGGGCAGGCCAAACATACATGCGCAGAAGGCTGTCTCGAGCCCTGCACAGGTTTCCAGTCTGCCTGGGAGCGCCCTGGCTGGGCGCTCCCAGCCAAACCTGATGCTGCTCTGAGCAGCATCAGGATTGGCGCAGGGCAGGCTGGGATCCCGTGCCTGCCTGCGGAATGGGAGAGAGGAGCGGTGCGGCGAGAAGTGCTGCGGAGGTAAGTGTATTTGTTTATTTTTTTAAAATTTTCATTTCTTTACCCCCTGCACGGCCCACCCCACCCTGCCCCTGTAACCCCGGTGAGCCGCTGCTGGGTTCAACAGAGAAAATGGTTGCATTTGCCTCATGTTTTCTCACTGCTGTTGAGCGTCATTCCTTAGTGATTTAAAAGGCGACATTGGCAGCAGCTTGGGGAATAAAATATTTTAGAACGTTTCTCTGGGGACATCAGATAACTCTCTGCACTGACCACAAGCCACTAACAAACATTTTATCCCCTGGTGGGGCAAGCATAGGGTGAGCAAGATTGGCATGGTTGGCTTCTAGGGTACAAGAGTACAATTTTACAGTTGAATACATACCAGGTTGGAGAAATGACAAGCCAACTGTTTGTCAAGATTACTATTGAACTTGAAGAGTGTGGATGAAGCAGGTGTGAGCAGAAGTGAGGAGGAAAGAGTGGTAGCCAGTGTGGAAAATGTGGTTCAGTGGAGCCATGGAGCGGTTTCTAGTTCAGAGTGGTCATTTACCATGGACAATGATAAGGTGTTGAGAGCAGTACAGGAAATTATCAAGAAAGAGGGAAGAAGAGAAAGTACAGTCTATAATGCAGTTAGACCCTTCAGTAAGGTATTGAATGAGTTGTCACTAGTTGCTGATAAGATGATCATGTGTGAAGGCAAAACTGTACCACCTCTGGTGATTCAGAAGCGGTTATTTGATATAGCTCACGAAGAGCATCTACGGCAGACGTTTACAAAGAAAAGAGTGGGAATGGAGTTCTGGTGGCCAGGGATGGACAGTGATATAGTGTTGTGGGTAGAGCAGTGCTCTGAATGCGAGGAGTGTGAAAACAGGTTGAAAGTGGGTCCCCAAGCTGTGCTATGAAGTATTCAGGACCCAGGACAGGTGTGGCACAGTGTGCGTCTTGACTTTATTGGTCATGTTTCTAGTGTTGACTTCTGGAGACATCAACAATGATTATGGTAAGTGTACTACATGAGATTTTTGGGAGGAAGGGTCCTGTCCCCATTACGGACAATGGTACTCAATTGACTTCACAAAAAATTATATTGACTTCACAAGAAATTAAAGAGTTTTTGAGAGTATGTGGAATACGACATTCTTCTGTGGCATTGAATAATGTGATGTGTGAGGGTTCTTGCTACTGAAAAATCAGGTCCCCCTGTCTTTCTAATTTTGGAACAGTGTACCCTTTGTTTTTGTTTTTGTGATGTGCTCTGTACACCAAGTGCAGAAACATTATGCAACTTCCTACCTGACATCACCAGATGGTATGTTCATCAGACATCAGATGCATCCTGCTAATGGTATCTTCCAAGTGCCTCACATGGGTTCCAAATGCCAACATCTGTGCAATTTGGATCACAGATTTCCTATATTTTTAATATACTTAGATTCTGCTTTATCATTATAGCTCTCCATTAGGGGCCTACCAATATCCTAACAAAAGGTGGGATGAAGTTCAGCCACAATGCAAATATCAACTTTAGTTGAACACGTTAATATTTACGTAAATATTACAAGTAATAGTTAATATTTGCAACTAAGGATGGATTCTGTTTTAACTTATGAATGTAAACGTGCTGTTGCGCATAATGTAAAACAAAAAGAAACACAGGTTTCATTTCGACTCCGTTTTACCAAGAAGGATCACTAAGACTACTTCTGAAAAAGAGCAGCACAGCCGGAAAAGAGAAGCATGTCTGAGAAACAGCATCAGTAGACTGGAAGAACAATATAAGCAATGTTGACACACAACACTAGTCGAGCTGCCATCGAAATTTAGCACCGCTAAGAAAACTCAGGACATCCGTGTCAGACAATATTTTCAAAGCTGACAAGTAACACTAGCAGAACTATGCAATAACACCAGAAACACTGGGATTAACAAATTATAAGAATTTAAAATCATCACTAGCTGAGCATCAGAAATCCTGAGAAACAACACCAACAGAATTACGAAACCAGAACTGCCATTGAATAAGATCAGCAGTGCTAAAGAACAACCTCAAAGAGCTCGGAAGCAACATTCTTATTGGCGAGAATGAAACGCTGATGCATAAATAAGGACCAACTCTATTATCTGTTTGTAAATGGATATTGTAAATTTATAGTGCATAGGTCTCAGAGAAAGAAAGGCATTTGTAAATAATGTGTTCAAACTCCTCCATATTCGTGTTACTAAAAATAAAAAATAAAAATTAGGATGCAATATCAGCAGAACTGCAAAAACACAAGCAGAGCCAAGAAACAGAATTTGTTTCGTGAAAGTGCTCCAGCAGAAGTGAAAAAATTACTGTATCTGAGAAATACCAGCAGAGTTTACATATATCCTATGGCAAGCAAACATATTATTAGTAGAACAATGGAAAGACCCATAAGCTTTTAGAAACTAAACAGTGAATATTGAGAAAATAATGCTCAACAGAGCTGGTGAAGAATCCTAGTAGAACCGAGAAACAAATCAGCAGATAAACTACACTAGCAGTCCTCGTAAACCAAAACTAAATGAACTGTAATGCATTCAATGTTTGCCTTTGCCAAACTATACAGTACTTTTGTGGTTCACGATGGAGGTGGTTAGACACCTCAACCTCAACTTTCCATGCAACCAATTTATCACATGCACTGTTGCTGTTGGGAAGCCAGATTTGGTCGTCCAACAATTACCTCATACTAAGCCTGGATCTCATGATTGACAGAATTGGGAGTTGTTAGAAATGTGGTCTTTGGTTGGCAGTCAGGTTACCCCCTGTCCAAGCAAAGACTCTCACTCTAGTCAGGGTAAAGGAGAATCATCCTCAGTTAACCCCCGCCCACCTCCTTGGTAGCTTGGCACAAGCAGGCAGGCTTAACTTCAGAAGCAATGTGTAAAGTATTTGTTCAAACACACACAGTAATACAGTGAAAACACTACAAAATGGACACCACACCAGTTTAGGAAAATAGGTAATATTCTTCTAAATCAAACAAAACCAGAACAACAAAAATCCAACATACACAGGTCAAGATATGAATTTAAAAAAGAATAAGAGTTTTAATCCTTAGAAAACAGTGAGAATGCTGTTGTTACACAAAGTACCTAGTTAGCGTCAAAAATAAAGCTGCACAGGCGAGCGTGCGTCGAAAAAGGCCAGTAATGTGTCGATTTCTCACTCGTAATCGAGACCGTGCGTCGTTACTTCTCTGGTCGGGTCGGCATGCGTGGTTTCCTCTCTCCCGCAAGAGAGTGATGTGTTGATTCCCAGAGGGGCACCTCGGGTCCGGGCAGGCTTTACGTTGATTTTTCACACCCAACAGTGTTGAGTGCGAAATCCGGTCGCACGGTGTCAGGAAACTGCGCTGCATGGGGATTGCGTCGTTTTCAGCAGCCGCTAGCGGGTGTTGCGCGTCGTTTCTCCAGCCACGATGCGTCAATCTCCCAGCCGCGATGCAGGTGGAGCGTCGATTGAGGCCGCAGGGGCGGCGGTGTGACGTTTATCAGCCACGTTGCGGATGGTGCATCGAAAGTTCCCCCCACAGCGGTCTGTGCATGGATTTCTGTCCTTTTCCACCAGCTTCACCTTTCAAGGGCCCACAGGCAGGTTAGGGCATCACTTAGCAGGAGTCTAAGCAGAGAGTCCAGGTGCTGGCAGAGAGAAGTTTGTGATGTCCCTGAGACTTCAACAACAGGAGGTAAGCTCAGCTTGGAGATTCTTCCCCACTGCAAAGTCATACAAAAGTCAGTCTTTGTCCTCTTTCAGGCAGAGGCAGCTACTGCAGGTCAATCCAGCAAACACATTCACAGTCAAAGGGATAGTACTCCTCCTCCAGCTCTTCTCCTTGGCAGAGGTTCCTCTTGGTTCCAGAAGTAATCTAATTTTCAGGGGTTTTGGGTCCAATACTTATAACCCATTCTGCCTTTTTAGTAGGGCTACTTCAAAGGAAAGTCTCTGTTGTTCACAAGATCATGCCTTGCACAGGCCAGGCCCCAGACATACCCCAGGGGGTCGCAGACTGCATTGTGTGAGGGCAGGCACAGCCCTTTCAGGTGTGAGTGACCACTCCTCCCTCCACTATAGCACAGATGGCTTATCAGGATATGAAGGCTACACCCCAGCTCCCTGTGTCTCACTGTCTAGAGGGGATTCACAAACAGCCCAACTGTCAACATGACCCAGACAGACAATCCACAAACAGGCAGAGTCACAGAATGGTTTAAGCAAGAAAATGCATTTTCAAACTAACAATCTAAAAACCAACTCCACTAAAATATGTATTTTTAAATTGTGAGTTTAGAGACCCTAAACTCCATATTTCTATCTGCACTCAAAGGGAATCTGCACTTTAATAATATTTGAAGGCAGCCCCATGTTAACCTATGAGCGAGATGGGCCTTGAAACAGTGAAGAATTTAGCAGTATTTCACTGTTAGGACATATAACACACATCAGTAGATGTCCTACCTTTAACATACACTGCACCCTGCCCATGGGGCTACCGAGGGCCTACCTTAGGGGTGCCTTACATGTAGAAAAAAGGAAGGGTTAGGTCTGGCAACTGGGTACACTTGGCAAGTCGAATTGGCAGTTTACAACTGCAAACACAGACACTGCAGTAGCAGGTCTGCGCCATGTTTACAGCGCTACTAGTGTGGGTGGCACAACCAGTGCTGCAGGCCCACCAGTAGCATTTGATTTACAGGCCCTGGGCACAGCTAGTGCACTTTACTAGGGACTTACTAGTAAATCAAATATGCCAATCATGGATAAGCCAATTTACACATTTAATTTATACAGGGAACCCTTACACTTTAGCACTGGTCAGCAGTGGTAAAGTGCCCAGAGCAAACAAAACAGCAAAAACAGAGTCCAGCACCCAGAAACAACCTGGGAAGCAGAAGCAGAAACAAAAAGTTAGGGGAGACCACACCAAGGATGCCAAGTCTAACAAGAGTCAATAAACACCTGTTTTCTGTCATGTTCACACTTTAAAAAAAACAGAAAGGAAAGCAGATTGTGTTTTGCGTCTGCAATTATCAGCCTATATTAGAATTGAAATGGAGATCCCTTAATTCAATATTTTTAAATGTGAGATGATCCGACCTCTAAGGGAAATAACTTATAAGATCCATAGAATCTCTCTGATATCTGCTAAGGATTCAACAGGCCCCACCAATTGGCCTATGAATAAAGCTGCAAGACAAAACAAAAGATCAGAAACAATATCAGCCAGAAAAAATACAAAACCAGAAAAGATGTGAAACAACAGCTGCAGAGCTAAGAAACACAAGTGGAAGAGCTGAGAGACAATATCAGTTTCGCTTAAGGATAAAGCCAGAAGAGTTGAGAAACAACGCCAGAATCTTCAGGAACAACATCAGAAGAGCCTAGAAATAATATCAATAATCAGCCACCAATCAACCAGGTATTGACACCTGCCAAAACCCCAAGAGTGCAGAAATGTAAAATCCACGAAAGCATCCCAGTGGAAAAAGGATGAGTTAGATGGTCGCTGAGATAAGAGAATGATATGGACACGGTCTTAGTATGTTCTTTGTAGTCTCATCATATGACACGTGTGTACAGGCATAGCCTAGATCTTCTTGTTTTGCTGGGTGACTCAATGAGATGGCTGGCTTTTTGGGGGAATAGTAGACATATCACTTTATAAAAATTAAATATTTTATGCTAAAACAAATAGTTCAATGGGCTTTCTTGCCCCCACACCTGAGGCTGTTACCTCAAAAAGAGACAGGGATAGGTATGAACTGCACTGTGGACTCCTAAAGACAAGGAACGCCCTATGTGGTTTCGCAATTATACATAAGCAAAGCAAACACCAGTGGAACTGAGGACCAACACCTGATAAACTGGGAAAACCACGAAAGAAACTGTGAAACATCACCATCAGCAGTGTGAAAATTAGCAGCAGAGCATTGAAACAACGATGGTAGAAAGTACTATAATAGATAGCTGAAAATAATGCAAGCAGCACTGAGAAATAGCAATAGCAACTGAGCTGACTGGCAACAGCAGTAAAACAGCAAAACTGTATGACAGCAAAGGGGCAAAGCAACATCAGCAGAAATGTCAAATATCAGAAGAGCTCGAAAAAGTGTATTCATAGAGCAGAGATTAGTAAAATGCCCTTACAACTCAACAAAGCAAGCGACTTTTGTATAACGAAAAAACAACACCAGTAACGCCGAGAAATAACACCAGCATAGCAGAGACACAATGTAACTGGAGATGAGTGACCGCTAGCAAAGCTTAGAAACAACAGCAGCTGCACTAAGAAACGCCATCAGTATTGATGACAAACAGCTCCATCAAGGCCCAGAAAGAATACTAGCATAGCCTGGAACAATGACAACACTGCTAAGGGTCAATGCTTGTAGTACTTGGAAACAACACTGCCATTTCCAGACAACAAACTAATCATGCTGAGAAAAAATGACAGTGCAAATGAACCACAACATAAGGGCGTGGCAGCCACGCCATTAGAAATCTGAAACAACATAAGCAGAATCAAAAAACGGCACCACGTGGATCTAAATGTTAAAGTGAAGTAAAGTGCAAGGAAACTAAAGACAGGTGCAGAATGCAATAACAATGAGCAATGATAACTTTGTTACCTAGGAGTCGCAGGTGTTGTCCAGCTGCTTAAATAGTGTCTCAGAGTTAAGAGAACAGAATTGTGACAGTAACAATTGAGTGTCGCTGCTATGTCACTTCATTTCCCAGTGCCTCCGTTCAATTTATCAGCTAAAATGTTGGGAGTGATAAAAGGGTGAAAACGCAGGATTACACATTATGTAATACAGACATTGAATTCTAAATGGTAGCCCAGCAAACAAATGTAGGCATGTTTTCACCAAACCACGGGCTCAATCAGATAAAGATATGGCCAGTGCAAGGACATTTGTTGCCCTAGGCAGCGACTTTTACTTTCCACACCCTCCCTGTTTCCCCATCCTAAATACAGATGACCCGCATTCTCTCATTACTCCTATTAATATCATACATTACATAAATAATGGGGTGAAAGGATGGGAGTTCTGCGACAAAATCTTTACAAAGACAGGTCAAATGACACTAAAAGTATACATCTGTCTATGGTGGCGCTTTTGCTGGATGATGTCCTAAACTACTGATTATAAATGCCTACCAGGTTGGAATGACCCTGGTTACAGAATTGCTGCAATTATCCTTTTAAAGCACAGAATCGTTTTCACACTTTCTCCTGATTCGTGCTTTTCTATTTAGAGGTTTGAAAAAATGGCTTAAATCAATATGCGTATTGGAAGACATTAGGAAGGTTAATGTAGGCTTTATGTATTTGCTGGGGGCTTTGCCTAACCCAATTTATGCTGTTGTCACTTTCACCACTGCTGCTGTGCATGGAGAGGGTTTCGCGAAAATCTTTTACCATAAACAGAGAAGCGAGTGACAATTCATTTCTACGAGATTTGTTGGAAGCATTTGTTTAATAAATGTAGATGATTCATGAAAGTAGCTGAGTAATAAGGACAAGTAATACGAATTGAAGCTCAACTTCTAAATGTAAGCCATGTTCTTTTGTATAGTTTAAAGTAGAAAATAAAGAATCTGCTTTCAACTCCACCATTACTGAGAAATAACACCAGTCCCACAGAGGATCGCCAGTAGCAGAAAAGGAAAACTACATTGGCAGTACTAAAAATAACAAGGGGTAAGAAAAACATGAACTTCCCTGAAACAGGCAAATAAACAGATCTCCTTAATAACACCAGCACCTCTAAGAAACAACCCCCAGAGAAATGAGAAGAACATCACCAGTAGAGATGTACAACAGCGCCAGTTGAGAGGGTCGGACTGGGTCTGAAAAAAGGGCCAGAGGACCAAAATAAATGTGTCCCCCATTAGTGAATCGAATGGCTGAAAAGGCTACCCACATTAGATGACTTTAATGTTTGTTTTTATTTTGTGAGGTTTGCTGTGGATCAAAGCTGGAGCTCAATTGTCAGTCTAATCTTCTAATACACTGCTGCTTATTCTGCAGAGGCTGATATTCACTTTTCTTTGTATGACTGCAAGGTGTGAGGATTTTGTAAAGTAAACTATGTGACAATAGGTTTCTTCTAACCCATAACAAAATATATTACCTATAAAGGTCCTGTAAAAATATTTCAAAATAAATAGTTAAGAAAGAACAAATTGAGTGATTTTGTTCTAATTCTGAAGTGTGAAGGAAAGAAATATTTGAAAGGATAAAAACAAATCCAGACATTTGTTGAAACCCAATTTCGACACACTATAGTCATGCGCTGTACAGTTTTATCAGTAAAACTGTAGGTCTCTTCAAATGTAGGGGTCATTTGATTGGAAAATATTGTGCTGGTAAATTACATTGTGCTACCACACAACGCTTTAAAAATAGGTTTGTGACAGTGTGCTCCTAAACGCAACATTAGCTTCATACTATACCTTTACCACTTTCTTGCTGAATGGGCATGGCTCATATATTCCACACTTGTTCTTTGTGTGATACTTGGATTTCTCAGAATGCCTATGAGTTTGTTGAGGTAACGCTGAAGGAAGCATGCCCCAGTCTAAAAATTGTTCCAGCACAATGTAGATTTTCCTAGTTTCAATGACGGAAAGTCTTAATTTTATTAAAGACACGGAGGCGAGTATTATGTGTTTCTTTTCTTGCTTTTATTAAACAGCAGCAAGTGAAGAAAAACTACAAATCCCATAGGTAAAGAGAAACAAACCAATGGGAAAAGATTTGTAGTCCATGATAACAAGAACCAATAAACAGCACAGTATGCCATTATGAGGTAACTTGACTGCGAACAGCCCTCTTTTCTTGCGTGTTAAAGTCAGTTAGAACGAAATAAAGGAAATATAGGAGCTAAAATAAGAACTGGCATAATAAAGGATAGTAATTCAGAACAAAAGTTCATTAGTCCAGGACACTGTAGATGAAGAGAAGCACACTGGTGGTCCTGCAAACCCAGGAGTGAAGAAGAGGAAGGACGAATAAACGATGATGGAACATCTGAAGATTGAGATAACTTCTTAGGAGGCAGGTTGAAAAGCCGATGTTGACACTGAAGGTATGGGAAAAAAAGAGAAAACAAACAGTAGTTACTGATAATAGAGGTGGGATAATACTTGCCTCCGTGTCTTTAATAAAATTAAGACTTTCCGTCATTGAAACTAGGAAAATCTACATTTTATGACAAGACCGGAGGCTCCTATTATGCAAGTTCAAAGCAAATTAACAACACTGTTAGAGATATTATCAACTGGTTTACAGTAAAAAATTCTGAAAACATTATCATTGGACCAATCAGCGGATCTAAGAATGTCCTCAAGGTGGGAACCCGTCCAGAAGGCTTTAGATGCCATAGCACCTCTGGAAGAGTGAGCTCCAAATCCGGAGGTGTCAATGCCGGCCAAAGACATTATCCATTTAACCCAGCGAGCTAAAGTAGCCGCAGACACAGGACGATAAGGATTCCTGAAAGAAATAAGGAGTTGTGGAGTTGAGGACGTTCTTAAATGAGCTGTCATCTGTTCGTAAACTTTTTAACATTGTGAAACACATAATTTGGGTTGGTCCGGGAAATATGGATAAAAGACAGAATGCAGATTTGTTTTAGTTCTGCGAGATATAGAAAATAGTACACCAGAAGGAGTAAATTGCCTAGAAGAGATATCCAATGCTTTAACATCAGAAATACGCTTAATAGAAATGAGACATAACAGCATGGTGAGTTTTGATGATAACATTTTCAAAGTAAGAGAGGAATTATCCGGCCATGCAAGGAGGAACTTCAACACTACATTAACATCCCATGAAAATCTGTACTTAGGTAAAGGTGGATTAGAAAACTTTACTCCCTTTAACAGATGACAAATGAGAAGGTGTTCACCCACAGGTTTTCCATTAACGAACTGATGACCAGAGGAAATGGCTGATCTGTACAGATTGATAGTACGAAAAGCTTTGCCTTTGCTAGCTTCGGCGGCCTGGAAGTTCATGATAAAGGTGGCATCTTCTGAAAAGGAATCAATGTGTTTTCCCAAACACCAGCTGTGCCATAAAGCCCATGCTGACTTATAAGCCTTTCTTGTTCCTGGAGCCCAGGCCTGTCTGATAACTTCCGCAGCTTGCGACGAAATAAGAGGGAAAGATGAGGAATTCCCGAGATTTTCCATGCTGGAAGATAAAGAAGCTTGTCCAGGACAAGACTGTGAGGACGCTCAAGGGGGTCTAAAAGAAGATCCGGAAAAGGAGAAATAAGGAAAGGACAATCTATGGCAAGTTCCAGAAGAGTTGGAAACCAAATCTGGGATTGCCAAAAAGGAGTAATTATGATTAGAGTGGCATGTTGACGTCGGACCTGCGCTAGCACCCTGCTGATCATAGCAAAAGAGGGAAAGCGTAAGAGAGGAACTTGGACCAATCTTGAAGAAATGCATCTGAGGCCATCGCCAAAGGATCCGGACGCTAACTGTAAAATTGAGGAAGTTCGCAATTTAGGCGAGATGCGAATAGATCGATCAACAAGGGGCCCCACTTGTGCTGAAGAACTTGAAAGATCTCGGGATGGAGTTTCCAATCGCTTGAATCGTGGAGATGACGAGAGTGCCAATCGGCAATGGAGTTGAGGGTTCCTGGAAGATACTCTGCATGAACCGAAATTTGGTTTGCAAGGCAGAACTCCCAAAATCCCTTTGCTAATTCTGCAAGAGGTTTGGATCTTGTGCCTCCGAGATGATTTATATAACGGACTGCCGAAATGTTGTCCATTCTGAGAAGGATGGCACAACGAACCCTGTCCTTTGCGAGGCTTCTGATTGCAAAGGAGCCCGCAAGCATCTCTAAACAATTGATATGCAATCTGGACTCCTGTAATGACCATGCACCCCCAGTCGAGATTGGACCACAACGGGCTCCCCAACCTGTCAGACTTGCATCTGATTCCACCATTGTAATTCTGTGCGAGAATTGTAATCTAGCAGAATGGTGTCTGCGTATGAAAGGCCTTTGCGCAAATGTTGAATATTTAGACGCTGAAGTGCACGATAGTGTAAGGGACCTGGGAATATGGCCTGAATGGAAGAGGAAAGAAGACCGACTACGCGGGCGAGCGTTCCTAGAGAAATGTAAGGGTGGCGTAAAATCTGAAGAATTTCTGATTTTATAGATTTTATCTTTGCAGAAGGAAGAAGTAGGGTTGCTGAAAGCAAATTGATTTGGAAACCTAAGAATTCTATAATTTGGGTAGGGCAAAGAATGGACTTCTCTTTGTTGATGATGAAACCCAAGTTCGAAAGAAGTGAACTGGTCAGGTTGAGATGAGTTAGAAGCAATTGTGGAGATTGACTCATCAGAAGAATGTCGTCCAGATAAATAAGAAGTCTTACTCCCTGAGCCCTGAGGTGAGCCACCACTGGCTTCAAAAGCTTGGTGAAGCACCAAGGAGCCGAAGAAAGACCGAAGGGTAGCGACGTAAAATGAAATGTTTGATCTAGCCACTGGAATTGGAGAAACTTCCTGTGTTCTGGATGAATTGAAACAACTAGATACGCGTCTTGTAAGTCCAGGTGAACCATCCAGTCGTCCAGAAGAAGAGAATCCCTGAGATGGAGAATGGTTTCCATTTGAAATGGCGATAAACCACAAACTGGTTGAAGAATTTTAGATTGATAACCGGACGCATTTTCTTGTTCTTCTTTTGGACTAGGAATATGGAGCTGGTAAAGCCGGAAGGATCGAGACGAGTAATTGCAATAGCTTGTTTTTGCAAAAGAGACTGGACCTCCGAAGAAATGAGAGCGGACATGTCTGTAGAAAAACGTGGAGGAGGAGGTAGAAGGGGTTGAATCGGAGTTGAATAAAACTCTATCATATATCCTTGGACTGTGTTTAGAACCCATGGGTCTGAGGTGATTCATAACCAATTTTTGAAAAAATTACAAATACGACCGCCCACGGGAAACTGGGAAAAAGATTGATTTACCTGATTGATTGGTATTCCTGGAGTTCCTGCAACCTCTGGACCGGAAGCCTCTGGCCCTTTGTGGGTAAAACTGTGGTCTGAAATCCTGGTAGGCTGAGTTGTAAGCGCCACGGGAGCCTTGATTGTAGTAGTAAGCGGCTCCTGCCTCTGCCGGCCCTGGCGAAAACCTGCTGATTAAACATCTTCTTTAAAGATTGTTGGGCTTTATCTAAAGAGGGAAAGGTGGCTACGTATCTGCCGGGTTCTTTGATAAAACTGTCACCAAATAGTAGACCCTCTGTTTTCGCTTGAGGTTGGATCGTTACCAGGTTGACGAGTTTTGAGTCTAATTTGAGAAGGAGACCCTTGCGCATTGGCATTTCCGAGAAGACAGACCGCTCTCTGAACCCATAGTGAGAGTTCTTCAGGATCAATAAGGGAACCATCGATCCTGGCAGCCTCCGCGATGTCAAATATGCGGGTGAGGGGACCGATGACATCCATCAACTTGTCCTGACAGGAGGACCAGGCTTTGTCAATGCCTTTCCTAGGATCTTTGCCGAACTTGGTAAAGAAAGTTAGAATGGGCTGATCAATGGCAGGAGTGAGAGAAGACTTGTGTGCAAGAGAAGGGCGTGGACACTCAGATTTGAGCTTGGCCCTTGTTTGCTTATCCAGGGGGTATAAAAGCTTGGCGGACACATAGTCACCCACATGAGCGGCTGGAAACCATTCGGTGGAATTGGGATTCAAAATAAAGGAGGGATCAAACATTGGTAAACCCTCGCAGTCTAGCAGGGGTGTAGAAGTAGAGGGTTTGTAAGAGTGTTTGGATTTCTTTGCCGCAGGAGAAGCACAGGAATCATCCTGGTCAGAGGGGTCCAAATCTGAGCTTGCGTCAGGCAAATCATCGTCAGTGTCCTGTATGGACGAAATCACCAAGGGGGACACAAAATGCTTGGTTTTGGATTTACGTTTTTGGGAAACATTCAAATTTTCTTGATTTTTATTCTCCTTAGACGGAGTCTTTTGAGGAACTGCATCCTCTGCCATGGGTGAGGGAACCTCACGAATCTTTAGCGCCAATTTTTTTATACCTTTTGACTGAGAAATGGGGGAAATGCGCTGTCTGCATTCCCCTGCAGACTGGGCAGACATGGTTTGATTCAACATTTTTAAAACTGACGATTCCAGGTTTTTGCATAATTTATTTATGGAACTGTTCACAGCCTGTTGAACAGAATTCTGAATAAATACATTAATATCCTGCTTAATAGCAGAAACTTCCTCAGGGTCAACCTGAATGGAAGAGGAACCATTAGTTTCCATGTTGACCTGAGTGAAAAACCCAACAAATTAATGAAAAACAGGTTAGAGGCAGATTAAAGGCAAGCATGAATGAAAGGGTTAATCTTTCTGCCAGGGAAAGAAAACCCCGCCCCTGGGCGTGAATAGGGAAACCTTACTGCTCTCCGGCACAATAATATGAAAGGCAAAGGTCTCCGGAGCGTGGAAACAGAAGGTGAGGCACACGAAAAGCTCCTCGCTCCTGACGCGCAGATCGAGAAATACCGTTCCGACGCGTCAGAAGCGGTTGAAACCGTTACAAAGGGGAACGCGCGCGAGGCAAAGTGTTGTGAGGAACAAAAGATCAATAAACGTATGCAGCAACTTGCCGGCTAGACAATATAAATAAACAAACACAGAACTCGAGCGATGCGCGAAGCGCGCCTCGTTTGAAAATACAAACACAATTGATAAACTAATAAAAACGTCATTAAACACAGAAATAACGAAGCGTATTGAGAAAAAGTACTTAACTTGGCTGCGAGCAGCTAGAAAAGAGGGCTGTTCACAGTCAAGTTACGTCATAATGGCATACTGTGCTGTTTATTGGTTCTTGTTAACATGGACTACAAATCTTTTCCCATTGGTTTGTTTCTCTTTACCTATGGGATTTGTAGTTTTTCTTCACTTGCTGCTGTTTAATAAAAGCAAGAAAAGAAACGCATAATAGGAGCCTCCGGTCTTGTCATAAAATTTGGTTCATGAAATGTTAGTGGCAATACTGGGAAAATCATCAGTACATACTAGCACACCAGACCATAAAACAGACCCAAAAACTGCCATAAAAAATGGTCCCACTCAGACCAGCCCATCAGTACAGACAGTTTGCCCTACATGCCAGTCCTACACTGCCAGCTGGTAGAAAGCAACAGTAGAACTGAGGAAAACTGTATTGCAAAGAAACAGCACCATAAGCAACACCACCAAACATAACAGCAGCAGTAGTGAGATAAAAGTAGGTAGGTACAATAACACATCTGAAACCTTGCGAAGCAACACAGGGGAATCTGATAAGCTACACCAGAAGAATGAAGTAACAATGCCTGCACAACAAATAAACCAGGTAGTGTCAGAAATCAGTTCTAGTGGTGCTGAGAAAAAACAAAAGCAGTGTTCAGAAATATCTCCTTTTTTCACAGTTCTAACGTGAGGTTCTACCTCCCTGCATTGACAAGCAACCAATACCAAGAAATCTTTTTAATCATTATTCCCTTCTCGTTTAAAGAATGTATCCATAAGGCTGTGCCACCTGAAGCGCTCCCTGCTTTTCTTTTTTTTATCAGTTTCCCTTGATAGTGCATCTGGCAGGTATCTAAAGGTAATGTTTTCTAAAGCTTTTGATAAGGCATATATGAATCATAAGTACTAATCCTTAATCAGAATGAACTGCTCGGCCCAAAACTGTTGTTGCTTTAACGTTTAAAAGCATGCTCTGAACTTTGCCTAACCTGTGCTGCATGACTTGCGAAACTCACTGTGCTGGCATAACATTTTTTTTTATAAATGTTTCTTCTATAACATCTTCCTGACCTGTGAAAAGACATCTTTCTTTAAAACACTAGAACTAGTATTGCTTAATCTCTTACCCACTTACTAAAATGCTTTGGAATGCGCTGACATGTATTTAAAAGTAACATTACTTTAAGACTGGAAACATTAACATTGCGTGAATGGTGTGAATTGCATGGACATCTTACAAATGTATGCAGAATTGTTCTTACATTAACAGAAACATTTGAGAACAGAAGCAAATGTATCCAACCTTGCCATCCAACAAGCCGATGCATTGAAATTCTCCTGAATATTTTTACATTATAAAGAAATGTATAAATCAATTAATTTCCTAGGGAAAGCAGTGGGGCAGTTCCAGAATCAGAAACTAGAGAACGCAGGGCTATGGTGAGTCCATTGGAGAGAGTGAGAGATGACCACTGTGCCCCTCGAGCCACCTTTCCTTTGCTGCTGCTAACGCTGGAGCTGAGTGCTATGAGTGACTATATAGACAAATGAATTATAGAGAGATTGAGAATTTTACAAATAGATAATACTGAGTTGACTACATTTGTTTAGGGAAATAGATTTGAGTGTAGAGAACATTGTGAGAATTTTCTAGTTACTGAGCTATTAGATACACCAGAGTTATTTAGTCCGCAGCAAAGATTGTATTAGGTCTCAGAAAAAGTTGATAATCTGCTTCAGTATAGTGAGATAACTGTAAGCACATGAGACAGATAATCATGAGAATCTTGGGTAATGTAACAGACTGAACGTTCTTTTCCAACTTTCTCAGACTGAGAAACAGTATTACTTAGACGTTCTGCATTTTGTGTGACAAAGACAAATAGAGTAGGAACAGATTTGCGACACTCTTCATGTGTGTTTCTGTAACTTGATATTATTTGATTAATAAACAATTAAAAATCTTTTGAGAATAAATATTTCAAAACAAATGAAAGTCTCTTTATTGACTCTAAGAGCCTAGTATGTTCAATAATTGATTGTTGTTGCAGCATGGTAATTCCTTTTGCCACTCTTAGACAAAGGTCCATATTGAGGGTCCAGATAGAAAGATAATGAAGAGGAGTGGTGCACCCAGTAGTATTTATGGTAGCAGACAGAATGGTTGAGTGCTAGAAAGGAAAAAATAAGCTGCAACAAATTAAAAAGATGTTAGAAGCTAAGTGAGAGAGACAGAACAGGAAGTAATGCTCGAAGCCCAACTTCAGTCAGTGAACGAAAAAAGAGCGTTCAATGGTGGTCATAAGTGACAGCTGCTGAACCAAAGAAGACTTTCGGTGAATGTAAGTATCAATAGGGTAATTGTGTTGATGAGTACAGAATTTTTTTAATTATTGTGTTGTTCTAAAATGAGAAGAGGTTAGCAGACTAAGAAGTAGTCTAAGATTCCAAGATAGATAATAGAATTGTTTTGTCTGCTAGGGTAAAGTGTAAATCGTGAGACGTCATCAATTACACAAAAATTAGGGAACTTATGTCTTTTGTGTGAATTGGGAATGGGTAACCTGATGCGCAAAGGTGACTCATCACTAATAGGGTGATTGCCTGCACGTTGAGAACTCACTTAGATAAATTAGAAATCAAAAACTTGGTGGATTCCTTTAAGGGGATCTTGCTCTGACAGTTTGAGAAACTACGTTCAGATTTCTTTAGGAGAAGCGAACAAAGATTTAGTATATTTCATATATTTTAGAGGTTTTCTGCTGAGAACAGAGAGAATTGTAAAGGAGGGGTAGCTGCTGTAGGGAGTAGGTTGTGATGTAGTAAGGTGCTGCACTGTTATTCATTGGTTGGTGAAGGTTCGCGCTGTGATCTGTGTCAGTTCAGTGAAGAAGACATTCTGTTTCTGATTGTTGTAACTAACTTGAGTTTTGACAATAATGAAGATTTTAAAAGCAATTAAAAGAATAACAAGATGGGACACTGGAAACGGGAGTGTAAATTTAACCCTGATAAAAATCAGGGTAATCAGATACAAGGGATAAATCAGGTCCAACTATTGAATGCCCCTATGAGACAAATACAAACTCCTACACAGTGTCAAAACCAACTGATACCCATGCCACAACCCCCTGATTCAGTCTAATGTGAACAGAGCCTGATTTAAAGAAAATCAGTCTCAAAAGGCCACAAATGTAACTCAGGAAGAGATTTTTAGTGCAAGTTAAATTGCACCATCAATTGTATTCCAGAATGAGTTATTTTTCAAATTCATGATGATGAAAATATGGAAATCAAACCAGGTTTGCAAAAAAATGCAGAATTTTTCCCAATGTTAGTGTTACCCAAACAGCTGATTGAAAAGGTAAAGACGGATGTTTGTGCTGTCACTGGATCAGACACTGAATTAATAAAAGGAGTTGAGCCAGTGTGACTAAAAGTTAAACATGATACAATTTTTCCATAGAACATAAAACAATTGCAGAAATTACACCCTTGATAAATGAGATGTTGGAGAAAGGAATTTTATAAGAACCGATTAGGAGTCTATGCAACTCACCAATCATGGGATTACGTAAACCATATGGCAAATACAGAATAGTGCAGCATTTGCGAAAAATCTATGAAATCGCAATCCCATGTTGTCCGGTGGTACTGAATCCAGCCACCATATTTTACCAGATACCGTGCAAAGCTGAATGGTTCAGTGTAAACAGCCTCTGTAATGTTTTTGTCTCTACCTTAACATGAAGACAGCCAATTCATATTTTCCTTTGTGTTCCAAGAGAAGGTAATCCTGCGGTGTCATGTCCCAAAGGGGCATACTGAGAGCCTGTAGCTTTTTAAGCAGATTTTAAAGGAAAATCTAGAACCACTGAATCATTAAACCAGGAAACTCAATCCCAACCCAGTACCTCAATGATCTGTTGATTGCATCTAGTACTCAAGAAAAATGTCAGGAAAATTCTACAGTGTTGCTAAACCACCTAGCTGAAAATGGGTCCAAGGTGTCACCACAGAAATTACAGTATTGTCAAAAAGAAGTACAATACTTAGGTCACATAATTGAGAAAGGGGCAAGGAAGATATCTAAAGACAGAATTGAAATGATTTTAAAAACGAACGCCCTAAGAACACAAAAGGAGGTCAGAATGTTTCTTCAGATGGTTTACTACTGTCGTCAGTGGCTACCTAACTTTTCCCTGGTGACAAAACCGTTGTTGAAAATGATTCACAGGTATATTACTGATCCAGTTCAATGGGACAACAAATGCATGAAAGCATTCCTAGAACTGAGAGAAAGTCTCTGTCGTGCACCTGCATTGGGAATGCCAGATTACACCAAATAATTCATTCTGCTCTGTAGGGAGAGGGAAGGGTGCACTCTCTCATTGTTAACCCAAATTCACAGCAATTACAAAAGATCAATTGCATATTTTTCTATAATTCTTGATCCTATAGTAGCCACGTTGCCTGGATGCCTGAAAGCAGTAGTGGGAGTGAGTGCAAGTCTCGAGAAGTATGAAAACATTGTGATAAGATTTCCCTTGACTATTATGGTCTCATATTCGGTTGAGGTGTTACTAACCAAAACTAAAACACAGCACCTCATGAATCTGTGACTTACTAAATATCAACAACAAATATTGTCGGGAAACAATGTGGCGTTAAAAAGATGTCATGTTTTAAATCCCAGTACATTTTTACCTATACCTGAAGAAAGAGAATCTGATTGTTATGAACATAATTGTCTTGATGTCACGGATTTGTGCATCAAACTCAGACCAGACATAAAAGATGAGCTTTTAATTAATCTAGATTATTTACTTTTTGTAGAGGGCTCATGTTTAAGAACAAATGAAGGATGCTTAAGGGCAGCATATGCAGTCTGCACCACACAAGAAGTAGTCAAAACATCATGGTTACAAGGAATTACATCCGCTCAAGTTGCAGAATGGATTGCTCTTACTAGAGCCTGCAATTGAACCAATAGAGTAAGGGTGACTATCTTCACAGACAGTCAGTATGTGTTTGGTGTTGTCCATGACTAAGGGGAGTTGTGATCACAGAGAGATTTCATGACCTCCACTGGAATGCGTATTAGAAATGGGCAACCAATAAAAGATCTTTTGGAGGCTTTACAAGAACTCAATGAAATAACTGTTGTAAAATGTGTGGCACATACGAGTGACTGTTGCTATGTCACCATCAGTAACAGGTATGCTGATGAAGTGGCATGTTACTGTCTGACTATGTCATGCACTTACAATGGACCATACACGACTGGAAATCAGGAAGGGGGCCTTCTTGCAATGATTCTAAGAACAGCAGATAATTGGGATGAATTGAGACAAATGCAAGAGAATGCACGATTGAGGAAAGGCAGGGTTGGATCAAGGCAGGATGCGGATTGATAACAATAATGTGTTGGTATCATTAGAAGGGCAACCAATATTTGCTGATTCCAATGATATGACATTTGAATGGTCAGGTGCACCTAGGTAGGAATGCCATGATTCGAACATTCATGCAGTATTAGTACCATCAAAGTTTAGTGCAAAAGCAGAAGAGGTTTGCAACAGATGTGTTGAATGTCAGCAAATGAATGTGGGAAAAAGGACACATGTGACACTGAGGCTTTTATTACCACTTCGGCGGATGGAAACGCCCGACCGCCGAAGCCGTGCAGTCAGAAAACCGCCAGTGCGGTGACCTGACTCCGAGGGCTATTAAGAGTTTCTCGCTGGGTCTGCAGGCAGAAACAGAGTTTCCGCCCACCGGCCCAGCAGGAAACAGCCCACAGCATTGACGGCGGCTCATAATAGAGCTGGTGGCAATGTTGCAGTGCTTCGGGTGCAGCAGCACCAGTCACGCTTTTCACTGTCTGCAAGTCAGACAGTGAAAAGCGCGATGGGGCTGCCAATGGGGGCCCCTGCTCTGCCCATGCTAAGTGCGTTGGCCGGCAAAAAAGCGACAGTGCCAAGGGTCGGCCCATGGTGCTTTCGCCACGGTCGTAATGTGGAGGCCAGACCACCACATTGGCGGCGGTCCAACCGCCACAGGGAGTCTGACAGTCCTAGGACTGCCAGACTCGTAATGAGGGGCTGAGTCATTTAGGTAAATCCGGAGGACATTTCAACAGGATGCAGATGGATTTTGTTGAAATGCCACCTTGCAATGGGCTAAGGTACATTTTGGGGATTGTCTGCATCTTCTCCCTGTGGGTGGAAACATATCCAACAAGAAGAAATGACAGTCTAACAGTAGCTAAATTACTACTGAGAGAGCTTATACCAAGGTATGGTATGCCTGTTTGTCTGAAATCACATTGAGGTACTCACTTTAGTAGTGAGATTATTAAAATGTTGGGTGCAGCATTGAGAATTGATCAGAACCTTCATTTCAGTTACCGTACAGAAGCTTTAGGAATAGTTGAGCAATCAAATGGTATTATAAAATCAAGATTAGCTAAAGTCTGTCCATCAACATCATTGAAGTGGCCAGATGCTTTACCCATAGTCCTGATGAGTTTGTGAAGCACACCTGATCGAACACTGGGTTTTCTCCTCACAAGGTGTTGATGGGTAGAGCCATGAGATTTCCTGCATTCCCGGCAAATTTGCTTGTGAATGTAACAGAAGACATGGTACTTGATTACTACAAATGTCTGGCAGATGTGGTACGTTCTGTGTCTCGACAGGTTGAAGATGCAACTGAAAACCCAAGCCAATGAGAGTGCCAAAATTTAAATCATAGAGATTGGGTTTACATTAAGAAGCATGTGATAAAGTCCTGTTTAAAGCCTTTTTGGAAATGCCCCTTTCAGATAGCTCTGATCTCAAACACTGCAGTAAAGTGTGTTGGAATTCCAAACTAGATTTATGCCTCACACACTGAGAAAGCAAGAAGTCCAGAAGAAGAAATAGAGCCTAGAGCTTTGGTGTATGTGCCACAGAACCTTGCACGGGAAGAAATCAGTGGTCAGAACAAGCAAAGATAAAGTTGGGGTGAAGAAACTCTTAACAGGTGAAGTGGTCCAATTGCCGGACATCTCACAGAGTAGTGATAACTATGAAGTGCAAACTGTAACTGTCAGAAACCAAGGTACAAAAGGAAAAGCAGAAGCACCAAGGGAACTTGAAGACCCAGGAGAAGGTACAAGTTTCAGTGACAGCCATAATAACAAAAGAACAGTAACTGAGATTTGGAAGAGAAGTACCAAAAAGAAACAGAAATTGAGTGTGAGCAATAATCTACCTCCCCTGGAGACAATCAAAGAGGAGGAAGAATCAAGTGGTGCTCGTGAAACAGAAGAATTATCACACACACACTGAGAAGGTCAAAAAGAGCACGAGTACCTTGTTGAAGATATTCGTCACATGAATGGACATACTATCTGGGACACATACTGAGCATACCCATTTCTGAAATACCTGAATGGAGCACAGAGCAGCCTGAGCCTCCCAGGAGGAAAAGAACATACAGAACAAAAACTGCAAAAGACAATTCAAAGAGTAAAGAATCACAATTAAGAATAACTAGAAGAAACTTACTTAGAACTGTCGCGTAGGCTCTCATTATCCTAATAAGACTACTGGATTTTGAGCGGCAAGATCGTCCACTGTGTGGGGGACTAAGTCTGACCCATGGTGGAGGACCCTTGTCACTCTAAATTCGGGTTTTGCTCCGGCTAACTAGCAGTGCCTCATGTCTCCCAAGGGGAAGAGACAATTGGGCAGCCGAGCGCATGACATCTTAGTACTTCCCAGGGAAGTCGTGGTCACTCAGGTCACAACCAGTTCTCTCATATACAGTACGGTCTCATATATAAATGACAAACGCAGTTTAAGTTTTAAAAATTGATTTAATAAAACGACTGCATTTTAGATAGCAAAGCGTGAGCTGCAATAACCAGGACTACACAACACAGTAGGATTAAAATAGTAATGATGAGAGTGAAGCACAAGAATAAGGCTATCATAGTGCAACTAGATTAGGTTCTCTCTAAGTTATACTCTGAGCACAGCATGTGAAGCTCTAAGCCTGCCTTTCAGGTTCCCCCGGGAGGACATCAACCCTCATACCTGAGCAAAGGCCTGTGATCTGCATCAACATCTGCAACGGGGCAGTCAGCATCTAGTTGTAGGTTCCTGGTCGGAATCTCCCTCTGACGTATACTAGGACTAGGAAGTGTTTTTATAACTAACACGCAGATGTTCTAAGAAAATGTCCCTACGTAAGGATGTGTATTTTCTACGAACACTAGAGACTAAACATCTACCACGTTTACCGGCAATGTACCAGACTGTATCCTTGACTGAAGTACAGAGTGAGCAAGAATGCATTGTTTGAGAACACAGTGCTGAACTAAGCTAAACAGTGTGATAGAAGGAAATTAAAACAAGACCGTAAAACTGGTTATTGTAAAATAACAGTGCGAGGTTGAATAAAATGTATCTATGGCAAAGTGCACAGAGGCCTAATATGTTAAGCTAACGTGCATGAAGCTATATTAAAAATGGCTACACTACAGAACCGAGATTAAGAAGAATAAAGTTAGGGATATCAGTTAAGAAGAACATAGAATAGGGTTAGGGATTATCTAATGAAGATATGCTAACAAGGAACTTTAAAAAAAACACAATATTTTTCTTGTAGTTTCCTCATTGCTGTTACAAACAGATTGTTTTGGTAGAACATCTGATTGCAGAGAAGATGTGTATTGTATCTAGAGCCAGAGGTAAGATATTTCTTGGGACTCTATAGTGTTAGTAGCTATAGCAAGTAATCTACTTTACCCCAAAGACCGAGAAGACAATATTTTTACTACAGAGTGCAACACACCATCCCACAATAGAGAAAGACAGACTAAAAACGTCCTTTGTAGACCAATTGAAGGATGATTATGCAGTAAATATTTATTCAATATTAGTGCAAGAATAAACTGCAGATGTTAAGAATTGCTATGTTTGTGCACACATGTCTTTTTCAGCAGATGAACAAGTTTCATATTATCACATACAGCTCACTTACGCTTAGCCTAGTATACAGATTGCAACATTATGAGTATTATTTTTCCAATTATGAAATGGTGTTTTCAAAAGTACCGTTAGTGAAAGGCATAAATGTACACTCAAAAGCTAAAGAAATAGAGCATGCTTGGCATTAATAAGACCCTATCTTCTTATAAACACTGTTAAGGCAGATGAGATGAATTCAACCTGCAGAATGAACAGACAACAGCGGCGGCTCCTCTGTTATGGCGAAACAATAATAAACCACGTTTATTATCATTTCCTTGTCAAAGGGGTGTGGCATGGGTGATGACGGGGATTGGGGAAGTGCACTGTGCCCTCTCCTCAGTGCGCATGTATGTATGGCCGGCTGTCTTGTGCCGGCCAAACACACATGTGCATTGGGCTCTCTCTAGCCCAGCACTGTCTTGCCGGGCTGGAGAGGGAAGGCACAGGCTCCCACTCTGCCTGGGAGCACCCTGGTTGGGTGCTCTCAGGCAGAGTGGGAGCCTGTGCCTGCTCTGAGTAGCGTCAGGATTGGCCGCAGGGCAGGCGGGAGCCTGTGCCTGCTGTCAGGAAGAAGGAGCGGCGGCACGGTGACAAATCAAGGAAGGTAAGTTCTTAATTTTTTTTTAATAGAACTTTATGCCCCCACAACGCATCGCCCTCCCCCTCACTGTGCAGTAAGCTGTGACTGATAGACAAGAAATGATTTTTATACAAATGTTAGAAGAAAGAAATGAAAGGCTTACAAGGGCTTAAAATAACAAAAATGATGTGCAAAATAATGTGCGGAAAAGAGAGGAAGATGAATTTAGGAAAAAATTGACTGTAGCTAAACTAAGGTTAGATAAGAGATCCGGAAGGTGTGTATATATAAAGAACAAATACAGGGAAAGAAAATATTAGTGGGAAGTAGTAGATGTGAACACACTTTTGAGTTATCAGGCGGAGAATGGCAAATTGTGCAAGAGAATTATCCAACTATAGCAGGAGTGCATTTTATTTGAGGAACAATTGCTTACTTCAAATTACCTACCTTTTCGGAAGGAATAAGTTACCTAGGACTAATCTTTCCTAAAATGTATCATGTTGATTGTTTGGATGCACTAACAAAGACACCATATATAAAGAGGTACACAAGAAGTGTGAATGAGGGGACACAAGTGATAGGCAATATATTTGGAGCAGTCATTCCAGCTGTAGAAGTAGTGTTGAATGATGAGAAAATAAAACAACTATCCACAGCTGTGGATAGAATAGCAACTAGTACATCTGGATCTATATTAATACAAAGCACTGAACTAATTGCTGTTAGATCAATGGTTTTACAAAATCGATATGCTTTAGACATTCTTTTAGCTGAGAAAGGCAGAGTCTGTAAAATGCTAAGAACTGAAAATTGCTGCAGTTATGTACCTGATGAAAGTAAAAAGATAGAAGCATATGCAAACAACATTACTGATTTGAAACTACATTTAAAACCTTTAGAGACTTCGACTATAGCTGGAATTATATCTAAAAGGTTTGCTGAAGTAGGAATATGGCTTAAGGGTCTGGGAGAAGGAATCCTTAGTTATATACTAATCCCTTTAATAGCTGTGATAATTTGTATTATTGACTTTTATTGGTTCTGTGTAATAATAGCATTGTTAATAAAGAAACACAAAGAAAACAAATTAAAGAAAAGAATGAAAAAGGATATAGAAATGAGTGAAAGAGTGAGTGAGGAATATAAGAAAATAAACGAAAGAGAACAATTAAAATGAAAAAGGCAAGAATCTGAAACAATTGAAGAATAATTATTGAAGTAGGTTTATGATGGTTTCAAATCATCATCGGGGGACCGATATGGCCTCCATAAAAAAATAAGAATCATAAGTACTAATCATTAACATGAGAATTAACTGCTAGGTCCAAAACTGTCATTGCTTGAACGTTTAAAAGCATGCTTTGAACTTTGCCTAACCCACGCTGCATGACTTGCGAAACTCGCTAGGCTGGCATAAAAAACGTTTTTATAAATGTATCTTCTACAACCTCGTCCTGACTTGCGAAATTACATCTTTCTTTAAAACAATAGAACGAGTGTATTACTTACAATCGTACCCACTTACGAAACTGCTTTGGAATGCGCTGACATGTATTTAAAAGTAACACTGCTTTAAGACTGGAAACATTAACATTGCATGAATGGTGGGAATTACGTCGGCGACTTACTCATGTATGCAAAATTGTTCTTACAGAAATAGAATCGCATGAGAACGGAAGTGAATGTACCTAACCTGTCTTCCAACAAGAGATGCATTGTCCAAAATTACAATTTCGCCTGAATTTCTACATTGTAAACAAATGTAGAAATCAATTTATTACAAAAGGTGTCCTAAAGAAAGCAGTGGTTCCAGAATCAGAGACTAGAGAACACAGGGCTATGCTGAGTCTTTTGGAGAGAGATTGAGAGACGACCACTGTGCCCCTCGAGCCACCTTTCTTTTGCTGCTGCTGTTATTGGAGCTCAGAGCTATAGGTGGCTATAGAGACAAATGAATTACAGAGAGATTGAGAATTTTAGAGATAGATCATACTGAGTTGACTACATTAGTTTAGTGAAATAGATGGAGTGTAGAAAACATTGTGAGAATTTTCCAAATACTGGGCTATTAGATACAACAGAGTTATTAATTCTGGAGCAAAGATTGTATTAGGTCTTAGAGAGAGTTGATAACCTGTTTAAATATAGTATGATAGCTGTAAGCACATGAGAGAGATAACCGTGAGAATCTTGTGTAATGTTACAGACTGAACTTTCTGTTCCAACTTTCACAGACTAAGAAACAGTATTCTTCAGACGTTTTGTATTTTGGGGGACAGAGTAGGGACAGATTTGGGACACTCTTCATGTGGGTTTCTGTAACTTGATATTATTTGATTAATAAACCATTCTAAGGGGGTCATTCTGACTCCCGCCGGCCGCGGTATCCGCAGGGCCGGCGGGAGCCGCCAGAATACCGCTGCGCTGGCCCGCTGCGCTGGGCTGGCGGGCGACCGCCAGCAGCCCGCCCGCCAGCCCAGCGGGAAACACCCTTCCACAAGGATGCTGGCTCCGAATGGAGCCGGCAGAGTGGAAGGGGTGCGACGGGTGCAGTTGCACCCGTCGCGATTTTCAGTGTCTGCATGGCAGACACTGAAAATCATGGTGGGGCCCTGTTACGGGGGCCCCTGCAGTGCCCATGCCATTGGCATGGGCACTGCAGGGGCCCCCAGGGGCCCCACGACACCCCATACCGCCCATCCTGTTCCTGGCGGCCAAAACCGCCAGGAACAGGATGGCGGTATGGGGGTCGGAATCCCCATGGCGGCGCAGCAAGCTGCGCCGCCATGGAGGATTCCCCAGGGCAGCGGAAAACCGGCGGTACACCGCCGGTTTTCCGTGTCTGACCGCGGCTGTACCGCCGCGGTCAGAATGCCCTTGGGAGCACCGCCAGCCTGTTGGCGGTGCTCCCGCGGTCCCCGGCTTCTGGCTGTTGCTTATGCCTCAAAAGCTTGCAGGAACAATGACTAACTTCCACCCCTCCTTAATCTCATTGTCAACAACTTCCCTTGGTGAGCAGCAACTGCTCTCAAGGAGTTTGAGCCAAAGCATAGATGAGAACTTAGTTCATCATACTCTAGAGTCATCAGCTCTGGCCACATATCCTTTCATATTGAAACAAGTAATGGCAAAGGCAAAAGATTTCACATTTGGGCAAGCCATTTGATTTGCCAATCAGGTGGGGATGTATGAGTGGAAACAGTGAATGGTATGTTAACAAAAGCGCTATGAAGTGGCTAGCACAGGCCGTGTTAAATCACACTTTTTTCCTTATGGTGTTTGGTGGGAGAATAAGCAAGAAGGACAACAAAAGGCTGGGAGGGGAATAAGCAACATGGTCAGGGGGATTGAAAGAGGAATAAGCAACATGGACAGAGGGTGGGAGGGGAATAAACGACACAAACAAAGGTGGTATGGAAACATTCAACACAGAGAGGGGTGGAAGGGGAAACAGCAACATGAACAAGGGATGGGAGGGGAAGAAATGGCATGGACTGAGGGGCTGGAGGGGAAGAAGCAACATGGATGGGGGAGGAGAATAAACAACACAGAGGGTGGTGAGAGGAGAATAAGAAACAAGGACAAGGAGGCTGAGAGGAGGAAGGAGCAACATGGATAAGTGGTGGGAAGGGAAGTAGCAACACACACAACAACAGCAAGTAAGGAAGAAAGAAGATAAAAGATAGTACCTTCATCACAGTGCCAGCAGCAGAAGGACCATAATCCAGGTGAAGGTATCAGTACTTGGTCTGTACTCCAACCGAAAGAAGGGGAAGTGAACCCAGATCGAGCTGCATAATTAGAAGACAGCAAATGAGAGTGGCATTGAGGCTTGAAAAGAATGTTGACGTGTATGAAGGGTGGATGTTTCATTTTTCTTGCTGGTGTGATTCTATGAAGTGAGGACGGAATGCAGAAATTTTAATAAGCTCAGGCACTTAGGGCCATATTTATACTTTTTGACGCAAAACTGCGCTAACGCAGTTTTGCGTCAAAGAAATTAGCGCCGGCTAACGCCATTCTGAAGCGCCATGCGGGCGCCGTATTTAATCAATGACGTTAGCCGGCGTTAGCCACCGGCGCTGCCTGGTGTGCGTGGAAAAAAACGATGTACACCAGGCAGCGCCGGCGTAGGGGGATATGGAGCTTGGGCGCCAAAAAATGGGGCAAGTCAGGCTGAGGCAAATTTTTCGCCTCAACCCGATTTGCGCCATTTTTTTCGACTCCCAACCCCCATTGAAATGACTCCTCTCTTAGCAAAGACAGGAGTCATGCCCCCTTGCCCAATGGCCATGCCCAGGGGACTTATGTCCCCTGGGCATGGTCATTGGGCATAGTGGCATGTAGGGGGGCACAAATCAGGCCCCCCTATGCCACAAAAAAAAAAAAAAAAAAACACTTACCTGAACTTACCTTAATGTCCCTGGGATGGGTCCCTCCAGCCTTGGGTGTCCTCCTGGGGTGGGCAAGGGTGACAGGGGGTGTCCCTGGGGGCATGGGAGGGCACCTCTGGGCTCCTTCAGAGCCCACAGGTCCCTTAACGCCTGCCTTTTCCAGGCGCTAAAAAACGGCGCAAAAGCGGCCGTACGTAATTTTTTTTAGATCCGCCCACTCCCGGGCGTGAATTTTGCCCGGGAGTGTAAATACGGCGCACATGCCTCGGAGTCAATTTTTTAGACGGGAACGCCTACCTTGCATATCATTAACGCAAAGTAGGTGTCCAAGCTAAAAAATGACGCAAACACCATGGACTTTGTCGCTCGATGCGGCTAACGCCAAAGTATAAAAATGGAGTTAGTTTTGCTTCGAAATTGCGTCAAAAAAAAGACGCAATTCCGGCGCAAACAGAGTATAAATATGCCCCTTAGCCTTCTCTCCTGACTCATCTGCAGTAAGGACCAGCATGCACTGCAAATATTGTAAGCAACATCAGCGAGGGTTCTCTTCCTCACTAGCACGCTCTTCTCTGCATGCCGTGCAGTCACTCTTATCCTAGTTGCTGCTCCTAACATTAGGTCCCTGTCTCTGACCACTACATCAGGGGGACAGTTTAAACGCTCTAGTGAGGGCGTCTGCAACTGGCCCACACAATTGCTGTATAGAATTAAAACCCATTGCAAGGTGCAGCTTATTTATTGGCTCTGGGTACCTAGGGATCTTGAAGAACCTACAAGCCCAATATATCCCCGCAACTAGAAGAGTCCAGCAGACGTAACCTTATATTGCTTTAAAAAATCTGACATCACAGGAGAAAGTTACAGAGTAAACATGGAGAAAAATGGCTGTTTTTTTTCAGCTCAATTTCAATATTTTTTTATTTCAGCTGTTATTTTCTGTAGGAAAACCTTGTAGGATCTCACAAATGACCCCTTCCTGAATTCAGAATTTTGTCTACTTTTCAGAAATGTTTAGCTGTTTCACAACCATTCCTGTCACTAACTGGAAGGAAGCTGAAAGCACCACAAATAGTAAAAATGGAGTATGTCCCAGTAAAATGCCAAAATTGTGTTGAAAAATATGGTTTTCTGATTCAAGTCTGCCTGTTCCTGAAAGCTAGGAAGATTGTTATTTTAGCACCGCAAACCCTTTGTTGGTGCCATTTTCAGGGAAACAACCACAAGCCTTCTTTGGCAGCCCTTTATTCCCATTTCTTTTTTTTAAAAACACATTTTTTGCTGTATTTTGGCTAATTTCTTGGTCTCCTCCAGGGGAACCCACGACCTCTGGGTACCTTTAGAATCTCTAGGATGCTGGGAAAAAAAGGACACAAATTTGGCGTGGATAGCTTATGTGTACAAAAAGTTATGAAGGCCTAAGTGTGAACTACCCCAAATAGCCAAAAAAGGGCTCAGCACTGTGGGGTGGGGGGAGGCCAAGCAGCAAGGGAGTTAAGGAGCTAACTGAATATATATTGAATGATGTTTGAATGGAGGGAAGCTTATCTCTGAATGATGAGATGGAGGTTATGCTTGAGGTTGAGTAACAGCAGAAGAGTGATATCGGGGGTAAATAAATTAAGGGGCATGGTTTTGCAGAGGTGCTCTACCATTTTAAAGCTAATTTGGGCTTTCAGGATGTTCCTCCGCCTTTTACATCTTCTCACCTCAAAACTATGGGTGATGCATAACACATATATTGACCTGCAGTGACACTGGGGTCCAGTATATTGTCTAGAGTTTAGGGCATGATTCTCCAACTGTGTGCAGAACTATAGAAGAAGGCAGTTCCATGGTTTTGGCGGAAGCTACATTCCATAGAGGGTTTTTCTGAAGAGTTCCCATAGATTCTGAAGGTGGATTCTCTAGGTGGGGGTCAACAATATTGCTGCCAAAGATAAAGTGCCAACAGGCCTAGCTGACAAGAGGTTGCAGGTTATCCTTAAGTGTTCTCGCTGAGCAGCCATCCTGTACTTGCACTCAGAGACAGCTCGTCTGTGTTAAAGGATTCTTTGCTTGTCAGTAAGGATAAAGGTCAGGATGTTTCTTGAAATAATGAACATCAAACTGCAATTGGTGTCCACTGACGTTTCAGACAGTATCAAAGCAGCAGCTGTGGTGGCAAGGTCTGCACTGGTGGCGAGGCTACAATACCAGATGCAGCCATGTAAGGTAGATGCGGCTCAAAAGGCATCTCTGTTGTAATTGCCTTTTTGGATCTAAAACTGTGCCCATACATTTGGGGAGCTTGACAAGCTGCTTAAAATAAGAAACTTCTGAAGCCCTTTCCTGCAAAAGTTCCAATGATATCCTGGAAGAGTGCTGTCCAAACTCAAACACCTCAGTCTGTGCCTCGCTCCAAGTTAAAGTCTGTTGTTAAGAGGTGTATCAGGATGCATTCCAACCCTTTGAACGCCTTTACTTCTTTACACTGAAGAAGTCTTCCTGACTATCCCTGCCTGACCATCCAAGGATGGATTGTTTAGAACCGCAGCTGATGTCTCTCCAGTTGGGAGGTGGTGGGATCTTCGCCAGTGTTTCAGACACCTCTATACCTGATGACTGGAATTTGACAGTAGTTTCAGATTGTATGCCCTATAATTTATGTCAGGCTCTCTAGACTCACTGGTAAAACTGACTCTTTGACTATGTCTGTCTCTCCTGAAGTAGGCCCTCCAAGAGGGAATCTTCAACCTCTTTGAAAGAATGCATTTTAACATTATTCATGGTTTCCAAACCAGGTGGATTCTTCTGCTCAATAATCAACTAAAAAAGCTTGAACTGCTTCACAGGATAATATGTTGTAAGAAATTGGGTTACTGGTTGAAGGGGGTGAGAACCATCTCAAGCAACAACCAGAATCCTTATCAGGACAAACCACAAAGGTCACTAAATTATTCTGTGCTTAATCCTCTGGTACCGTGGTACTAAAGCAGTCATGCTTAACTTAGAGCCAATGTGTATTTATGCCGCACACACGAAGCAATAAAGTGAAAACACAACACAAGAAAAATTCCACACCAATCTAGAAAAATAGAGATAATTTTTAATAAATAAAATGATAAAACAAAAACAAAAATCTAATCAGTAGAACCGGAGATATCCAATTTCAAAGATTCAGGAAAATATAGTGTTAGGAGGGGAAAAGGCCAGCTGAAGTTATCTGGTCGTGCTGGAACAAGACAAAGTTACAAGTCCAGACCAACTGGATTGGACAGGGACCAGATACGGGACCGAGTTCAGTCTGCTGAGGATTGTAGCATGTGTCCTTAAAGATCGAGATGCGAGGTCTGCGCTTGTGCACTGCATCGGTGTCACTGGAGCCATTGAACAGGAGTTGTAAGGTGAGGTCCAGCGCCAAGATGCGTTGTACAGCATCAGGGCTGATGAAGCTGTTGATCAGGAGCAGTGATGTGGAGTCCTGCGTCGAGATGCATTGTGCAGCGTCAGTTCTTATGAAGCCAGTGATCAGGAAATGCAATGCAGAGTCATGCATCCGGCAGCATCGCCCCTGATGAACCATCAGTTCTGCCAGGAGGAGTACACTCTAATGCCAGCCAAGGGTCCAGGACCTGGGGAGGTGCCTCTTAGTGGTCAGGAACCCACTCCAGTAGAGGCCAGCTGGGATCAGTCAGATCCTGTTGCAGATCCAGACAGGTCCAGTGCAGCAGGTCAGCTGATCAGTTGAAGGCAAACCTCTGGACCTTGTTATGTCCCTGTAGCTCAGAACAGGAGGTCAGCCAACCGACCCTTGGAGTCATTCAGGTTAGCCTGGGATGAAGGGAGCAAGTCCAGCCTTCTTTCTCAGAGAGCAGGGCTGGCCTCAAGCAGCAGTCCTCTGAGGAACAAGGCAGGCCTCAACTGGAAAGACAGTCATCTGGTAGCAGCAGAGTCCTCTGGAGAACAAGACAGGCCTCAGGCACCAGGGCAGTCATCTGGGGAACAAGGCAGCCCTTCTTCTGTAATGTCCACAGGTCCAGAAGTGTTGGTCTGAGGGTCAAATATTTAAACTTGGTACTAGCCTTTGAAGAGGGGGAATCTCCTAGGCTTTCTTTACATCTGGTTGTGGAAAGTTCCTTCTTTCTCAAGCCAATGCTCTTAGTAATCTAGGGTAGCAAAGGACTGATGCCAAGTTACTTTGTGAGTGTTCTGGAGGAAGCCCTTTGAAATGTGAGCAGGGCAGTGAAGAACTCCGCCCTCACCTATACTGGCAAGATTGCCCATCCTGCTAGCACCTAGTTCCACTTTGTATCACTGTCTGGGAGAAATACACAAAGGCCAACTGCCAAGCTATTCACAGTCATCTGACCCAGCATAAAAGCTGCAGGCACCAAATGATTAGGACAAGAATATGCCGACTTTCTAAAAGGGCATTTTCAGAATTGTGACTGAAAATCTGCCTGCACCATGAAATAGGGTTTTAAATTACTGTTCATTTGAAGCCAAATAAGTAGTAGTAGTAAAAATGAGTTTATTTAGACTCTTGTCTATAAAACTAAATACACAACATATACAATAATAAAATCATGTGAGCAACACAATTTCAGATGCCTATACAAAAATGACATTTAAAAATGTCCCATAGCACAGATCACATTTAAAGTGTCATTGTAAAGAGTTCGGAGGTCGCTTCATTATGATGCTAAACTTTTTATTTAAAAAAACAGTTTGAAATCAAACTTCTATTTCTCTGAAATTTCAGGCAATTTTTTATTAATACAACATTAAAATTGTTGAACAATAAAGCGCAAATACAATTATCATCCATATGCAAGAATGACCTTTAAAAATCTTTCCACTGCACAAATTACACCTAAAAACTCCATGTTTAAGGGTAGAGAGATTGCCTCATTACGATGTTGAATTCTATATTTAAAAAAGATATGTTTAAAAATCATACTTCTATTTCTATGGCAGTCTACTAACAAATGGACATTAAAACTGTTGAACTATAACCCACATGTAGAATTACCATTCCTACTGAGGAGGAGGGTATCACATTTTTTTTATAATTTAAGAACCAAAAGTTCAAAGCTACTTGAAATTTCAAAAGCAACAGGCATAGATGGGGATTAGGAAACAAGGATATACATGGATATATCTGCTGATTCTGCCACGACTCCAACATATAAGTTGAGGAAGGTTTCATTGATAAATAAATCAGCAATCCTTGATTCCCTCTTACACACTTCTTTCAAAACCCTCTTTGAGGATTGGGGTACCCTCCTTAACCTTAAAATTCACAATTTTCAATTTTGATGCTTTATTTCCCAATCTATTTCTAACCGCCACTGACCATTTTAAGTCACTAATTGCTACTTCTTTGGCACCAAAAGCTGAAATCTTTGGTTCCTCCGCACCGCAAAGGTTGTCCCAGAAGCGGAGAGTAGATTTTCAATCTAAAAAAGTCCAGGCACATAGGTCAACTTTAAGTCTTATGGCCGGGCTCATATCACTCTCACGTAACCCCAACACTTTTTTCAGGCATTTACCGTCACACTTAGCCCATTTTATATCAGAGCTAAGGCATAATACTTTGGCCTCATATAAACATGGTGTAGGGACCATAGCTTTATAAGCAGTAAGTACTGGTGTTTGCCCTCAGATATTATTTTTTAATTTAACTAGCCCTACAATTGTAGACAGTGCCTGAGCATCACAATTTCTCTGTGAGGGAACCAGTTTAGTTTTTCATTAAACATCATCACCAAACACTTATATAAGAATACCACCTCCACAGAATTACCCCCCAATTACCACTTATATGATTTCGATTGATTGCCGAATTTTATTATTTTTGTCTTATCCATCTTAATGGTGAGATCATTCACCCCACAGTACTTACTAGAACTTCCTAGTTTTCTTTGAAGACCCACCAGGTCAGATGAATAATTGCCAGGTTGTCTGCATATAAGAGGCATGGAATATGTCTTCCCCAATTTTGGGTGAAAAGGAATTTGTTTCTAACAGGGCTCATGGCAAATATGCAAAATACAAGGAAAACAATGCTTGTGCTAATACACATCCTTGTCTCAACCTGTTTTCAAGCAACACTTTCTTTGACAATGCATCCCTGAAATCTAGCTCCACTGGATCCCAAAGATCTTGATGTAATTATTCTATAATAGCAAATTGGCTTCTAGGAATACCCATATTCCGCAGCTTAAACCACAACATTTCAAAACTGACTAGGTCACAGGCAGAACTAAAATCTATATAACAACAAAATTTATTCCTAGAGGTTTCTACTGCATATTGGCTGATTGCCCACAAGTTGAAGTAATGGTCTATTGTCGAATGAACCTGCTTGAAGCCTTCGTGTTCTATGGGCACAAGCTTGCTAAACTCTATCCACTCCTTCATGAACAATAGAATGGTTTTGTGTATTCATCCCTATATCAAGCAACCTTATCAATTGAAAAGTACTGGGATAAGCAGGATCCTTTTTCTTAAGTATAGGTTTCATTATCGTTCCCTTCCAGCTAGCCGAAAAGGTTCCTGTTTTTGTTACAAAAACCTCTTAGAAGAAGCTAGCCCACCATTTGGGATTGGATTTTAGAATAATTGCTGGTAAATTATGTTGCCCTGCTGCCTTTGTTAAATTAAGTTAAAGTTTTTATTTTACCTAAGGGCTGTTCAGTAAATAACTCTAGTAATTCCTCCTCGGGGATATCCACATTCCTCCATCTATTACCTCCTGGGCCATATAAATATTACATATGTAGGCTACCCACACATCCTCCAGGATGGTACAGTGTGTTGGTTCTTTTTCCGTATCACACCCTTCCTGAACTAACTTTCAAAATGTTTTCATGTCTTTGACAAGGAGGACAGAAACCATCATTCCACAGTTTGCTCAATAAAAATCTTGTTTCTTGACTTTTATCAATGCCTTAGATTCTTTTTTTGCTATATTATATGTTTCTGTCTCCCTTGGACCTACCTGGTACCATTTTCTAGTTCTAACATTCATCAACCTCATTTTCAATCCTAGACAGTGATTATCAAACCAGGTCTGTTTGTGTGACATGGAGGATTTTGCTTTTTTGGCAGCAGAATTACTCTTTGTCACTAATGTAGTCAGGCAATTCACCACCTCTATAATGGTCTCATTATCCCAATGTAAAACTTCTGCATCCACCCTCCCCCCCTACAAAAAATACTTGAATACTTGGTATTGTGCTAGATGTGTGACCTACCTGCCATCTATCCTTGTTGTCAAATGTTTTTGGAATGTCACTGTCATGGGAATCACTGTTTCCCTTGGGTGAGCGCAGAATGAACTGAAAGACTTTATTAAGGCCCAGTGATCACTACCTATGGTCTTTACCACATTAAACTTCTTCCATGCCTCAAAGCACCCAGTGGCATAACAAAGGCCCCGCAGTCCCCGCAGAGCGGGGAGTCCCAAGCTCCAGGTTGCCCCTTCTGCACAGTACCCTGGCCTGAGAGCACCTGAATGAGTTCAGATGGTGGGGACACCCTCAAGTTTCGTTATACCACTGAAAGTCACATGCTTGTAAAAACGTAGCCTATAGCTCTGGTCTGCCGCAGTCTCATCCTTAAAAGGCCCATTTAAACATACAAACCCTAACTCAGCTATTTGCTTAATTAGCTGCAAATCTTTCTTTGACTGGGAACATTTAGGAAATATTGCTTGTGGGATCCCAAAACTCTTGAGCATCTCACCGTTCATAGCATCTGCGTGAAGTGGCTGTAATTGATGTTTAAAGTCTTCCACCATCAGGATGGGAGGAACCCCTGGTAGTTCCAACAAAGTTACCAAATCACTTACAAACAGCTGCCATTGCCAGACCGCCTTTCGCGCCTCCCTCTGATTCACATATGCATTCACAATTATTAAACTGTTTTGTGAGAGAGACACATCATACAGATGTAAAAGACATGCCAATATCCAATCACAATTTGTTTGAATAAACTAGCTCCTTTTTTACACTTTAATCATTGTCACCAGCCACCCTTTTAATCACCCTGTCCCCATTTTAGATGCCTGTTTTACAAACTGCTTTAAACCACACTGATTCAGCGTTTTACCCGCTAATCAAGTCTCCTGTAAGTAAATAGTCAAATTTTCTCCCAAAACCCCGAGAAGATCAACTGTCCTTTTTAAATGCTCTAACCCATGTACATTCCAGGAGAAGACATCGAAGTTAGCCAGTGACCCTCTACCTAATCGACCTGCCCTACTCAAGAAGAAATGCTCTCCCGACCTGCTCTTAAACAAGTGTATCTAATATGTAGCGGAAAGGACCTACTTCTCTATCTTCTTGAAGAGGTAGATATGGTTACTTCTAAGCTTCCATTATTAAATCCCACTGACCGACTTTGGAGCAGTGAACTTGCCACTCTGAATACCAGATTTAGCTGCACTGGGTTCAAGCAAGCATGGTTTTTTACGAGGAGTTTATTAGACTGATGGTTCTCAACTTCCATGCCGGTACTATGCATAAGCCATAAGCCAATTTCCTTAACCCCTTTCGCAGTGGCGGCCGGCAGCTTTAGGAGGGAGGGGGTGGTGGGAAGCACACACACACACTCATTCTTTCACACACAGACATGCACGCATATCCATTAACAATACTCATACCATTCAAACATGCACCCAAGCACCAAACATTCATTTTAAGAGATCACACACACTCATTCTTTCACACACACACGCATGCAAGCACATCCATGAACAACATTCATAACACTCAAACATGCACGCGCGCACCAAACATTCAATTTAAAACATCACACACATACACACACACACAAACACACACTTACCTTCAGCCTCCAGGTCCCAGGAGGGTTGGGACTGCTGCCTTCCCTCATTGGCTGACCTTAGGTCAGTCAATGAGGGAAGGCAGCAGTCCCAGCCTCGTCACAGAGTGGGATTGGGTCGGTGAGACTGCTGCCCCCTCCCCATTCTGTGACGAAGTGTCACTGATTGACACTCGCCCTGGGTGCTTCAGGGCTTAAACCTGAAGCGCCCAGAGCGAGTGTCAATGAGTGACGCTTTCCTTGTCACCCAGGGGAGGGCCTCGAGGCACCTTTGCTGAGCCGAGGAGGTCACGCCAATAGGAGCTGTGACTTCCTCAGCCCAGCAAAGTTCAGCTCAGGCAGCCAGGAGTCTGCGCAAATCGCGCATGGCTCACTCCTGGCTGTCTGAGCTGAAAATTAAGAGTGTCTGTCAGGATGGCCTTTGTTCAGCCTGACAGACACTCTTCATGAGGGGCAAAAGGTGGGGGGGCGTGGCCCCTCCACCCTAAAGGACGGGCCACCACTGCCCTTTGGTGCCACGGATGTAATGGTTACGTCCAGTGGCACAGAGCTGCTGTGCCTCGGACGTAACCATTACATCCTGGCAGTGGCCCGTGGAGGAGTGCTAGTGCTGCCCCTGTGGGTCTCCCACCCACACCCCCAGGTAGGGATGGCAGCAGAAGCACTTCCGCAGCCACCCCGACCCCCCCCATGGGACATTTGATGACGTCAGCGTGTGATCACGCATTACCTCATCAGAGGTCACCCTCATCATGCTGGAAGCTTTGATTCCAGCGCGTCTGAGGAGAAACTGATTAGTTTGTCCTTGGGAAGGAGGAGATCAGAGAGGCATGAAAGGAAAGGCTTTTCTTTTCCTTTCATGTCTCTCTGAGCATTCCTGCAGCACAATCGCGTAGATTTCACTTTTTGGACTTTTGTATGCTGCCACCTAGAAAAATCTACCTAAACACATCTGAAAACTAAACATCTGGGTGACCCCAGGGTGGTGTGCTTCACATGCACCCCACATCATTTTCTTACCCAGAATGCCCTGCAAGCCTCCAACTTTGCTTGAAATCACGTATTTCCCTACATTTTTGTGATGTGATGGAACCTTCTGGAATGAGCAGGAATCCACAAAATTCCTACCTCGCAGCATTGTCGCATCTACACCGATAAACATTCTGCCCCACATGTCAGCCTAATTTATTTATTTTTTCTTCAAACTGCCCTTTTGGACCCACTTTGGTTTCTCCTCAGTTTCAACATGTTCTTGGCCCTTGCCCTGTCACAGGCACTTGGCCCACCTGCACAAATAAGGTATCATTTTTATCGGGAGGCTGAGAGGAATGTTGGGTGGTAGGAAATTTGTGCTGGTGTGGTGATCTCACACAGAAATGTGAGGAAAATTTTATTTTTAGCTAAATCTGAGGTTTGCAGGGGATTCTAGGCAAGAAAACACTGGGGGATCCACGCAAGTCATACCTCTCTGGAGTCCCTCAGATGCCTAATTTTCAGAAATGCCTAAGTTTGGTAGTTTTCTCTAGATGGCTGCCAAGCCTAGGACCAAAAATGCAGGTGCCCCCCTACAAAAACAGGAACTTTTGTAATAGATATTTTTGATGTGTCCATGTTGTGTTTTGGATCCTTCCCTGTCACGGGCGCTAGGCCTACCCACACAAGTGAGGTACCATTTTTATCGGGAGACTTGGGGGGATGCTGGGTGGAAGGAGGTTTGTGGCTCCTCTCAGATTCTAGAACTTTCCATCACCGAAATGTGAGAAAAAAAAAGTATTTTTTGCCACATTTTGAGGTTTGCAAAGGATTTTGGGTAACAGAACCTGGTGAGAGCCCCACAAGTTACCCCATTCTGGGTTCCCCTAGGTGTCTAGCTTTCAACAATGTACAGGTTTGGTAGGGTTCCCTAAGTGCCGATGAGCTACAGCCCAAAATCCACAACTAGGCACTTTCCAAAAAACACACCAGTTTTCAATATAAAAATGTGATGTGTCCATGTTGCGTTTTGGGGCGTTTCCTGATGCGGGAACGCAAGTGAGGTACCATTTTTATCTGGAGAATTGGGAGAATGCTATGTGGTAGGAAGTTTGTGGCTTCTCTCAGATTCCAGAACTTTGTAGCATTTAATTTTGAGGAAAAAGTGTTTTTTAGCCATATTTTGAGGTTTGCAAGGGGTTTTGGGTAACAGAACCCAGTGAGACCCCCACAAGTCACCCCATCCTGGATTTCCTTAGGTGTCTAGTTTTAAAAAATGTACAGGTTTGCTAAGTTTCCCTACTTGCCCGCTGAACTAGAGGCCAAAATCCACAGCTAGGCACTTCGTAAAAAACACTTCAGATTTCAATGAAAAAATGTGATGTGTCAATGTTGCCGTTTGGGGCGTTTCCTGGTGCGAGCACTAGGCCTACCCACACAAGTGAGGTACCATTTTTATCAGGAGACCTGTTCTTCTATCCTGTGTTCCCACAAGTGTTATTACCCGTTGTAGTCTTTCTCTACATTTCTCCCTTCCAAATGTTAGACAGTGTGTAAGAAAGAAGTCTATTTTGAGAAATGCCCTGTAATTCACATGCTAATATGTGGACACAGAATTCAGCGATGTGCAAATAACCACTGCTTTTAAACTCCTTATCTTGTTCCCATTTTGGAAATACAAAGGTTTCCTTGATACCTATTTCTCGCACTTTATATTTTACAAAATGAATTGCTGTATATCCAATACAAAATGAAAAGCCATTGCAAGTCACAGCTCATTTATTGGCTGTGGGTACCTTGGGTTCTTGATGAACCTAAAAGCCCGATATATCCACGCAAACAGAAGAGTCCTGTAGATGAAACAGGATATTGCTTTAAAAAATCTGCCATAGATGGAAAAAGTTACAGAAGAAAACGTAGACAGAAATGGATGTTCTTTTCAACTCAATTTCAATATTTTTTTATTTCAGCTGTTACTTTCTATAGGAAAACCTTGAAGGATCTACAAAAATGACCCCATGCTGAATCCACCGTTGGTTTCACAGCCATTTCTGTCACTAACTGGAAGGAGGCTGAAAGCACAAAGATAGTAAAAATGGGGTATGTCCTAGTAAAATGCCAAAACTGTGTTGAAATATTTGGTTTTCGGATTCAAGTCTGCCTGTTCCTAAAAGCTAGGAAGATGGTGATTTTATCACCGCAAACCCTTTGTTGATGCCATGTGCAGGGAAATAATTTACATGCTTTCTTCTGCAGCACGTTTTTCCCATTGTTCCCAAAAAACTAAATTTTTGCTGTATTTGGCTAGCTTGTTGGTCTTCTCCAGGGGAACCCACAAACTCTGGGTACCTTTAGAATTCCTGGGATGTTGGAAAAAAGGGACGCAAATTTGGTGTGAATAGCTTATGTGAACAAAACATTATGAGGGCCTAAG
Source organism: Pleurodeles waltl (assembly GCF_031143425.1). Classification (NCBI taxonomy): domain Eukaryota; kingdom Metazoa; phylum Chordata; class Amphibia; order Caudata; family Salamandridae; genus Pleurodeles; species Pleurodeles waltl. Next base: position 691,249,220 of record NC_090445.1, read on the forward strand.
GGCGAACTACACCAAATAGCCACGAAAAAGACTTGGCACAGGAGGGAAAAAGGCCTGGCAGCGAAGGGGTTAAGCTCATATTCAACTTTTAAAATCAATTTAACAAACACAGGTGAGCTAAATGCGACTTACGTCCCAGTTAAATGTTTCCTGAAGGCAACTTGATCTATGTCTCTAGATGTAATTTCCTCCAATGCCTTGCATTTTCTGAAAGCCCTCAGCAGATTTAACCTATTCAGGGGGTTCATTTTATTTACCTTTTTCCCCTTCCTAAAAACATTCAGATAAACGTGAGATTATTTAGAGTCCTCTCTTCAATTGTTTGTTAAGTTTCTGCCTTTAGCAACGGGTTTGTCAGACTCCAAAACCTGCCCTCCCCATACCGTATTCCCTTGGTGTCTTCCCTCTCCTTCTGTTTTTCCTTCCTTTTTTTCTCCCCGGTTTTACTTCTACACTAGCTGCCTTAACCATTACACCAGCCTGATTAGTCTTCCTAGCCCCTGAGGTAACTTTCTAGCACCTTTTTCCCTAGTGGATATTTCCTCCCCTATGACATAAAAGGTGCCACTTTCCTACCAGTCCTTGATAACATCAATTTACTAACCTGGGCCATATGGAAACATATTCAGAACTGTTTCCCTCACCTCCCGAAAATTAGCAGCCCCTCCTCCTGGGACTCAGGGTCTTGGGGGGACACCGGCCTTACTATTGAGGACATATATGAATTTATTGGCTTTATTCCATAAATAATCACCTTCAAAATGCCAGCTTCACATTTTAAGTTCTCATTTGTTGTTACTATTGATTCCAAAAGGCCCTTTTTTAGTCTTTTGAATTAAAAGGAGGATGTCCGGCATCGTCAAGGGACCAGAGACAGAGGATTCTAAGTTTCAAGTAAATAAATCAGGGTTTCGATTAACCACTCTTGGGGGGATTCTGTTAAACTGGTGTCCTTAGTTATCACTCTACCGGAGATATCCATATCATTTAAGGACAATACCCTCTCCACGTCACTCCCGCCTTCCCCCAACTACTCCAGTCCCAACCTCAAAGACTTCAAAACCTAGGAAAAAATGGCAGATCAAACAAGGGAATACACATAATCAGGGGTTCTGTTAAACAATGTCCTCCAACATATCAGGTTCCGCCCTCTCCTGCGCAACCTGCACCCCATGATCCTCCATGTGGCAAATTGATGGTAAGACCACCGAGTCAATGTTTGAAGGTTCCTGACCTTTTATATTCTTGAACAATTTCCTCACAAAATCCTTTATAGAGAAAGCTAAGGGCATGGCAGATGAGTGTGCCATAGACGTTAAATTGCCAAAAATCCGATCCGAATGCAGAGAAATCAGGGTGTTAGCACTCGGAAAGAAATAATACTCTACTCTATTAGGTTTCTTGACATCTGCTTCAATCCATTCACACTATCTGAACCTTTAACTGTCTTAGCAGGAGCATATGGCTCAGCACATCTTTTCCTTTGGGGAGGCACAGAAGAATCAACAAAGATGAATTCCTGCAAGGAATTCTCTAATCTTCTGAGCTCAGATACACTGAACAAGGAAGTAATGTAAAACACTCAGCAATACTACTACTGTATCTTACAGCACTTACCACCTCCTCCCGACTGCGAAAATAACTGCACAGTGTAAAAGCCACCACTACCCTAAAGTTATAATCTTGATTAAAGTCTCAATCTCAGTCTACATGTTAAATTGTGTACCACAGTTCAAAGGACCCCCCGCCCCACACACTTATTACACACTGTAAACTGAACTCCCCAGCTCACTGGGGATCAGCAGACATAACGAGAGGAAGAATGACAACAAGCAATCAGCCACAATTGGTCTGAAGTAGCAAACAGTAAAAAGGTTGGGGCACAACACTCCCCTAGTCTGCCCTGAACTCTAATGGCACCGGCGCCCAGCAGCGAGCAGGATGAACCTTGCTGGCATTTTCAACTCAGTATCAATAGCGAGCTGAAGCGAGCAGAATGAATATTCCAGTGATCCAGATCAGTAGGGAGCAGCAGAGTTCAACAACGCAGTGTTCTGTAACACAGCAGGTGGGGTGGGCACAAGCACAGACACAGGGCAAGCACAGGTCACACGTTGGTTGCTATGCGTCATACCTGAACACACAGGAGGAGTAAAATCACTAGACACAGGAAAAGGAAGAGCACCCTTCCCAGACCACCATCTCCAGCTAATTTGTGCAGGAAGTGAAACTAAGTTTCCAAAATTCATTTAGGCCAGGAATTTGTGCTTGCCATCTTCTGCTTTTCTTGGTGCAGTGGTGCAATTCCAATATATCTGTTTCACTTACTCGGTGTCTTAAAGGACTTTTCTTCCTCCTTCAGTGAATTTTGGGGGTTGGTATTTTCTATCTGTTTTGACTCTGGGCCATTGTCCTACATTAAAATGTCCAGGGTATGCACTGCATTCCTGTCAGCTTCACTTGTAAGGACTGTGAAAAGAAAGATTGATGAGAAGGTACTGCCCGATTACCTATTGGTAATCTTCATTGGTACCAGTCAGACTCTTCCTCTTCGTAGAACTTAAATTACAGAGAGCGAGTGTGGACTGTGCTAATGGTTGTCTTGGATGACTTGCTATACTATTGGAAGACTCCAGGAGGGAGGGTCTTAGTTGGGATTCTTTTAAGGAGGTGGCGCTAATAATAAAAAGTTTTATTGTTATTCTATGCTTGTCAGTGTCTGTCTAGGGTAGGTACTACATCTTTCTTGAGGCCACAATTATGCATCTGACGAGCCACACTAATTCAGAGAAGAAGCAACAAAAATAGATCACAAAGCACAAGCATTCATAAGCAACAACACCAGCAGAGACAAGAAACATAACCAGCAGTCTACTTTTGGAATTACAGGTCTCTGGTTATTTAAAACTGCTGTGTGCACGGTCCAGGAGAAACTGGCATAACACGTTGATGTCTTCACCAGTTATCTTTCTGTATGAAACCTGTCAGCCTGTCACAAATGTGTCCTTTGGATCTTAAAAACTGGTTGAATAGATGTAGGGGCTTGTCCATCAGGCCTGCTTTCCTGAAGCAGTTGTGCTTATGTGTGTACAGTTGACTGCATCGTGGGCTGCCAGTTAGTCTACTGCCCCCGTGTGACTGATGTGCATCAAAGAATATCATTTCAGCATTGACTAAGATGCCCTATTAGAGAAGAGGAATATTAAGCATCCCCTATAGTACCAGTCCTTATTAGCTGGCGTTCCACGAGGTAAACATGGAGGTGGTGACAGCAAATACTTTGTTTTATTGTTCGCCACTCACCATAATCATCAAAAGCTAATTGAGAAACAGTCCCATTTGTAACCCCACCATGCTCTCTTTGTCAACGCTTGACATTATCTGTCTGTATGTGTGAATTGTCCTAATACATTAGGGAGAGAAATATACTCACAGCCACTCTATTGCACCACCACTGTCTGCCCCGATGTCACTATTAAAGTTCAAAAAGGAATTAATTACCTCTCTCTTCAAGAAGCATCACTACCGTCATCAATAAGAGCCATCAAACTCATTAGGCCAAGAATCCATACAACAAAGAAATCCCTCATCAGCCTCCCCCTGCCTCTACCTCAGTTCACGATCCTAGATGCTTCCCCTCTTACCCACACACGACCATAATTAGAAAACAGTAAGTTACTTTGTAGGTTGGCACTCTATAAATAAAACCATGTTCATAAATTATCATCAGAAAAATAAAACTACACCTTTAAAATACATCGCTGGTTATAGAGATACGACATCTACTCTGGTAAAACTCTCCCGTTTTTATAGATTTTGCTTTTTGCATTCTACGGTTTGCTCGTTTGCTGTGGTTTGTGGCCTACTGAATAGCACAGCCTCTTTATACTCTGCTTAAAACTGACATGCCGTTGGCTCTTAATGCAATCCCATGACAAGAGTTCTAACCATCAAGCTAGAGCTGAAAGGCGCATTAAATTCTTTATGTGACTTTACTGTCAAAGTACACAATTTCCGCCTGGTTTCTAATATGTAATGCTGTGGGAGTAGGAAACAGTATATGGTATTCCCTGGTTTTTAATTATGCATCAGTGCGTTACTAGATCATAAAATAAGCTGCCAGCCTCCCAAAGCGTTGATAGGTCTGGAGAAATTAATTAAAACTTTAAACCTGTAGTATTTTAAAGGTGGCATATGGTGATTTTATGATCAATTGCTAAATACAAATTTCCATAAACGCACATATTTTGAAAAAGATTGGATTTACGAGTTTTAGATTTTGGGATGCAACCAATATTCATGCATATGTTTTCAGTCAGACTTTGATTCAATCCATAATTACTTTACTGGGCTGGCAGGAATGTCAAACAGCCTACCTTAATGAAAACGGGTGGATTTTACTTGCAGCTAGCTGTTTATAAACTTTCTTACAATAAAGAACAGGAAGAGGAGTCAATAAGGGTTAACCTCATTGTTTGAAAGATGAAAACAACCTCTTCGGTGAGCTCTGTTCACTGAAGCGTTTGGTCTGAGACTTCCTACACCAAGCATCTGCCGGTGGAATGGCTATTTGCTATTTCTAGAGACTACTTGTTTTATTTTAGAAATCTTTCCACCAGCCTTTTCCTGGGGGTGGAAAGGCTGGTGGAGGACCAGGTCATAATCACCAGGGAAGCGCTGTCTTCAGCGCTGCCCTGGCTGATTACAATCTGCACCACCATCAGCCCGTCAGGAACATTAGTCCTGGTGGAGATGGCGGTCATTTGGAGCTCCGGCCGCCAATCTCTAAATTTGGTGGCTGGACTGCCAAACCGGCGGCGGACATAACTGCCACCGCGAGTCTGGCGTCTGTTGACCGCCAGACTCGTAATGAGGCTCTTAGTCCTTTAGAATCCAAAGAGCTGAACTGTGGCTTGAATTATGACTTGGACGCCCTTTGACAGATGTCTGTGGTTGTCAAAGAACTCCCCAAATTGTATTCAAGCTCCTGGAGGGCAAACAATTTTGAGAGTGGTCCTCAGAGTCTTGTAATCTGAAGTTTCTTGGTTGACTGACATGGTGAGCTGGAGTTATCGGGGTGGGTAAAACCAAAATTAAATACTACATTCAGGTTCATCTAAGTCATGTTTTTTAACTTAATTACAAGTTTCTATAGCTAAAGATTGTTAAATGAGGTAAGTCCCACCTCCATTTCCCAACTGTGAGTATAGGTATGCTCGCTCATAAGTTTAAAAAGAGGGCAGGGGTTCTTCACAATCAAGTTCTATATTTAACTCTTTCATTATTTTACTTTTATTGTTCTGATTGGCTTTTCTGTATGTTTTACTAATATTTTTCCATGGGAATAAATTTTCTGTTTCATACTGTTTTTAGTATGGCATTTTTACAGATAAATTTTTATTTGTGTCAGTTTTCATTACTTTTGAATACATCTTGGTCATTGTTAAGATGACTTTTGTACTATTATTGTTCTTTTGTTTTGCTTTTTACATTTTTCATAAAATACGTTTTTGACAATGGAATTATTTATTTCTCACTTTGTTTATTTAGTACCGCATCAACTTTCTCCAAGGATTAACCTTGTCACTCAGGCCATCCTACAAAGATGCTTAAGTATAAACGTGTTCAAGCCTGTTTAGCCTGGCAAACTGGACTATGAGATATTCCCCTAAATGCTAGTTTGTCTCAGTCATGTCATGGGCTAGTTCTGTTTTCCGATGTAATAGAGGCCTATAGGCGAGTTGAGTTTTGATACCGTCCCCAAAAACTGTACATGAGCTTAAGAAAGTGTGATATTTATGCAGCTTTTACACACAACCTATTGTCTCAGATAGCAGAACACTGACTTCTGGTTGTGGAAAGTTCTACAGAAGAGGGTGGTCGGATAATCTTCCACAACACATGATTATTTGTAGACCATTCCAGTGTTAGTCTGCCAGTGTGCTAGTGGCTGCAACACAAAATATTGCCACCAAATATATCGCAATACAAAATATCACCAAGAAATGTCGAGGACAACAACATCAACATCCTTTGTATGCAAACCAGAAAAATATTGACTACAAAAATACGGACGACGAAAATATCATCAAATAGGTGTATTAAATTTCAATGAATGAACACTATATTATCTTTAAAAATATATTAGCATTATTAAAAAAATACATTTAACAAATATACAATCTACATAAAAAGCATATCTACAAAGTGCGATAACTCACAAACATAAAATCAAAACATATACTTTAAAATAAATGCAAACCATAGTTAAACAAAAATTATTAAACAAAGAATAAAACAAGAAATGACTAGTAATAATTAATAAATACAAATACCAGATATTAAAAATTATAAATGTACAATACGTTTTTAAACTTAAAAAAAACACTTCCAACAATATAAAATAAAATAATAGTTCAAGTTAAAATAACCTTTGAAATGAATTCACAAAAAATATATGGGAAACATTTTTTTAAAATGAACATGAAAAAAGTGGACTTTATCAGGTCAAATTCACTACTCCCACTCACCTACAAACCCAGGAATCCGCCAATTAATGTTTAAAAAAGGTAAAGGTTTTTAAATACATTACCAAATTTAAAAAATAAACCACACTAAAAATAATTACATATACTTAACATTAAAATAGTAAGAACATATAACACAACTAGTAAAACATAACAAAATAATTGAAAAACAATATTATAAACGAATACATAAAAAACTAAAACATTTTAAAAACACAATATTTTTTCCAGCAGTATTCTGTCCTACAATATTACTGACATTGCAATATATTTGACACAATATTCACGTCAATTGATATTTTCAAAACAATATCAAGGTCACACACTACCCTGGCACTCCTCGGTGTTCACATGGCCCAACATCAAGTTCATGTTTACTAGGATCGTCAGATCTATTTCACTGGAATGGGAAAATTGGTTTCCTCAAAAATGCATTCTGTGTGCACCCATGCTTCTGCAAACTGAGGACGTGGGCTGAACTTGCCCCTTTTTATTAATAACTGCTGAAATCGCCACTGTGAGAACTTGCGCTTCTAATTCTGCATGCAGTCTGGCCTTTTCTCAGATCCTAGAAGTTGTAGCAACCACCCATTAAGATGAAATTGTATTAATCCCTGACAATACCGGGGTGTTGTGGACTAAATCTGAATCTCCTTGACTCTCTTGGCTTGCTGGGTCGACTGGTCAATGTTCATGGCCTGTGGTGTGAAAGTGGAGTCACGTACAAAATTACACAATTATACCAAACACTATAAATAGGACAGTTCAACAAAGATTGTTACTTGAAAATAAATAACACAATATTAAGCATCTTAACATATGATATATCTCACCAGATGGCTCGCGCTCAACCCCAGCTTGTTTTTTCAATTTCTTGCAGCTGGACTAATATTCCACTGCCAAAATTGAAGCTATTAGCTACTATACAATCAGGATAGGGTGTTTCGATTCAGCTTGTCTTTGCTTGCAGTAGAGAGCCAGATGCTGGATTCAACTGTCTACATGGTGGAGTACAGGTGCCCTCTTCAATTAGGGACATCCATAAGTTCGCAACTTCAAGGGAAAACCCCAAAATAAAAGTAACGATTGGACATCTGGTACAAACAGCAGTGGACTTGTATCCCTACACCTGACTTCTATTTGCTTGATCAATTAACTGGATTGTCTACCTCGGCTTGGTTGACAATGTTTTTGGGTGTAGATCCCTGTTTCTTTAGCAATTGTGGCATCCTTGGCAGCATATAGGCCCCACATGACAACTGCTACCGTTCATAGGCATTTTTGTCCAATCATTAGTGGCATATTGTTTCAGTGTGGCAGTTTGCTCTTACTTAAGCAAGGTCTTTCACCAATCAGTCATTGCTGCTTCAATACCCTATCAAATATGTTCATATGATATCATATTCTCATAGTATACAACTGCCTTTGGGAAGAGCTTCATAACGTGACTTGTTCCCTTAACCTGTCATGTTCTTTGCATGTGAGCCTTCCAAAACGCTGCAGTTCAGTAGCTGCCAGTTCTGATATTCCTATTATGCAGGAGCCAGATGTATGTCTGCCTTGCAAACCTCAGTCCTGTGTACTAGTGCCTTGTAACCTCTAACTTTGCTTTGTTAAATCAAGTTCTGAACATCCAGCTACAAGTACCGTTCCTGTAACCAGAACTTAGTATTGAGATGAAATGTTATGCCTTGGAATGTCTCATCTTAGTACTTTTGGAATTAATTTCTGGAGGACATCCTACTGTAAACTGTATGGCTATCAAGACAGTCAGGCCCAAATTTATCAAGAAGTCACACAACCCAAGGCAGCAGGTACACTTGCTGTGCTGTGTTGTGTGAAAGGGAGAAAACATAACAGTGCCATATCTACTAAGATGTAGCATTGTCCTGCTCTGCCCCTCTGCTGACACACTTTATGCAGCCATGGGCCAATGCAAATACCTACTGCAAGGGTGTCTATGGTGTCTGAAGGTTTTGTATTGGACTGGACCCTTCTAGAACAAAACTCATGCTTTATGGCTTTTCCAACTTTGTATGTGTGTTATACAATGCAGCGCAGATACAAAGTGGGTAAAATGAGAAGCGAAGAAAACATTTTTTTCATTGCTCCTGCCTCGAGGAGGTGTCAGCTTTTGGCAAAAATCCCTGTCTACAGTTTTTTTGTAGAAAGGGATTTGCATTAAAACCTATGGGCGGTTGCATGGGAACATACTTGCACCACCCACAGAATGCCCCAGTAATGCAAAATAGCGAATTGTACAACTCTGTGTTAATTTCTGTTACTATTCAACACAAAATAATTTGGCCTGAGGCTGATACTCGATGATAGGTTGCCAAGAAAGGGCCCTAGAAAAGGCTTCAATACGTTAGTGCTCTGCCAATCTGCTCTGCATCTTCCCTTGTTACAGTCTCTCTGCGACCAAAAGTCTATTCCTTTTCGGACCTGATCCACCTTCTCCCCTTAATTACACAGGGCATATCATTGCCTCTGGCAGTCCTACCGCCAAACAAACCTCCAAGAACCTCACAATACGATGCAACAACAACAGTACATTTTTAGCTTTTCACCCAAAGTTCACCAATGTGCTGGAGGGATCATAAAATGCCTCATACTCCAACTGTGCCTTTTAGACAAAATAGTTGGGAGGACAAGTTTGGGTGGCAGAGATTTGTGAGAAGTTAATGTGGTCAGCTCTGGAAAGTGACATTTTGCTGAAAACAGATGTAGAGCAATGAGATTAGACTTAGGTTCTTTCAGGAGTGGTAGTGGAGAGGGTGAATGTCTGAAAGATGAAGGCAGTTTGTCCAGAGACCAGGCGATCAGCTTAAAAAGGCTTGTGTTCTTGTTTGCCCATTTTGTGCTTTACAAATCTCTGCAGTTGAGAGGGAGATGCTGTGCAAAATGCAAAGTCGATGAGAGGCCGACAAGCTTTCTGCAAGTAAATAAGATTCTGATAGACTTGAATATTATATAGTGTCTTATATCTGATAGTGTCTGATAGGTGGAAAAGTAAAGTCGGCTCAATGTAGGATAGTGTGGTTGTACGTCTGCAGTTTGCTTATTACTTATGTCACTGTGTTTTAGACAGCTTTCAAGGAGGCCAAGATTGAGTCCAGGAGACTAGTAAACAGAGTACTGCCCTGTTAGACCTGACAGCCTTAGGGTGGTCATCCTCCAACTTTTTGCTTGCCTCCATCCACTTTTCTGACAAAATTATTTGGTAGTTTTAGGACTCTGCACACTTTACCACTGCTAAACAGTGCTAACGTGCATATGCTCTCTCCCTACAAACATGGTAACATTGGTTCATACCCAATTGGCATATCTGATTTTCTTGTAAGTCCCTAGTAAAGTGCACTACATGTGCCCAGGGCCTGTAAAGTGAATACTACTAGGGAGCCTGCAGCACTGGTTATGCCACCCACATAAGTAGCCCCTCAACCATGTCTCAGGCCTGCCATTGCAAGGCCTATGTGTCCAGTTTCACTGCCACTTCAGCTTGGCATTTAAAAGTACTTGCCAAGCCCTAAACTACCCTTTTTCTAAATATACATCACCGCTAGGGTAGGTAACCCATAGGACAGGGTGCTATGTAGTTAAAAGGCACAACATGTGCAGGTTTATATGTCCTGGTAGTGGAACACCCCTAAATTGGTTTTACACTACTGTGAGGCCTGCTCCTTTCATAGGATAACATTAGGGTTACCCTCATATACTGTTTGAGTGGTAGATTCTGATCAGAAAGTGGTAACCAGGTCATATTTAATATGGCCAGAATGGTAATACAAAAACCTGCTTATTGGTGAGGTTGGATTTTATATTACTATTTTAAAAATGGCACTTATAGAAAGTGAGCATTTCTCTGCACTTAAAATCCACCTGTGCCTTACAGCCTGTCTTCAATCCACGTCTGGGCTAGGCTGGTTGATAGCTCCCTTGTGCATTTCACCCAGACAACCACAAACACAGATATTCAGTCACACCTGCAATCATTTGCATACTGAATAGACTTCCTGAGCTGGGAGGGTGGAGGGCCTGACACTTACATTTCAAAGGCTAGTGGTCTGCCCTCACACAATGGACTGCCAAACCCCCTACTGAGACCCTGGCAGACAGACGTGTACTACAAGGGGACCTTGTGCACTTCAAAACCACTCTTTGAAGTCTCCCCCACTTCAAAGGCATTTTGGGGTATATAAACTGGGCCTCTGACTCCACCAAACCAGACACTTCTGGACCCGAACCTGAACCCTGTCAAGAGGAACTGCCTACCTGCCCAAAGGACTCATCTGGACTGCTTTGCTGGGAAGGACTGCTGCCCTGCTGTTGCCCTGCTGCCCTCTGATTTTGCTGAGAAGTTCTCTCCAAGCGCTTGGATTGAGCTTGCCTCCTGTTTTCTGAAGTCTCAGGGCCCAAAAGACTTCATCTCATCAGGAAACTCGTTGTGCACCGAAATTCGATGCACAGCTAAGCCGGAAACGATGCACAACCTGCCTTGTGACATGAAAATCGCACCACAGCTGAACCAGAATGACGCAGCCTGACTTCCCGAGTGAAGATTCGGCGTAGTGCCTGCTTTGCGATTGGAAATTCAATGCACAGCCCTACCGAATCGACGCACAGCCGAACCGGAATGACACAGCCATATTTCCCGAGTGACGAATTGACGCAGCGTCTGACGTGCAACAGAAAATTTGACGCATTTGAATCGGCACAATGACTGTGACTTCGTCCCGCACACCCAGGATTTCCACGTATCGTCTCTGGGTGTCAATAAGATCCCCGCATCTCAGTGAGGAACAAAGACTGCATGCCAGAAATTGACGCAAAGCCCCTTGCAACATGGAAAGAAACAAACCATTGTCTGTGCCGCGCCGGGAGTTCTGACGCACACTCTATTTTTGCACGGATCTCCTGCTCTGCGGTCTCCGTGCATGTTATTTTTGACATAAACCAGGTACTTTGTGCAAACAAGAGACAACTGTTGATTTCTAACATTTAAGACTCTTTTTAAACTTGCAAAGGTGATATTTCAACTTTTTTTGTGGTGTTTTCACTGTGCTAGTGTATGAGTTTTTGCACACATACTTTACACATTACCTTCTAAGTTAAGCCTGACTGATCAGTGCCAAGCTATTAGAGGGTGGGCACAGGATAATATGGATTGTGTATGACTTACCCTGAATAGGATTGTGGTCCCTATTTGGACAAAGGAAAATACCTCTGCCAACTACAGACCCCATTTCTAACATTGGTGTTCAGCGGTGAGGATAGGACTTCTGTTTGTATAGGGACATGCAATAGCTATGTGTACACTACCTACCCACAGTTAAAGATCAATTAGGTTGTTCTCTTTTTGCTGAATTGTTTTTTTCCTGTTTGACATTTTAATCTAAATCTTAAACACCATGTCTCTGGCTGGGTCTCAAGGAGGAGCTGGAGAGTTTGATCTAGCTAAGCTGGAGACATACACTGTCAGCCAGCTGAAAGGGTTCTGCAAGGGGATGGGAGCACATACCCGGGGTGCCCCTAGGAAGGAGGAGTACCAAAAGGAACTGAGGGCCGTCCAAAATAGGCTGTTGAGGTGGAGGGGCCAGAGGATTGCTCCCCAGAGGATTTGCCAATAGCAGTGGGGAGTTACACCGCTGGATTTGTGCCCCCTGCTAAACCAGTGAGCAGTGTCCCCAGTCACGGCCTGACTGCAGAGGAAAGGAGGGAGGAGAGAGAGTTTCAACTGCAATTGGCCAGAATAAACATGAAGGCAGAGGAGAGGAGAGCAGAAAGAGCAGCTGAGAGGACCTTGGCTGAAAAGAAATTACTTCTGGCTCATGAACTGAGTCTAAAAGAGCTAGACCTCAAGTCTAAACAGTCTGAGTCCAGCAGTGATGGTGGCAGCATGCATACAGGACCTGCTGGAGACAAAAAGGTTTGTATACCCAGAGATGTGGTCCCAAGTTATGTGGTGGGAGATGACATTGACAAGTGGTTTGATTCCTATGAAGTTTCACTAAAGGCTTATGGGGTTCCTGAAGAGCAAAGGGGGGGCGGACTTCTGGAAACATGTACCAGTAATTCGGAGGGACACACTTCTCACATTAGAATCAGAGGACCCTAACACATTCCCGCTCATGAACACCATTTTAATTGCCAAGTTTGGACTGACCCCTGAAAAGAATTGCCAGAAATTCAGGGACAGTACCAAACTTTCCCAGTAATCTTGGGTAGACTTTTATGATTCTTCTAGCAAGGCACTGAATGGATGGGTGCGGGCCAGTTATGTAAAGTAGAATGATTATGTGGGGTTATATAATTTGATCCTGAAAGAGCATATGCTCAGTATTTGCTTTAGAGAGTTGCGCCAGCATCTGATTGACAGTAAGCTGACTGATCCCAGGAAGCTTGCTGAAGAGGCGGTCCCCTGGGCTAGCACCAGGGTGTCCAAAAAGGTATCTAGGGGGGGGGGGGGGGGTTGCACCCACAAAGGTGGGCAGGGTTCCCACCAGAAGAAAGAGGGGGAGAAAAACTAAAATGTAAGGAGTTCTCAAAAGGCAAATAATTCCTAAGGGGATAGTGGTAACTAGTCCCAACCTGACTCTAAAAAGAAACCAGGGTTATTTGATCAAAAGAAAGGGAGGTTTGTGCCCCAATGCACAGAGTGCACTAGGTTGATCACTCTAAGGGCAACTCCACGTGTTCCAAGAGGGCACAGCCCCCCACTGGAGGGCAGACACCTGGGTTGGCTAGTGCAGTGCTTGGGGAGGAGATAGTCCCAGATAGCTTTGGAGAACAGATCGAGGTAACCCTAGTGTCCCTGGGGGATGCAGAGACGGTGCCAAAATCCCACATGCCTGCAAATACTTCCAAGTATAGGCAGTGGGTCACCATCAATGGGCAACAGGTGGAGGCTCTGTGTGACACAGGAGCCAGCATGACTACTGTCAGGGATCAGCTGTTGTCAGCACAGCAGGTCCTCCCAAATACATTCCACCAAGTCATAGTCGCTAACAATCGCGAGAGCCACCTACCGGTAGCTCTGGTTCCCTTTGAGTGTGGGGGGGGAGCCGGTCTGTTGTACTCTAAAAGTAGCTGTGAGTCCTGCCATACCCGTGGATTGTCTGTTAGGCAACAACCTTGAGTACACTACCTGGAAGGAGGTAGAGCTAAGGTCTCACTTGGAAATGTTGGGATTGCCTGAGTGGGTCTGCCTGACCACAAGGTCCATGGCTGCCCAGGAGGGGAGTCAAGGGCGTCTGGAGCCTTGAAGAATGGCCCTGACAGCTGCCAAGATGAGGGACAAGGGGTGCGGGAAACCGGTCCCAGAAGTTCCCGTGGTGGTTGACGGGGCTCCAGAGGAGGAGTCCCCTGAGCCAACTGGGGAGGGCACTGCTGCCCTAGGTGACCTGCATGAGCTTGCTGCCTGGCAAGTTGAGGGTGGGCTCACCTTGGAAGAATTCTGCAAAGCGCAGAATAGTGCCCCACTCTTGAGGGTTTGAGGCAACAGGTAAAACCTCTGGTGATCACCTTATATATTGGAAAAATGATCTCCTTTACAGTGAGCGTGTGCTGGTGGTCCCCCAGTGTTACTGGGCCTTCTTACTGGGCCTAGCTCATGACATTCCTCTGGCAGGACATTTAGGGCAAGACAAGACCTTTGCCAGGCTTCTCTCCCACTTTTATTGGCCCCGAACGTGGATGGCCTCAGATGCATTCTGTAGGTCCTGACCCACCTGCCAGGCCAGTGGGAAGACAGGGAAAAGCTCAAGACCCCCTGATCCCACTCCCCGTCATTGGCATCCCCTTTGAAAGGGGGATCTACATCATTGGTTCATTGGACCCCAAAACTGCCCTAGGCAATAGGTTTATCCTGGTTTTGTTGGACCATGCCACCCGCTACCCAGATGCAATCCCTCTGAGAACTGTGACTGCACCGGTGGTGACCAGTACTCTGATGGGAATATTTACCCGTGTGGGATTCCCAAAGGAGATTGTGTCTGACAGATGCACACACTTCATGTCTGCATACATGACGTCCATGTGGGATGTGTGTGGGGTGACCTACAAGTTCACCACGCCCTATCATCCTCAATCCAATGGTTTTGTGGAGAGACTCAATAAGCCCTTTAAAGGCATGATCAAAGGCCTCCCTGAGGCCGTGAGGCGTAAGTGGGACGTCCTCTTGCCATGCCTTCTCTTTGCTTTCAGAGAGATACCCCGGAAGGGGAAGGGTTCAGTCTCTTTGAGCTTCCCCATAGGTACCCTGTCAGGGGACCCTTAAGCATTGTAAAAGAGAGGAGGGAGAAAGCTCCCAACAAGGCACCCCCTCAGGATGTGGTTAGCTACATGTTAGCCCTCCGCAACCAGATGCAACGCTTCTGGAAGAAGGCCAAGGGCAACCTCGAGGCCAGTCAAGAGGTCATGAAAAGCTGGCATGACCAAAAGGCCACCCTTGTGGAGTTTCAGCCTGGTGACAAAGTGTGGGTAATGGAGCCATTAGAGCCTAGGGCTCTCCAGGACTTCTGGACTGGCCCATTTGAAATAAAGGAGCGTAAAGGGGAGGCCACATACTTAGTGGACCTACAGTCCCCTAGGAACCTCCTAAGGGTGCTCCATGTAAACAGACTAAAGCCTCATTTTAAGAGGACTCAGGTCAACATGCTTCTGGTGACAGATGAAGGTGCCGAGGAGGACAGTGAACCTTTCCCCAACCTCCTCTATGATAAGGAAGGTGATGGGTCAGTGGAGGGTGTCAATCTCTCTGACTCCCTGACCCTGGACCAGCGAGGGGACTGCTACCAGTTACTGCAGCAGTACTCCTCCCTATTTTCCCTCACCCCTGGACTCACACACTTATGTGTCCATGATATTGACATGGAGAAAGTCCCTCAGTAAAGAACAAACAGGTTGTCAGACAGGGTGAAGAACAGCATCAAGGAGGAAGTTGCCAAGATACTGGTTCTCGGGATGTCTGAGAAGTCCAGCAGTCCCTGATCCAGCTCTGTGGTGCTGGTCCCTAAGACTGCCGCACCTGGTGCTAAGCCAGAACCTAGGCTCTGCGTGGACTACCGGGGTCTCAATTCTGTCACAAAAACAGACGCTCACCCCATCCCCCTAGCCGATGAGCTTGTAGACAGACAAGCGCTGCCAAATTCCTCAGTACCTTTGATCTCATACCAGGGTATTGGAATATTGTGTTGACTGAGGGGGCTAAGGAGAGATTCACCTTTTCTACTCCTGAGGGACGCTACCAGTTCAGAGTGATGCCCTTTGGATTGAAAAATGCCCGCCACCTTCCAACGGTTGGTTAAAGGGGTCCTGGTTGGTAAGGACGCAGTCTACGCTGCCTATATAGATGACATTGCCATCTACAGTTACAGCTGGGAGGAACACCTGCTCCACCTCCAAGAGGTGTTCCAGGCCCTGCAACAGGCAGGCCTGACAATCAAGGCCAGTAAGTGCCAGATTGGACAGGGTTCTGTGGTGTACTTGAGACACCTAGTAGGTGGTGGCAAGATTGAGATAATCACGGCCTGGCAACCACCTAGAAACCAAACAGAAGTGAGAGCCTTTTTAGACCTCACTGAATACTACTGCAGGTTTGTTCAGGGTTATGGCACCATAGTGGCCCCCTTAACATAACTTACTTCAAAAAAGCAACTTAGGTTGGTGAATTGGACAGAGGCTTGTCAGAAAGCCCTTGACTCTCTAAAGGGAGCCATGTGCATGGCACCCATGCTCCGGGCCCCTGACTACTCCAAGGAGTTAATTGAGCAGATAGACTTGCCTAGAGCATGGCATAGGGGCGGTTTTAGCACAGCTGAATGAGGAGGGCCTAGACCAATCTGTGGTATTTATTAGAATAAGACTATTACCATGGGAACAGAGGTGGAGTGCCATAGAAAGAGAAGCATTTGCTGTGGTCTGGGCACTGAAGAAGCTGAGACCCTACCTGTTTAGGACTCACTTCTGGGTTCAGACAGACCACAGGCCCCTCAGATGGCTCATGCAGATGAGGGATGAAAATCCTAAACTTTTGAGGTGGTCCATTTTCCTACAGGGGATGGACTTTACAGTGGAGCATACCCCAGAACTGACCACACCAATGCTGATGGTCTCTCAAGATGCTTCTGCCTTAGAGATGAGAGCTCCCAAGGAGTTGGGTAACTCTCCCCACTTTCAGCTGGGTAACACACATGTTAGACCTGACAGCCTTAGGGTGGTCATCCCCCAACTTTTTGGTTGCCTCCCTCCACTTTTCTGACAGCATTTTTTGGTAGTTTTAGGACTCTGCACACTTTACCACTGCTAAACAGTGCTAACGTGCATATGCTCTCTCCCTACAAACATGGTAACTTTGGTTCATACCCAATTGGCATATCTGATTTTCTTGAAAGTCCCTAGGAAAGTGCACTGCATATGCCCAGGGCCTGTAAAGTGAATACTACTAGGGAGCCTGCAGCACTGGTTATGCCACCCACATAAGTAGCCCCTCAACCATGTCTCAGGCCTGCCATTGCAAGGCCTGTGTGTTCAGTTTCACTGCCACTTCAGCTTGGCATTTAAAAGTACTTGCCAAGCCCTAAACTACCCTTTTTCTACATATACATCACCACTGGGGTAGGTAACCCATAGGACAGGGTGCTATGTAGTTAAAAGGCAGGACATGTGCAGGTTTATATGTCCTGGTAGTGGAACACCCCTAAATTGGTTTTACACTACTGTGAGGCCTGCTCCTTTCATAGGATAACATTAGGGCTACCCTCATATACTGTTTGAGTGGTAGATTCTGATCAGAAAGTGGTAACCAGGTCATATTTAGTATGGCCAGAATGGTAATACAATATCCTGCTTATTTGGGAGGTTGGATTTTATATTACTATTTTAGAAATGGCACTTTTAGAAAGTGAGCATTTCTCTGCACTTAAAATCCATCTGTGCCTTTCAGACTGTCTTCAATCCACGTCTGGGCTAGGCTGGTTGACAGCTCCCTTGTGCATTTCACCCAGACAGCCACAAACACAGATATTCAGTCACACCTGCACTCATTTGCATACTGAATGGGACTTCCTGAGCTGGGAGGGTGGAGGGCCTGACACTTACATTTCAAAGGCTAGTGGTCTGCCCTCACACAATGGACTGCCAACCCCCCTACTGAGACCCTGGCAGACAGACGTGTACTGAAAGGGGACTTTGTGCACTTCAAAACCACTCTTTGAAGTCTCCCCCACTTCAAAGGCATTTTGGGGTATATAAACTGGGCCTCTGACTCCACCAAACCAGACACTTCTGGACCCGAACCTGAACCTTGTCAAGAGGAACTTCCTAGCTGCCCAAAGGACTCATCTGGACTGCTTTGCTGGGAAGGACTGCTGCCCTGCTGTTGCCCTTCTGCCCTCTGATTTTGCTGAGAAGTGCTCTCCAAGCGCTTGGATTGAGCTTGCCTCCTGTTTTCTGAAGTCTCAGGGCCCAAAAGACTTCATCTCATCAGGAAACTCCTTGTCCATCGAAAATCGATGCACAGCTTGCCGGAAACGACACACAACCTGCCTTGTGACATTAAAATCGCACCACAGCTGAACCAGAATGACGCAGCCTGACTTCCCGAGTGAAGATTCGACGTAGTGCCTGCTTAGCGACCGGAAATTCAACACACAGCACTACCGAATCGACACACAGCCGAACCGGAATGACACAGCCCTACTTCCTGAGTGACGAATTGACGCAGCGCCTGCCGTGCAACAGAAAATTCGACGCATTGCCATACTGGATCGGCACAATGACTGTGACTTCATCCCGCACACCCAGGATTTCCACGTATCATCTCTGGGTGTCAAAAAGATCCCCGCATCTCAGTGAGGAACAAAGACTGCGTGGCGGAAATTGACGCAAAGCCCTTTGCAGCATGGAAAGAAACAAACCATTGTCTGTGCCGCGCCGGGAGTTCTGACGCACACTCTATTTTTCCACGGATCTCCTCCTCTGCGGTCTCCGTGCATGTTATTTTGGACATAAACCAGGTACTTTGTGCAAACAAGAGACAACTGTTGATTTCTAACATTTAAGACTCTTTTTAAACTTGCAAAGGTGATATTTCAAATTTTTTTGTGGTGTTTTCACTGTGCTAGTATATGAGTTATTGCACAAACACTTTACACATTGCCTTCTAAGTTAAGCCTGACTGATCAGTGCCAAGCTATCAGAGGGTGGGCACAGGATAATTTGGATTGTGTATGACTTACCCTGAATAGGATTGTGGTCCCTATTTGGACATAGGTGAATACCTCTGCCAACTACAGACCCCATTTCTAACATTGGTGTTCAGCGGTGAGGATAGGACTTCTGTTTGTATAGGGACATCAATAGCTACGTGTACAGTACCTACCCACAGTTAAAGATCAATTAGGTTGTTCTCTTTTTGCTGAATAGTTTTTTTCCTGTTTGACATTTTAATCTAAATCTTAAACACCATGTCTCTGGCTGGGTCTCATGGAGGAGCTGGAGAGTTTGATCTAGCTAAGCTGGAGACATACACTGTCAGCCAGCTGAAAGGGTTCTGCAAGGGGATGGGAGTACATACCCGGGGTGCCCCTAGGAAAGAGGAGTACCAAAAGGCACTGAGGGCCGTCCACAAGAGGCTGTTGAAATGGAGGGGCCAGAGGATTGCTCCCCAGAGGATTTGCCAATAGCAGTGGGGAGTTACACAGCTGAATTTGTGCCCCCTGCTAAACCAGTGAGCAGTGTCTCCAGTCATGGCCTGACTGCAGAGGAGAGGAGGGAGGAGAGAGAGTTTCAACTGCAATCGGCCAGAATAATCATGAAGGCAGAGGAGAGGAGAGCAGAAAGAGCAGCTGAGAGGACCTTGGCTGAAAAGAAACTACTTCTGGCTCATGAACTGAGTCTAAAAGAGCTGGACCTCAAGTCTAAACAGTCTGAGTCCAGCAGTGATGGTGGCAGCATGCATACAGGACCTGCTGGAGACAAAAAGGTTTGTATACCCAGAGATGTGGTGGCAAGTTATGTGGTGGGAGATGACATTGACAAGTGGTTTGATGCCTACGAAGTCGCACTAAGGGCTTATGGGGTTCCTGAAGAGAAAAGGGGGGGGGGGAGACTTCTGGAAACATGTACCAGTAATTGGGAGGGACACACTTCTCACATTAGAACCAGAGGATCCTAACACATACCCGCTCATGAACACCATTTTAATTGCCAAGTTTGGACTGACCCCTGAAAAGTATCGCCAGAAATTCAGGGACAGTACTAAACTTTCCCAGTAAACTTGGGTAGACTTTTATGATTCTTCTAGCAAGGCACTGAATGGATGGGTGCGGGCCAGTAAAGTAAAGTAAAATGATTATGTGGGGTTATATAATTTGATCCTGAAAGAGCATATGCTCAGTATTTGCTTTACAGAGTTGCGCCAGCATCTGATTGACAGTAAGCTGATTGATCCCAGGAAGCTTGCTGAAGAGGCGGTCCACTGGGCTAGCACCAGAGTGTCCAAAAAGGTATCTGGGGAGGAGGAGGCACCCACAAAGGTGATCAGGGTTCCCACCAGAAGAAAGAGGGGGAGAAAAACTAAAAAGTAAGGAGTTCTCAAAACGCCCTCAAAATAATTCCTAAGGGGATAGTGATAACTAGTCCCAACCTGACTCTAAAAAGAAACCAGGGTTCTTTGATTAAAAGAAAAGGAGGTTTGTACCCCACTGCA
Organism: Pleurodeles waltl; assembly: GCF_031143425.1. Lineage (NCBI taxonomy): Eukaryota > Metazoa > Chordata > Amphibia > Caudata > Salamandridae > Pleurodeles > Pleurodeles waltl. Next base: position 691,269,458 of record NC_090445.1, read on the forward strand.
CAGAGTGCACTAGGTTGATTGCTCTAAGGTCAACTCCACATGTTCCAAGAGGGCACAGCCCCCCTCTGGAGGGCAGACACCTGGGTTGGCAAGTGCAGTGCTTGGGGAGGAGATAGTCCCAGATAGCTTTGGGGAACAGATCGAGGTAACCCTAGTGTCCCTGGGGGATGCAGAGATGGTGCCAAAAGCCTGCATGCCTGCAAATACTTCCAAGTATAGGCAGTGGGTCACCATCAATGGGCAACAGGTGGAGGCTCTGTGTGACACGGGAGCCAGCATGACTACTGTCAGTGATCAGCTGTTGTCAGCACAGCAGGTCCTCCCAAATACATTCCACCAAGTCATAGTAGCTAACAATTGCAAGAGCCACCTACCGGTAGCTCTGGTTCCCTTTGAGTTTGGGGGGGAGCCTGTCTCTTGTACTCTAAAAGTAGCTGTGAGTCCTGCCATACCCGTGGATTGTCTGTTAGGCAATGACCTTGAGTACACTACCTGGAAGGAAGTAGAGCTAAGGTCTCACTTGGAAATGTTGGGATTGCCTGAGTGGGTCTGCCTTACCACAAGGTCCATGGCTGCCCAGGAGGGGAGTCAAGGGCGTCTGGAGCCTTGAAGGATGGCGCCGACAGCTGCCAAGATGAGGGACAAGGGGTGCGGGAAACCGGTCCCAGAAGATCCCGCGGTGGTTGACGGGGCTCCAGAGGAGGAGTCCCCTGAGCCAACTGGGGAGGGCACTGCTGCCCTAGGTGACCTGCCTGAGCTTGCTGGCTGGCAAGTTGAGGGTGGGATCACCTTGGAAGAATTCTGCAAAGCGCAGAAGGATGCCTCACTCTTGAGGGTTTGAGGCAACAGGTCTCAGCTCAAGCAGAAGGTAAAACCTCTGGTGATCACCTTATATATTGTAAAAATGATCTCCTTTACAGTGAGCCTAAGGTACTGGAGGCTGGGGCAGCATGTGTGCTGGTGGTCCCCCAGTGTTACTGGGCCTAGCTCATGACATTCCTCTGGCAGGACATTTAGGGCAAGACAAGACCTTTGCCAGGCTTCCCTCCCACTTTTATTTGCCCCGAATGTGGATGGCCTCAGATGCATTCTGTAGGTCCTGTCCCACCTGCCAGGCCAGTGGGAAGACAGGAAAACGCTCAAGACCCCCTGATCCCACTCCCCGTCATTGGCACCCCCTTTGAAAGGGGGATCTACATCATTGGTTCATTGGACCCCAAAACTGCCCTAGGCAATAGGTTTATCCTGGTTTTGTTGGACCATGCCACCCGCTACCCAGAGGCAATCCTTCTGAGAACTGTGACTGCACCGGTGGTGACCAGGACTCTGATGGGAATATTTACCCATGTGGGATTCCCAAAGGAGATTGTGTCTGACAGATGCACCCACTTCATGTCTGCATACATGAAGTCCATGTGGGGGATGTGTGTGGGGTGACCTACAAGTTCACCACGCCCTATCATCCTCAATCCAATGGTTTTGTGGAGAGACTCAATCAGCCCCTGAAAGGCATGATCAAAGGCCTCCCTGAGGCCATGAGGCGTAAGTGGGACGTCCTCTTGCCATGCCTTCTCTTTGCTTTCAGAGAGATACCCCAGAAGGGGTAGGGTTCAGTCTCATAGAGCTTCTCTATGGGTACCCTGTCAGGGGACCCTTAAGCATTGTAAAAGAGAGGAGGGAGAAATCTCCCAACAAGGCACCCCCTCAGGATGTGGTTAGCTACATGTTAGCCCTCCGCAACCAGATGCAACGCTTCTGGAAGAAGGCCAAGGGCAACCTCGAGGCCAGTCAAGAGGTCATGAAAAGCTGGTATGACCAAAAGGCCACCCTTGTGGAGTTTCAGCCTGGCGACAAAGTGTGGGTAATGGAGCCAGTAAAGCCTAGGGCTCTCCAGGACTTCTGGACTGGCCCATTTGAAATAAAGGAGCGTAAAGGGGAGGCCACATACTTAGTGGACCTACAGTCCCCTAGGAACCTCCTAAGGGTGCTCCATGTAAACAGACTAAAGCCTCATTTTGAGAGGACTCAGGTCAACATGCTTCTGGTGACGGATGAAGGTGCGGAGGAGGACAGTGAACCTTTCCCCAACCTCCTCTATGATAAGGAAGGTGATGGGTCAGTGGAGGGTGTCAATCTCTCTGAATCCCTGACCCTGGACCAGTGAGGGGACTGCTACCAGTTACTGGAGCAGTACTCCTCCCTATTTTCCCTCACCCCTGGACTCACACACTTATGTGTCCATGATATTGACATGGAGAAAGTCCCCCAGTAAAGAACAAACAGGTTGTCAGACAGGGAGAAGAACAGCATTAAGGAGGAAGTTGGCAAGATACTGGTTCTCAGGATGACTGAGAAGTCCAGCAGTCCCTGATCCAGCTCTGTGGTGCTGGTTCCTAAGACTGCCACACCTGGTGCTAAGCCAGAACTTAGGTTCTGCATGGACTACCGGGGTCTCAATTCTGTAACAAAAACAGACGCTCACCCCAACCCCTCGAGCTTCTGAGCTAGTAGACAGACAAGCGCTGCCAAATTCCTCAGTACCTTTGATCTCATATCAGGGTATTGGAAGATCGCGTTGACTGAGGGGGCTAAGGAGAGATTCACTTTTTCTATTCCTGAGGGAAGCTACCAGTTCAGAGTGATGCCCTTTGGATTGAAAAATGCCCCGCCACCTTCCAACGGTTGGTTAAAGGGGTCCTGGTTGGTAAGGACGCATTCTACGCTGCCTATCTAGATGGCATTGCCATCTACAGTTACAGCTGGGAGGAACACCTGCTCCACCTACAAGAGGTGCTCCAGGCCCTGCAACAGGCAGGCCTGACAATCAAGGCCAGTAAGTGCCAGATTGGACAGGGTTCCGTGGTGTACTTGGGACACCTAGTAGGTGGTGGAAAGATGCAGCCCCTCCAGGCCAAGATTGAGATAACCACGGCCTGGCAACCACCTAGAAACCAAACAGAAGTGAGAGCCTTTTTAGACCTCGCTGAATACTACCGTAGGTTTGTTCAGGGTTATGGCACCATAGTGGCCCCCTTAACATAACTTACTTCAAAAAAGCAACCTAGGTTGGTGAATTGGACAGAGGCTTGTCAGAAAGCCCTTGACTCTCTAAAGGGAGCCATGTGCATGGCACCCATACTCAGGGCCCCTGACTACTCCTAGGAGTTAATTGAGCAGACAGACTTGCCTAGAGCATGGCATAGGGGTGGTTTTAGCACAGCTGAATGAGGAGGGCCTAGACCAATCAGTGGTATTTATTAGAAGAAGACTATTACCATGGGAACAGAGGTGGAGTGCCGTAGAAAGAGAAGCATTTGCTGTGGTCTGGGCACTGAAGAAGCTGAGACCCTACCTGTTTAGGACTTACTTCTGGGTTCAGACAGACCACAGGCCCCTAAGATGGCTCATGCAGATGAGGGATGAAAATCCTAAACTCTTGAGGTGGTCCATTTTCCTACAGGGGATGGACTTTACAGTGGAGCATCCCCCGGAACTGACCACACCAATGCTGATGGTCTCTCAAGATACTCCTGCCTTAGAGATGAGAGCTCCCAAGGAGTTGGGTAACTCTCCCCACTTTCAGCTGGGGGGGGACACAAGTTAGAGCTGACAGCCTTAGGGTGGTCATCCCCCAACCTTTTGCTTGCCTCCCTCCACTTTTATGACAATGTTGTTTGCTAGTTTTAGGATTCTGCACACTTTATCACTGCTAACCAGTGCTAACGTGCATATGCTCTCTCCCTACAAACATGGTAACATTGGTTAATACCCAATTGGCATATCTGATTTTCTTGTAAGTCCCTAGTAAAGTGCACTACATGTGCCCAGGGCCTGTAAAGTGAATACTACTGGGGAGAGTGAATACTACTGGGGAGCCTGCAGCACTGGTTGTGCCACCCACATAAGTAGCCCCTCAACCATGTCTCAGGCATGCCATTGCAACGCATGTGTGTTCTGTTTCACTGCCACTTCGACATGGCATTTAAAAGTACTTGCCAAGCCCTAAAATCTCCTTTTTCTACATATACGTCACCACTAGGGTAGGCCCTAGGTAACCCATAGGACAGGGTGCTATATAGTTAAAAGGCAGGACATGTGCATGTGTGGTTTATATGTCCTGGTAGTGGAACACCCTTAAAATTGGTGGTTTTCCACTACTGTGAGGCCTGCTCCTTTCATAGGATAGCATTAGGGCTACCCTCATATACTGTTTGAGTGGTAGATACTAATCAGAAAGGGGTAACCAGGTCATATTTAGTATGGCCAGAATGATAATACAAAATCCTGCTTATTGGTGAGGTTGGATTTTATATTACTATTTTAGAAATGCCACTTTTAGAAAGTGAGCATTTCTCTACACTTAAAATCCATCTGTGCCTTACATCCTGCCTCCAATCCATGTCTGGGCTGCGCTGGTTGACAGCTCCCTTGTGCATTTCACCCAGTCAGCCACAAACACAGGATACTCATTCACGTCTGCACTCATCGGCATATTCAATGGGTCTTCCTGGCCTGGGAGGGTTGAGGGCCTGACATTTAAAAGGCTAGTGGCCTGCCCTCAGACAATGGACTGCCAAACCCCCTACCAGGACTCTGGAAGACAGACCTGTGCTGAAAGGGAACCTTCTGCACTTCAAAACCACTCTTTGCATTCTCCCCCACTTCCAGGGCATTTTTGAATATATAAACTGGGTCTCTGACCCCAACAAACCAGACACATCTGGACCTGAACCTGCACCATGTCAAGAGGAACTGCCTGACTGCCCATAGGACTCATATGGACTGCTTTGCTGAAAAGGACTGCTGCCCTCTGATTTTGCTGAGAAGTGCTCTCAAGGGGCTTGGATGGAGCTTGCCTCCTGTTTTCTGAAGTCTCAGGGCCAAAAAGACTTCATTTCTTCAGGAAGCTCCTTGTGCACCGAAAATCGATGCACAGCTTGCCGGAAATGACGCACAGCCTACCTTGTGACGAGAAAATTGCCGCGCAGCCGAACCAGAACGGTGCAACCCGACTTCCTGAGTGAAGATTCGACGCAGCGCCTGCCTTGTGACCGGAAATTCAACGCCCAGCCCTGCCGGATTGACGCACAGCCGAACCGGAACAACACAGCCCGACTTCCCGATTGAAGAATCGAGGCAGCACCTGCTGTGCGACAGAAAAGGTGACGCATCGCTATACCAGATCGACAAACGCGTGTGACTTCGTCCCGCACGCCGAGGATTTCCACACATTGTCCTTGGGCGTCGAAATGATCCCCGCATCGCAGTGAGGAACCAAGACTGCGCACTAGAAATCAATGCAAAGCCTCATGCAGCGTGGAAAGAAACGACGCATCGTCTGTGCCACGCTGGGAATTCAGACACACACAATATTTTTCCATGCATCTCCTCCTCTGCAGTCTCCGTGCGTGTTATCTTTGACGCAATCCAGGTACTTTGTGCAAACAAGAGACAACTGTTGATTTCTAAGATTTAAGACTCTTTTTAAATGTGCAAAGGTGATATTTCAACTTGTGCTTATTGAATATTTGTCATTTTGACTTTAATTTAACCAGATAAATGTCATATATTTTTCTAAACCTGCGTGGTGTACTTTTGTGGTGTTTTCACTATGTTACTGTATAGGTTATTGCACAAATGCTTTACACATTGCCTTCTAAGTTAAGCCTGACTGCTCAGCGCCAAGCTACCAGAGGGTGGGCACAGGATAATTTGGATTGTGTATGGCTTACCCTGACTAGGATTGTGGTCCTTAGTTGGACAAAGGTGAATACCTCTGCCAACTAGAGACCCCATTTCTAACATGCCCCAACCAATATGTGGAACAGAACAAGGACATGGAGAGTGGAAAAGGCGTTATTGGGTGACAGCAATGGCTGGATTTTGCATAGAAATGGGAGCAGTTCATGATTATTTCTTTTTGACTTTATCCTTGAATGATAGGTTGGTGTTGATATAGGAGGCAACTCTAATAAAAGGAATGTGAGGTGGGGGAAAGCTGTTGAGGATCATGTCCAAAGGCCACATTTAGATATGGGGCTGAAACATATAACCACTGGTCCACACAAACTTTGTTGCGGTTGGGCTGAGCCTCAGTTGATTACAAGGTGTACAGATCCGGATGGTGCCTATAGGCAGTCTCAGTGATGGTGGGTTTTGCAGATCATCAACGCTATGAGGTGCAGTTGTGGCTTGTCAATGTATTAGTGGTAAACAATATCTTATTGGTACAGCAGAACACTCATGGGCTCCATATAAAGACTGAACATTTTGGCGCATGTATGAAACCCTGGTGAACATCAGTAATTTGGAGTAGTGCTATGATGATATGTATTTGAACACATTTCTATTTGCCCTTTAATACTGAGGGGAACCATGCCAGCAATGTGTTAAAGAGGCGGCAGTGCTTAACTGTTTAAAATAATGATTTAAAAAATAATACATTAAAAACAGTGCAGGGACCCACAATTTTCATTAGGGATCTTCTGCCAAATGTCAGGTTGCTGAATGTCAATGGTGACTAGCCTATATTCCATGTCATCTTTCAACCATCCACCACTGTACACATCTACTCTTGTTATCTTGTTTTTTCAGATGCTTTTTAATCCCTGCTTTCTCCCTCGGTCACTGTTCGACTTTCCTCTCATTTCTTCTTTCTTCTTTTTGTGCCTTCCTCTCTCTTGCTTTTGGTATAAGTTTAATTAGGACAGAGGTGGCTCCTGTCAGAGCAAAGCGGTGTGGCAGGGGGCACAAAACGACGGCAACAACATTGCAAAGAAAAAAAAATGTAAAAACGTATCTGACCCGCCACATCGCCGCTGCCGCTGCTCTTGTCCCTCCACTCACTGTAGGCACAGGCTCCCAGGCTGTGGTCTGGCAATCCCAATCCTACACTCATGCTGCTGGCAGCATGAGAGCAGCATTAGATTAGCCTGAACACCCTGGCTTTGCACTCCCAGGCAGACTGGGAGCCTGTGCCTGCCCTCTCCAACCGGGCAACACAGTGCTGGGATGAAGAGAGCACAATGTGAATGTGTGTATTGTCGTCCTGAGATGGCCGGCCAAACACACTTGTGCACTGAGGGGAGTGCACACCACTCCACCTGACATCCCCCATGGCACCACCCCTTGAAAAATAAAAACAGTAATAAATATTGTTTATTACCGTTTTTATTTTTCAATTTGCAGCTGATGCTGTTGGCGGTGGGGTGGGGGGCGCTGCTCCATAGTGGAGGAGCCGCTGCTGGATCATGATAAATAAATCCCAATCCCCAAAAAGGAATGCCAGTGTACGTCCCCACCAGCCACTGTCACCAAATAAACACGGAAGACAATCCTCCAAAAATACATAGTCTGTCTCTGTTGTGTAGTGCTTTTATGTTCGCACTATATAAAACTGTCAAAATAGAATGGGGATTCTGCCTGTCACCCACACTCTAATCTCATCCTCCAAGATTTAAGGACAGCACATTAATGTTTGATGTCAAATAGAGATATCCATCTAGTGGCTGAATATCAGTGTGAAACTGGAAATTCTGTGATCAGTCCTTGCTTCTGTGCTTGACCACATTGTGTGATTCCAAGCAAAAACTTTATTTCACAGGATCTCGATTCGCGTAAACATAACTGACTTGCCTCTCAGTTCACTAATACCCTTGGTCCTGAGGGTGGAGGAGGAATGTTTCTCAGGTCACTTTTAAAAACTCACTTTTAGCAAATACTCTCAATGAAGTGATATAATCTGATGTACTAAGGTGAAACTCTGTGTGTTTATGAAATACACTTTTTTGAATTTTGAAAAGACCTTATCAAACTCTGTCGTGTTGTTTCTGTCATCATATTTACACGCCAAATATTTCAAAATCTCGGTCGTGTGCTGGCTCTTAGAGCCCTAGCCCTCCCTTGGCTCGCCTGTCCCTGTTACTTTTCTGGCTGGTCCACCTCTAGATGCTGGCATCACGAGAATTAAGCACCCGTCCTTTCCCTGTTATCCCTGACCCCCTCGATCCACCAGCTCCCTGCGTTCGGTCTCTGGCCCGCCCCAGTCGCCCCCTGCGGGTGGGTGCGTTTGCTCCTCAGCCGGCCTCATTCACTTGATATTCCGCTCTGGGCCTCGGAGTTCCTTATCTACAGAGACCGACACTAAATAACAATCAATAGCTTTACCATTTAATTGGAATTATCAAATAAAGAGCCCAGTTCCGAGCGCGCAGGCCCTCCGCTGCCGGCCGGTTGCAGAGATTCATTATTTATGAGCGCTTTAGAAAGAGAAGCCGGTGCGGCCGCGGGAGGGGATCTGCCGATAAACAATAATATTCCGAGATGCGCCGATAGTATTCAGGCAGCGCGGCGGCAATATTGCAGCTCTGCCAGGCTATTATCCGCATTCGGGCCTTCCGTCGGGGCACTATCGCCTGCCATCAGCAGTCTATTGATCCCGTCATCCTGCGCCTTTATTGAGGCTCTGTCCGCTTTATTGAGTCTCTGTCTATTTAATCGGCGCTGATCCCTTTGCGATAGAGAGGTCGGCTGCTGCTAGGGTGCCCAGCCGACTATGCGGCTCTTACATCCACCAGCTTTCATCAATCGAGAGGTTGACTATCGCAACTGATGGGAGATGTCTCTCCGGGTCTCTCTGGCTGTATTATCGGTTCCACTCGCTGAAGAATGCTTGCATCCATTTCTCTCTCACAAATAATTCAATCTATTATCACAGGCCGGCTGCTGCTAGGGTGTGGCGTTGCCCTTAATGGCCTATAGTATAAGAAACGCAGATTTAGGTGCGAAGACACCGTGAGGCCAGAAATAATGATGATCCGGTCGGGATGCCTACACCTAAATTCAGCTACTCTTGAGTTTTTGTCCACAGTAATGAGGAATAGCTTTTACAGGGTCCAAATCTGTAAAGTACTCTCCAGGCCATTATTTAACTGGGATGCAATAAGTGGGAAGTCTCTGAAAGGGACGCAGCAGTCTATGTAAGTAAGGATGTGGCTTAAACATGTAAACCAAGTTTCTGCGATTCTTTTGTGTGCCCCGACCGGTATTTTGATTACTCTCTGAGCTTTCTGTTAGGAAATCCAGATATACAACACAGCAACTGATGTATTTCTAAAATCAGGCATGACTTTTGGCTTTGTAAGCCGTTTAAAATAAATGGGTTTCAACAATCATTTTGTTGTAAATAACCAATATGAAAAATGTTTCAATTCTGAAATGGAGTAACTGTGAATTAAGTATTACTGAGGCCTGTCTAAGAGGTAGTGATTTTCAGTGTCTCAGTCACTCCTGTTATGTGAACTCTATGTTAGATATGGACACCCTTTTTCCTCTCCAATGCTCGTCCATCTGCACGTCTTACACCCACTGCCACTGGACTTATGTGGCATTGGAGGGCCAAATTATGAGGCAGAGTTGAGTAAATTATACGGCAAGAAAACACAAATCATGTGGCATAATGCAGCAAATTTCGCAATAGTATTACTTCATTATTTCATTTTTAAACTTGGTAACACTGTATGGGCACTGCTTGCACCTCATTAGTACCAGTTTAACACCTACATATTGCAAAAGCAACAGAAAGGTGGTCAGTTCAGCTTTGCAAAGGGCATTCTATTGCTCAGAAACATGTGTTGTCGAAATTTTTTGTATTTTTTTTAACCATTTGAGCTAGAAATTTTTTTTTGGTTAAAATCTGCAGAGTATGTAGCAGATGATGCATTAGGGTCAAGTATATATTTAGACAAAAATTGTCACAGCCGCACAATCACATAATTCCAGTGGCCCTGCTTACACCGCATCTTTCCTCTTCAGCACCCTCTATTTACTCTCTCCTAAATGCACTTCCGCACATCTCCACAGCCCTATCCCAAACACAAAATGTACCCACTCAGCTGTAAGCACTGTATTTGCTTTTAATTTCAACGTCAAAATTGTGACATTTGTGTACCTGCTTCACACAGATTTGCCCAGAATCACAATTGCAACTGGAATACATGACCATTGGCCCACTGTGCGCTCTGTAGAGAGACCACGGATTAGATGACCATGTATTTTGAATACCATTTTGACCCACTGACAAGCACGGTCCGAAACTCATACTGTCTTCAGCCTCAACTTCAGACCTCTCAATCATAGCCTCGAGGTGACTCAGTTCAAAGTATGCACTATTCAAGAGTAATACAATACAAAAAAAAAAAAAAAAGAAATAAAACATCCTGGAAATAGCTAACAACAAGATTAGGTAAAATGTGAACTATAAACAGGAACTGAATCGCTGACATAGATTACATTAACATTTTTTACATTAATTATTCAGAAATCAATCAGTGTTATTTGCCAGTAAAGTTAAAGACAAGACTATGGTGCATGAAAGGGATCCGTTCCAATGTCTGTGTTAAATACTACTGGGTCTAAGACCCGAAAGGACCTAGCCCACTCAATGCCTTGCATAACCCCCATTCTCGAGCCAGATCTGACCCTGGTTACCACTTGACTTGCTCTGAGAGGGCAATAGACTGGAGACATGGGGCTGGGAGGTGCTGGGCACAGTGGTGAGTGGGAGGAGGCAGGGAGGGCATTGGGGCAGCATTCCATGTTTACTTCATGCTGTAGGATGAGGTCAGGCTGCGGCTGGGCTAATACTAAGGCCCAAGCCACATGCAGTTTTAGAGGATGGCTATAATTGGGCGGCCACTATGGGCATGGAAATTTGAAATTAGGGCCAAAATCTCTGTCTCTAATTCTAAGTGTTGCTCACTGAGATATACTCTCTTTCTTATATGCACTCATCTCTGACCAAAGAGAGGTTGAGTGCTGCATGGGCGAGGATCTGTGCATGTGTTAGGCATCCACTTGCTAGCTCTTTGATTGAAGTTGAAAATAAGCCCTGGTAATCATGCTGAAACTAACTCCACGATGAAGGATACCTCAACTAGAATGGGGCTAAGGTGATGTTATAGTCCTTTTATGGCAGCTCATCCTGCTCTGAAAGCAGCCCTCCAGGCTGCAGCCCACTGGGAAATGCCAGAGTGGCAGAATTGCAGTAAAGCCCTGTGCTCTCGTTTCCTCTCCATTTTATTGGTGTTGATATGTACAAATATTCTGCCTATCTGGATAGGGAAACGTCTCTGCAAGTCAGTCTTTCATTAGTGCTAATTTCAGCACAGCATAAAAAAATGCCTGCAGATTACTGTTTATCCACATTCATCTCTATGTACACATTGTAAAGATCATTGCAGTTGATAAACAGCCCTCATCGCACTAATTCCACCTGCCTCTCCCTCTCCCCCTTTAGAAAGGGACCACAGTTCATTAACACAGTTCAGTGAAGTCGTAAAGGTGCAGTAGGCATAATGGAAGCATTAAAAATACCATCCACACCTAAGCTGGGTAGTAAAGTTCAGCCATAATACTATGTTCTCTTCCTACTGCTCTCTCTCTCTCTCTCTCTCTCTCTCTCTCTCTCTCTCTCTTTAGTAGGATATATCTGTCTCACAGTTCTTACTGGTTTACACAATAGCAGGTGACACATTGTCAGACCACATTTGTGGGGGGGAGGGAGTGGGCACAGTGCAGGCAGGGGCTACTTGGGGTTTATGCTTGTTTGCCACTAGTGTCCTGGGGTCTGTCCTACTAAGGCTCCACAAACTAGGCCACCTGCACTCCTTCCACACTTAACTGTCAGTGTAGAGAGGGCGAGCAGTCAAAGACTTCTCTGGGGGTTAATGTACAGAACAAGAGCTTGGAACTCAAAAGTCAGCCAACAGGCATATCTCCTCTATGAATATCAGTGAGGGGCCACACCCCTGTGGTGCCGTCCCTTTGCTCTAAGACTTCTCCCAATGTCTATGTTCTCTCGTATGAAATATGGACATAGGCATTAGGCACAGGCGCATTTCACTCTGGTTGACCCCATTGGCTAATGTGTAAATGAGTTCTACAGTCTGTGCCACTATGGGTACAGTACATTTGCCTCAATGCATTCAGTCTCAGTCTTTTCACAATTTGGCTTCTCTTTACCTGTCGGATCAAGATGCAGCTCATGTGGTGCTGTGGCGGTGATTCATACGAATCTGCTCCTGCAGCACCAGATTCAATGCAGGACCATGTTTGTGGCTTCACTCTGTGAATGATCATCTGGGTAGTGATCAGGGAGGCAGGCCTGCACAGTGGGAGTTTGTCTGCTACAGTTGTAGCCCTGCAGACTTGACATAGACAGGTGCTTTGTTGTGACAGTTGCAGCCTGCAAACCCGATCTCAAGTGGGAGTTTGTCTTTAGCAGTTCTGGGATCCCACGACAGATGAGGGTTTGGGTATCTGCAGTAATAACAACTTCTCTTGCACAACAGCCACGTCGGGTAGCAGCAGCACCAGTGTCTTAGCACACCCCAGAGATAAAGGACAACACAGTGTTGCTCTTTACTAGAATGCCTTGATGCAGCTCTGTGTGGGAACTGCTCAGGAAGACTGCTCTGGCAGACCCCTCACAATATGGATCGGCTCCTGACTTTGTTACATCTGGCAGTCAGCTTCCTTTGAGTGTTCCTCATGCCAAGAAGGCATTGGGCTTCTCCTGTTGGATAGTTCCTCCTGAAGGTTACAGGATCCTCCTCTCTTTCAGCAGACAGGCAGGCATATAGATGCTAGGCAGACCCTCAGCTCCTTCAGCAAGAAGTACAGACTTCAGGTGATGTTCCCTTAACTCTGGAAGACCGACTGCCATGGAGACAGCAGTCATGGCCACAAAGCAGTTTTTCGAGTACTCTGTGGAGCACTACCTTCCTTGGTCATGAAGAACTTTGACGTGGAACAACGTGGGTGGTTTGGGTTTGATTTATCTACTCATTTTCCAGACAGTGGATATGAATCCACTGTCTAAGGCTTCAGAACAGGTTTGGGTCAGTTCTCTTTCAGAAGTCATTTACCGACTGTCTTGCAGACACAGTATTTGTGCAGGGTATTTACCTCAAGCAGTAGCATCTACAAAGTGCAAATCGAAGTGTAAACTGTATGTACCTGGCTATCAGCCTTCCTGAAACAGTAGTCAAGGATATACAAAAGGACAGACCCTGCCTAGAAACTGCCTCATCTTTATCAGAAACTGGCAACTTTTTCCTCAGTGCTAGGGATAGGGCCTACTCGACAACTAAAGGGGTAAATAGCACCAGAGCCTCATCTGAGAAGGAGCTTGACGGGAAAGAGCAATGACAGGAGCGTCCCAGCCATTTTGTGGAGTCGTACCGTCCCCACTGTGAATAAGAAGGTTCGCAACACTGTCGGTGGAGTGGCTAAGGGCAGGGACAGAGACAACAAAAGGTGATTGGGAAATGAGGCAAAATAGTTGCAAAAAGACTATTTTTCGTTTTTCCAAATGGTACTGCAATTGGAGAAGTTATGGGGTTCTTTGGGGAATTGAGAGGAGGCAGAAGGGAGAAAGTAATTTACAGAAGCCATACAACCAATGTATTTAAAAAGAGAGTGAGATTTCTAGACCAGGTGAATTACCCAGGAGAACAAGTGAAACCCAGGATAATAAATATGACAAAGATAGAAAAAAAGTCAGAGGGAAATATTAAAAAACCAGAGGGTGAAGTACACTTACATGATTGTTACTATTTCTTTTTCTGAAGAGCGCGATTAACCCCTTCGCTGCCAGGCCTTTTCCCCTCCTGTGCCGAGCCTTTTTTTGGCTAATGGGGCAGTTCGCGCGTAGGCCCTCATAACTTTTTGTCCACACAACCTATCCACCCCAAATTTGCGTCCTTTTTTCCAACATCCTAGGGATTCTAGATTTACCCAGAGTTTGTGGATTTCCCCGGAGGAGACCAAGAAATTAGCGAAAATATAGCGAACTTTTTAAAAAAACAAAATGGGAAAAAAGGGCTGTAGAAGAAGGCTTGTGTTTTTTTCCCTGAAAATTGTATCAACAAAGGGTTTGCAAGTGCTAAAATCACCATCTTCCCAGCTTTCAAGAACAGGCACACCTGAATCAGAAAACCACAGTTTTCAACACCATTTTGGCATTTTACTTGGACATACCCCATTTTTACTATTTTTTGTGCTTTCAGCCTCCTTCCAGTTAGTGACAGAAATGGGTGTGAAACCAATGCTGGATCCCGGAAAGCTAAACATTTCTGAAAAATAGACAAAACTCTGAATTCAGCAATGCGCCATTTGTGTAGATCCTACAAGGTTTTCCTACAGAAAATACAAGCTGAAATAAAAAAAAAACATTGAAATTGTGGTGAATAAAACAGTACCTTTTCTCCATGTTTTACTCTGTAACTTTTCCTGCAATGTCAGATTTTTTAATGCAATATCTTGTTACGTCTGCTGGACTCTTTTGGTTGCGGGGATATATAGGGCTTGTAGGTTCATCAAGAACCCGAGGTACCCAGAGCCAATAAAGGAGCTGCACCTTGCAATGGGTTTTCATTCTATACCGGGTATACAGCAATTCATTTGCTGAAATATAGAGTGAAAACTAGGTATCAAAAAAACCTTTGTATTTCCAAAATGGGCACAAGATAAGGTATTGAGAAGCAGTGGTTATTTGCACATCTCTGAATTCAGGGGTTGCCCATACTAGCATGTGAATTACAGGGCATTTCTCAAATAGTCGTCTTTTTTACACACTGTCTCACATTTGGAAGGAAAAAATGTAGAGAAAGGAAAGGGGCAATAACACATGTTCTGCTATTCTATGTTCCCCCAAGTCTCCCGATAAAAATGGCACCTCACTTGTGTGAGTAGGCCTAGTGCCCGTGACAGGAAATGCCCCAAAACACAAAGTGGACACATCACATTTTCCCAAAGAAAACAGAGCTGTTTTTTGCAAAGTGCCTAGCTGTGGATTTTGGCCTCTAGTCAACCGGCACCTAGGGAAACCTACCAAACCTGTGCATTTTTTACAACTAGACACATAGGGGAATCCAAGATGGGGTGACTTGTGGGGCTCACACCAGGTTCTGTTACCCAGAATCCTTTGCAAACCTCAAAATCTGGCTAAAAAAAAACGTTTTCCTCAAATTTGGGTGACAGAAAGTTCTGGAATCTGAGAGGAGCCACAAATTTCCTTCTACTCAGCGTTCCCCCAAGTCTCCCGATAGAAATTGTGCCTCACTTGTGTGGGTAGGCCTAGTGCCCGCAACAGGAACTGCCCCAAAACACAACATGGACACATCACATTTTCCCAAAGAAAACAGAGCAGTTTTTTTGCAAAGTGCCTAGCTGCGGATTTTGGCCTCTAGCTCAGACGGCACCTAGGGAAACCTACCAAACCTGTGCATTTTTGAAAACTAGACACCTAGGGGAATCCAAGATGGGGTGACTTGCGGGGCTCGCACTAGGTTCTGTTACCCAGAATCCGTTGCAAACCTCAAAACCTGGCTAAAAAAACACTTTTTCCTCACATTTTTGTGACAGAAAGTTCTGGAATCTGAGAGGAGCCACAAATTTCCTTTCACCCAGCGTTCCCCCAAGTCTCCCGATAAAAATGGTACCTCACTTGTGTGGTTAGGCCTAGTGCCTGCGAAAGGAAATGCCCCAAAACACTGTGTGGACACATCAAAATTATCAAATACAAAACTGTTTTTGCGGGGCGAGGGGGCACCTGCATTTTTGGTCCTGGGCTCAGCAGCCATACAGGGAAACCTACCAAACCCAAATATTTCTGAAAACTAGACACCCGAGGGAGTCCAGGGAGGTGTGACTTGCGTGGCTCTCCCAGTGCTTTCTTACCCGGAATCCCTTGCAAACCTCAAAATGTGGCTAAAAAAACCCTTTTTCCTCACATTTCGATGAGAGAAAGTTCTAGAATCTGAGAGGAGCCACAAATTTCCTTCCACCCAGCGTTTCTCCCGATAAAAATGATACCTCACTTGTGTGGGTGGCCCAGGTGCCTGCAACAGAAAAATGCCAAAAACCTGTAGAGATTGAGGGGATAGCACAGCAAGTTAATAAGCACATATTTTTCTTTTATACATCTTTTAGACTGACTCTGCTTTGGGGACTCACACAAGTGAGGTATCATTTTACTTGGGAGACTGAGGGGAACGCTGGGTGGTAGGAAATGTGTGCTGAAGCGGTGAGCCTACAAAGAAAAGTGAGGAAAATATGCTTTTTTAAGCAAATTTTGAGGTTTGCAGTGGAGTCTGGGTAGAAAATGTTGGGGGATCCAGGCAAGCCACACCTCCCTGGACTCCTAGGGGTGTCTAGTTTTAAAACATGTCTGGGTTTGGTAGGTTATCCTAGATGAAGGCCGCATCCGGGACCAAAAACATATGTCCCCCCCCCCAAACACAGGTAGTTTTGCAATAGATCATTTTGATGTGTCCACATACTTATGTGATGTTCCAAACACTAAAATTGTGAAAAGAAATGCACTTAGGTTATGTTAAAAAGACCCCTTCCCCACCAACCACGTTGGTGGCATGCTTCATCATTGGTGTCCCACCCAAGACACTCAGGGGGTCATTCTGACCCTGGCGGTCATCGACTGCCAGGGTCGACGACCATGGAAGCCCCGCCAACAGGCTGGCGGTGCTTCCTTTTGTATTCCGTCCGCGGCTGTGAAGCTGCGGTCGCCCAGCCGGGTCCGGCGGTTTCCCGCCGGATTACCCCCGGCTGGGAGAATCCTCCGCCGCCATGGGGATTCCGACCCTCTTCCCGCCAGCCTGTTTCTGGCGGTTTTCACCGCCAGAACCAGGATGGCGGGAACGGGTGTCGTGGGGCCCCTGGGGGCCCCTGCACTGCCCATGGGCACTGTGCACTGCACTGGCATGGGCAGTGCAGGGGCCCCCTAACAGGGCCCCAGAAAGATTTTCACTGTCTGCATTGCAGACAGTGAAAATCGCGACGGGTGCAACTGCACCCGTCGCACCCCTGCAACTCCGCCGGCTCCATTCGGAGCCGGCTTCATTGTTGCAGGGCCTTTCCCGCTGGGCCGGCGGGCGCTCCTTTGGCGGGCACCCGCCGGCCCAGCGGGAAAGCCAGAATGGCCTCCGCGGTCTTTTGACCGCGGAGCGGCCAAGTGGCAGTTCCCGTTTGGCTGGCGGCTACTGCCGCCAGCCAAACTCGGAATGAGGGCCTCAGCGTGTCACGGTGTGCTGCGATGCCTGATTACAGCGGAGCAGGTTTTGTAATTTTTACCACACATACTGGTTGGATTTGGCACGAGGGTGAATGATGGTTCAGTAGATCAAATTTTATTAACAAGAGATTTCACAAAAATGAAATGCATTGTTAATAACTGAAAGGGAAAAAACTGAACCAGTGACTCACAGCTCGTGAGCTGTAAAGCCACGACAAGGCACCAACCGCTTTACAGTCCATTTACACACCTTTCATATATGACATGCACAAGACCATTCACGCCGCCAACCACGGGCCCAGCACATTACAACACACGCATTGACAGACAGCGCCACTCTAGGGCCCATCACTTACATACACCCACATGCCTGATACAGCAATCACACTAGCTGGTGGGAGTGTGTGGACTGGCGTGTGGTTGGCAGTGTGTTGCAGTAGCCAACAGCAAGTCAATATTTACACAGCCAGCCAAGCGCCACTCCACACACAATGGCATCACTTTATTTTGTTAAATCAAAGAAACCACTAACTAATTAGAAAAAAGTACAAAACTACAAACACAAAAGCTCTACTAAATACATGACAGAAATGCCAACCATGAAACTGAACACATGAAAATATAAAACAGGCAGTTTACGCTCATGGTAGTTCCCAGTCTTCTGGGTGTGGCAATTCCTGAAACAGCCCCCCACACACAGCCCAGGCTTTGAAGGACAATCTGTGCAGTACATTCGAGTCTCCCTCCGGATACCTCTTTGAGCACATACTCTACATTTCTTAGCTGGGAAGTCTTTTTTGGGCGTGGGAGGAATGTGCTCAGCAAAGTGGCGATCTTTCAATCTAGCCACATCCTCCACCATTGCTTCTCTAGGAACTCTTGCCTGTTTAACCACAATAAGGCTCTCTATCACTGACTCCTGATAGTTCACAAATGTCATCTTCGACTCTGGTGACCTATCCTTGAACACAATAAAAGCATTAAAAGTTGCCAAGTGGAACAGATGAATTGTTAACTTTTTATACCAAACGTAAGACTTACGGATAGCAGTATAAGGTTCCAACCTCTGACGAACTCTATCTACACCTCCCATGTGCTTATTATACTCTAAAATGCACAGAGGTTTGCGCACTTCAGCAACCTGGCCCCAAACAGTCACGGGGGAAGTACTCTCATCATGGGCGGTACTTAGCATGTAGACCCCTCCTGTCAATACATTTCAGGGCTAGCAGCACATCATTCCGCAAGGCACTGCAATGTCCCCTCTCAAGTTTTTTACAGACAAGTTCCCTTGGATAGCCTTTCCGGTTACAACAAATTGTGCCACAAGCAACAGTGCCCACTCTAAACAATTCCTTGAACAATTGCACTCCAGTGTAGAAGTTATTTACATACAAATGGTGACCTTTGTTAAACAGTCGTCTACCAAGTTCCCACACAATTTTCTCCGTAACTCCAAAAGTGGGCAGGCAACCAGGGGTGTCAGTACTGAAATCCCTACCAGTGTAGACCCGGAAATTATACACATACACTGTACTACTTTAAGACAGCATATACAATTTAATTCCATACCATGCCCTCTTGCTAGGAATGGACTGCCTAAATACCAAACGACCCTTGAAGAGGACCAAAGACTCGTCCACAGCTATTTCTTTGCCTGGAACATAAACCTCTGAAAATCGATCTACAAAATGATCAAGGGCAGGCCTAATCTTAAAAAGACAGTCAGAATCAGGGTGATCTTGTGGCAAGGCTAAAGCATTGTCAACAAAATGCAGCTTCCTAAGAAGAGGCAAATACTGATTACGACTATTGGTTGCAGGAAATATGGCCCTTATGGACTAGTAGACCAATAAGAAGCCAGAGATGGCTTCCTTATCAACCCCATCAAAAAAGTCAAACCCAAAACCCTTTTCATCTCTTCCAAATTTGTGGGAATCCACTGGGTAGCTCTAGAGTGCGGCCTGAGGCAGCGTTGTCCCTCAAATACTGCTCCACACACAAATTAGTCTGCTCAACAATATCTTCCAAAAACACATCGTCCATAAATAACTCAAAGAAATTGACAGGCAAAAAGTTCTCCGTATTGACTCTATACCCTGGGAGACCAGTAAAGGCAGGCAACTCTGGCTGCTCTATGTTTGGGGTAACCCAGAGTTCAGGTCTTCCAACGGGAAACCTTTCAGCCCCAGGTTGCTGCACTATTGGCACATCAGTGTCCTCCTCTAAAACAGACCCTTCATCTGCACTGAGAGTGGCTTCCTCATCAGAAGATTCCTCTCAGACAGAAACTTCCCTGCCAGAATCTCTCACTTCCTCTTCTGCCTCAGATGCAGAGTCAGTCTCATAATCATGATCGATCAGACAATGACTCAAAAAGCATACCAACAACTTGCTGAGCGGTCATCTTGCGGCTAGCCATGATCCTTCCTATGAAAAGTAACTGGACAAATGTACCACCAACAACCAGCACTGTGTAAGATAAGTACTAAACAAAGTGTGGCTTTATCACAAAGAGTTATGTACTGAAAAACTCTACCGCTCACTTGCTGGAACAACCTACTCACCACTAACTACTCTGCACAGACACAGCAATCACCAATGATATCCCACTAAAAAGAAAAAAAAAAAAGCAAATTAGAAATAAGACAACACAAATATCATTGTGCACAAATCTAAGGACAATTTCACACACAATCCTGCATTTAGTACACCACCTACAAACATGTCATTCATGCATGGCAACAATACTCCTTTGGAGTAAATTGTTTTTACTTACCAAAAACATGCAACTACGCAAACCGCAGGTCAACCACTGGCAAATCTGCAAGGAGCCACAGCAAAGGAAGCAAAAGCTTTGAACTAGGACAAAAAGGAGAAAAAAAACTGTTATAATCCCAAATGCAAATACTTTGCCAGTTGACAAACACCCCACCATCAAGCATTTAGAAATTGGTGCCTAAGTGGATTCTGCCCCCCTTAGGGGCAGATGGGCCTACTAAAAAATAGGCCTATCTGCCCCAAGGGGGGCAGAAAATACTTTTAGTAATGTGCCCCTATGGGGAGCGACCCTTGCCCAAGGGGCCACCCCCCCCAAACAAAGATAAAAAACCACACACACACACCCACACTATCCCTGGTGCCTAAGTGGCTTCTGCCCCCCTTGGGGACAACAAGCCTAAAACAAATAGGCCGATCTGCCCCCAAGGGGGCAGAAATGGCCAACAGTTATATGACCCCATTGGGCAGCGACCCTTGCCTAACGGCCGCTCCCCGACACTTATAAAGCACAATTACATTCTTTAAATAAAATCCCAGGGGTCTAGTGGGCAGCAGGAATGCTCAAAGAGACACTGAGGGAAGTGAAAACCCTTTCCTTTCCCCCGATGCCTCTTTGTGTGCAATCCCCCCCTCCCATCCCGGAGGAGAAACTCAACTGTTCTCCGGCACCCTCTAATGATGTCAGCGCGTGATCACGCGCTGACATCATTAGAGGGTGGTGGAGGGGGGTCGAGGGTGGAAGGGGAAGGGCTTCCTCTTCCATCACTGTCCTGGGGGGGTGGGAGGGAAGCCCACGGAGGAAGCGCTAGCGCTCCCTCCGAGCTCCGGTGCCGGGACGTAATGATTACATCCTCGGCACAGGAGCACTCAAAGGTGGTTATGACAGCACAATAATCTAACTATTTCACAATTCATCAAAATAGCCACAGTTTATTCTTGTGCAGAGGAATCCAGGGACATCAATGAGGGGTAAAACCAGCAAAACTCACATCCTCACTAGCCTGTCAGTTTAAATCAACATGTTTTCCAAATGAGTAATAAACTCTCTAGAGGACTGCAAAAACCTCAGTGTTTTGATTGTGCACAATGAGGACATACTGTCTGTTTCTGTCCAAGGAAGGAGAAGGAGTCCATGGAAATTGGGTGGATACTTAGAAATCCCAGCTATTGATCCAGGAAGGGGTTGTATAACTAGGCAGGAGAGGAGGAATGACAATAAATGTGGAAGACATTTACAACATGCTTTACTTTCTTAGGATATTAGGAAGGGGGGTCAGAACTTTCAAGCACCTCAGTTGGAAGATCCGGCACATCAGAAAGCAAGGAAGCAGACCGCAGAACAAAATAGAGGACCTCAGGTAGGACCCCAATTTGTTATAAAGAAAGGCTACACTGGGTGAAATAACAAGGCCAAAATCTCCAACTGTTAGTTCCAGAAACTTTTAGGGAACAAATTATTTTCCTTCCTCATAGTCATCCATTGGGAAGGTATTTTGGGGGCAGAAGAACTGGACAAAGTAGACTGGAACATTGTTATTGGCCAGGGATGTATTCTCAGATAAGGAAATTCTGCAAGGAATGTCAGGTCAAAAATCCACATAAACACACAGAGCCCCTTTACAGAAAATGCCTGTGATTGGGCATGTTTTTATCTCTGATTAAAATGGATTTGGTGTGTCCCCTAATAACACCAAGTGGAGGTTATAAATACTTACTGGTGCTAGTGGATTATGCCACCAGATACCCGGAGGTGGTACCATTAAGGCAAATTGGGTCCAAGCAGGGTGTTTCAGTAATAGTGAAAATTTTCTCAAGTGAAGGTTTCCCAAAGGAAATACTTACTGATCAAAGTCCCCCTTGCATCTCTAAATTGATGGCCCAAATATGTAAGGAATTGGATATATATCAACTGAAAATATTGGATTACCATCTTCAGACAGGTGGTTTGGAGAAAAGGTACAAAAGGACCACGAAACTCATGCTGCAAAAAATAAGCTGTGAAGCGAAAGAATGGGATAAGTTACTCCAATTAGCCCTCTTTGCAATCTGAAATCAAGTCCACACCTTTTGCATTACTGTTTGGAAGGAAACCTCAGGGTTTATTAGAGATAATGTTGGGAAAAATCCCAAGATGAGGATAAACCCTCACTGAAATACGTTATGGCATTGAGATCCAGAGTTGGGAAACTGAGACAGTTGGTGGAAGAAAATTTGGTGCAAGGACCGAATAAATAGGAAAACCAGTACAACAAGGATACTGAGCTGAAAGAGTTACAGATAGAGGATTGGTTGTTACTGCTGTTGCCGTTCAAAAAGAAGAACTTGTTAGCAGGGTGGCAAGTGACTTTTCAAGTTCTTGAACCACTAAATGAAGTTACGTACCAGATATGACTATCTGAAAGAAGAAAGAAGAGCAGATCTTTCACATAATTCATATCAAGAAACAGGAAGGACTAGTTCCCCAAAAATGTAAGAAAGTACAGTTCATAAAAAACATTTTATCTATTACTCACACCCAGAACTATAATAATGGAATGAAAAATAAAAAAAGAGTCAACAGAAGATCTAGAATGTTTTTCATAAATATTTTCAGAAAGCAGACAACATACCATGTCCCAGAGGCCAGCAAGAAAGCTATTTGGGGAGAGCTAGCTAAGTTTATTGACCTGGTCACTGCTCACCAATTGTTTTGGCACCCAAACCAGATTGAACCATTCAATGTGGCATTGTTTTAGGGAACTAAATCAAATTTCAAAATATCACAGATATCCCTTTCCCATTACAGGTGAGTTGATTGAAAAGTTATGGAAGGCTAAATGTATTAGTACAATCGATCTGACAGAAGGTTGATGGCAGATTCCTCTTCATTCTGAGGATAAAGAGAAGACATCCTCTACCACACTGCAAAGCCTTTTCCATTTTGCAGTTCTATCCTTTGGATTACATGGAGCACCAGCAACATTTCAGAGACTTATAAATCATTTGTTGAGATCTCATAACTTTTCCACTGCCATATACATAGATGGCAGTGTAGTCTTTAGTAAGTCATTGGAGGATCATAGACAACAGCTAAGGGCTGTAATGAATTCCTTAAACGAGGTTAATTAATCCATTAAAACAAAAATTGCCACGGATAAAGTGATATACTTGGGACACAAGCTAGATGAAGGTACCATACAAGTATAGGAGGAGAACGGTAGGGCCATTCAAAACATTCCCTTCCCTATCACCAAAAGAGATCTTACGACCTTGTTGGGTTAACTGGGATACTATATTAGGCTCATTCCAGATTTTTCCACAATAGCTCTTCCTCCTATAGAATAAAGAAATATGTCACAAACAAATAAAGAAACCTAGTGTCCAAGCCTTACAAGCAGCTTCAACCCTAAAGACCATCATTGCCTCAAAACCTATACTGCAGTCCCCAAACCTTAAACATCCGTAAATATTACAAACAAATAATTCTAAAAGAAGATTGGGTGATATTATCACAGCTGGGTGAAAATGGTGAGGAAAGACCAAACTGTTTCCTAACTCTTTTCAAAAGTAATGACCCAGTCATTGCCAAGGAAAATATCATACAACTGGAATCCATATCACCCTGTGACTGGTGAGATCACAGCCAAATCTCCTTCCTCCTCTTGCATAATGTACTTATTAGACAAGGCTGACCTCCTTAAACAAAACAAAGGTCCAAGTACCTTAGAAGAATCA
This sequence comes from Pleurodeles waltl, assembly GCF_031143425.1. Taxonomy (NCBI): domain Eukaryota; kingdom Metazoa; phylum Chordata; class Amphibia; order Caudata; family Salamandridae; genus Pleurodeles; species Pleurodeles waltl. The sequence goes on from NC_090445.1 coordinate 691,293,045, forward strand.
CCATAACTGATCAAACTTCCATTAGTAACAACCTCCTTCCTCTGCTCTTAAACATGACAAATGTGAATGGCCTTACCAATCATTATATCCAACCATGTCAGACACATTTGATACACTTGCTCCAAAGCAGCTTGAAAGAATACCAGTGCAGACTCCAAACCCTGGTTCAGTAGTGACCGTAACGAGGTAAGGAGGATACTAAGGCTTGCCAAGAATGTGTGAAGAACCTCTGCACTCATGACACACTACAGCACATGAGGACAATAAGAAGCTACTATATCAAGCTTGCTGCACCACTGGATTCAAGCTAGTCTGGCTGATGAAGGGTGATACCCTGAAACCGGTCCCAGGATGCTTGTTTCCTGTCCAGGGAGGACCGGGCCTAGCAGTTCGGGCTGGACTGTTCCCATGTGGAACAGGGTCAAGACTGATTTGCATATGGCTGGGTTCAAACTGGGGTGACGTGGCGAGCAGTATAACGATGGATTAAACCCAAATCTGTGACTGGGAGTGAGTGTTTGAAAAGTTTCAACACTCCGTCCATCATTTTATTTTGTTTTGTGATGTTGCTTTGTGCGCCCTAAGTGGTAGGGGTATGCCCAGACGTGGGTCCCTTGGTCGCTGCGCCACTGGATTCAAGCTAGCCTGGCTGATGAAGGGTAATACCCTGAAACCGGTCCCAGGATGCTTGTTTCTGGTCCAGGGAGGACCTGGCCTACCAGTTCGGGCTGGACTGTTCCCATGTGGAACAAGGTCAAGACTGATCTGCATATGGCTGGGTCCAAACTGGAGTGACGTGGTGAGCAAAATAACGATGGATTAAACCTAGATCTGTGACTGGGTTTCAACACTCCGTGCATCAGTTTATTTAGTTTTGTGATGTTGCTACTATAACAAGCTCATCAATAGTTACAAAACAGGCCACATTAGGATGCAACTGGATAACGCTAAAAAGAGACCCAAAAAGCTTTTCAAAATCATCAAACAGCAAGCTAGCTACAGATTTAACCGACATTGTTAAGATAACAATCTTCAGATGGTGAAGATTTCTTCACTCATTTTATTGAAAGACTGAGGAAGATTGAATCAGAACTACAACTTGCTTCTTAACATGCACTAAACCAGGCCCAATCTAGTTTCCTCCCTTTGCCTTCCAGGATGTTGTCCCCTCACACTCATTTCGCTACAAAAAACAATGCTACATGGAATATCTTCAAACTTCTAGATGAAGCTGAGAAATCAAAAGAATAATATTAATGAAACCCTCAAAACACTTTAAAGAACTTCTGCCTGCCAAACTCATCAAAGAGATTAGATCTTCCATACTCCCAGTCTGGTCTAAGATTGTCAGTGTATCTCTCTCTCAGGGCATGGTTCCTGATTGCTCAAAGATACAGCAGGTTACCCCAATCCCAAAAAAAAACAAATGCTGACTTGTCTGACCACAACAATTTCTGTCCAATTACTAACACTATGACACTAGCAAAACTAGAGAAATGCATACAATTACAACTCTGCAACCACATCGAACAGTTTCAGTTCCTTGATCAATGCCAATCTGGCTTCACAACTGGTTCCAGCAATGAAATGGCTCTGGCGCACATTGTAGATGACACCTTGAGACTACTCGATCAGAACAAACCCTGCCTACTTATACTCCTTGATCTCTCCTGCATTTTATAAGGTCAAACATGACAACATGATAGATCTTTCGGAGAAAAGGATTTCCTTCATAATAGAGCTCATCGAATCAAAGTCAATCAAACCCTCTCAGGCATTACTCTTGTCTCAATTGGAGTACCTCAGGGATTCACACTCTCACCCAAGCTACTCGCCTTGTTTATGGAACCACCTACTGCAATTCTTACACACTCAAACATACAGTACCACATGTACATGGATGACATACAGTTATACTTGAAAATTTCTCCACCTGAAGATATCAAAACTCTTAACTGCGCCCTACTGAAAACCCAACAATGGTTAACCCCCAATCACCTTACGCTAAACACACTAAAGACGCAATTATTCCTGATCGCCCCCTACAATCGCTCTACCCCAAAGAAGAATGGCTCAAACAACTTACAGTGATCAACTGCGCCGCACATGTTGTTGATTCTACTAGATCATTAGGCATTACAATGGACAAATATCGGTTGTATGTGGACAATGCGTGCACCAACCACGCATGCCTGATCAACGCAGTCAGAACAACGACCACGTTGTTTACACAAATGCCTTTACCATGTATGCCTTTACAATGATTTTTTGTTGTAAAGGCATGCCTAGTAAAGGCATTGGTGGAACAGCATTCGTGGTTGTGGCATGCCACCCCTTGTCCTAAAAACACAACTAGCCCGACCTCCCCCTAGCCGCCCTAAAAACACTATCCAACCCCCTATCCCACCCCTATAACAAAAGTACCCCAACACACCCAACCCACCCTGAGCAATAAAACCTTCCCCAACCCTCCACCCGCCCTAAAAACAACCGCCCCCAACACACCCTAGAATCAAAACTGCTTTGAATCTCACCTCAATTAAAAAAAACTACAGACACCCCCGTCCCTAAAAACAAAACTACCCCGACCCCACCAAACTAAACTATCTGGATACCTCACCCACCCTGAGCCCTAAAACCTTCCCTGACACCCCCCCACCCACTCTAAAAACAACAGACCCCCACCTCCAAAACTAAAACTACCCCCACCCTAACACAACTACCCCACCCCTAAAAACAAATTACCCCAACAAACAAAACTAACCCGACCCCCACCCCGCCTCTAAATACTAAATTACCCCGCCCCTGACCCCTGCCCTAAAAAACAAACTACCCCGACCCCCCACTCCTGCTGTGAAAAAACAAATTTCTCCGACCCCCACCCCTGGCCTAAAAAACCACACTAACCAACCCTCCACCCCTAGAAACAACTACCCCAATACCGTCTTCCACCCTGAGCGCTAAAACGTACCCGACTCCACCCCCAAAAATTGAAGCTACTCCGTCCCCACCCCTAAAAACTAAATTACCCTGACCCACCCACCCCTAAAAACCAAACTACACCAACCCCGCCTCTAAAAACTAAATTATCACAACCCCCGCCCCTTAAAAAAAAAAAATCCAACACCCCAGCCCTAAAAACTATCCGCCAACCCACCCCAGCCCCAGTTATCTGACCGCGTCCTCTCCCGATGCTCTCTCCCTTTTCTCTGACTTAACCACGCATGTGCGTTGTTCAGCACATGCGTGGTTAAGGCAGAGAAAAAGGGAGTCGTTGTTAACACAAGCGTGGTTCCGCTTGCTTTAACAACGTAATCGTTGTTCCAGATGTTTCCCCAAATACATGAGTATGCAAGATCATATCAGTGCAACGGCCAGAGGAGCCAATTACCAATTGAACACACTAAGGAAAATCAAACCCTTTTTATCCCCAGATGACTTTCAGTTAGCAGTCTAATCCCTAGTCAACTCCTGTCTACAATACAGGACTGCTACTCTTGCAGGATTACCCAAAGCCAGGCTGTCAGTCAGGCCACCCTTCCTGGAGAACTTGTCCACAGATATTAGACCCTACTCTCTCCCAACACAACGCTCGACCAAGGAATGATAAACTCAAATAAGGCACTGTCCTAGGAGGGAAGGGGATCAGGACAAAATAATAAAAGAGACAAAGACTTGCACGCTCTGAGTGTGTCTAGGTCGCTATTCTGTTTGGGAACGCCCAAAGTGTCTTCCTCTTTTGAGGTATGCAGGAGAGTCAACTAAAGGGAAGGAACACACACACTATTTTAGCAATGGCATGCATTAACATAGTTAGTTCAAATAACATTGGAGCAATGAAAGTACATACTCTCAGAGATGCTTATAACACACAGAAAATATGTACTCCTTGTGGGATAGAAATTCCCACTCCTTTCGTGAGCTTCGGGTAACAGTTCACAGTTTTTTTTTCCTCGCAGCATATTATGTCATATGCTCTTGTTAAGTGGCTGTTCATTATTTTGAATTCTCTTTTTCTTGTTAGAATGTCCCAAATTGTCTCTTGAACTTCCAGCAGAGAGCGTGGGAGTCTTATGCCTGGATTATACACAAGTTTTGAAGTCTTTTTAATTTTGTAGTATTGTTGCGGATGAAAAATAAAGAATAATGCACTAACCTTGTTTTCCTTTCTTTTGCTTTGTCCTTCTTTTCATTGCAGGTTACACCCTCATCTGTCGGAATGACCAACCGGCCAGTTCCTGAACAGCTGCAGACTCGAAAAGGATTCCCTGCCGTTGCTCACACTAGGTCTTTCCTGGAATGTTGGGACCGGAGAAATCTGATGAGCTGCTTAGAGACATCTGCAGGGGTGCAGATGTCACTGGGTCAGGCTAGGAAGCTTGGATCAGGGAGCAGAGAGTCGGATGATTCAGAAAAGTGGGAGGGAGAATAAGGGTTCTTTTTCAGGAAATAAAGCCAAGCACCTGAATGGGGTTTGACTGAGTATTTATAGGTAGATCGTACTTTCTAGAACATGTGAATTTCTCTGGAAAGTCCCTGACTGGAAAATCCCTGTCTGCAGTCACTCTGGAAAATCCCTGAATGGAAAGTCCATGTCTGCAAGGACATGGATAATTATGAATCACTCTAGAAAGTACCTGACTGGAAAGTCTATGTCTGCAGGCACATGGATAATTATCAAGCATGTGAATAATTACAATAACAACAAAAAATGTCATAATTGAAGTGAGACTGGTGCAAATATGCGGAACAAAAACATGAGGCCTTTTAATCAAACCTAGGGATAATTACAAACACATGGAACATTGGAAATATGAAGATAATTTAAAGGTTTGGTATAGGCAACAGTGATACCACAGGCGCAAATACTTAACCTAAGGTGTGTGAGATTGAGGAGCGGCTACATGATTTATTAAACCATGGGTTGCAGAACATAAGATACATGCTTGGGCACAGGAATTAGTGACAGTAACACTGCCTCAGTTAAGGGGCACTCTAAACTCAGCTGGGAGGCGCATCATGGGATCCAGAAAAACGCGACCTCATTACACCTGATTTAAAACATCTCACATGGCTCCCGTTTGAAGTGAGGATTCAGTTGAAGATAGCCTGCATGATGTATGAGGCTCTTCATCATAACGCTTCCGTCTATCTTGCAAAAAAACGTGAACTATCTGGCTGTAGTCACTCTCTAAGAAGTACTAACTCTCTACTTTTGAAGCCACAGAAATTCAATTTAAAAAAACCTTACTTCTCTGGTCTTGCAGCCTTAAATATGGAACGCAATTCCCCCTGAAAAAAGATGTAATCCCTTGTCTACCTTTGTAAAAAAAAAAAAAAAACGAAACTCCTGTTGCTGAATAGATACCTTCACCAGTAGTCCTGATTTCACTAAGTCTGACTATTTTTCCTATGCACATTTCAATATGATGAATCTTCAAAGTAATTTGTTATCATTGTATATACTTTGTTTCTTGCTTGTTATTTGTTTGCTGTTACAACCTATTTACTATTTGTACAACATATTGCCAAATGTATTTTTGTCTGTGTTTTGCTATTCGTACAGCGCTCTGATACCTGGACAGGTCATGTTTGTGCTTTATAAAACTCCTTAAATAAATGAAGCACTACATAGTAAACAATGTACCAAATGCAGCTCACGTTCATATATGGTCCATCCTTAAACTGATAGCCCTTAAAGTATTCATAAAATGTATGTAATCATTTAGTGTCCACTGTCACCATAAAAAATCCTTGTAAGCATTTCTGTCCTGTGCTTACTGAGACATATTCCACCATGGGTTCCATATTTTTTCATACTTTTGTGGACAGCTCTGCCACAGATATACCCTTTCCTCCGTGGCGGCACAGATGTTCATTACTTTAGTCTAGTTGGATGTTACTGGGCACCCAGATACCTTCACAGCCGAGCAATCTCCCTTTTTTGTGTTGAAATTCTTTATTAACACTGCAAGATGATACAGAACCAAAGAGGGACCGAGGTCCATGCATGAACAAGAAATTACACATAATGGATCACATAGAAAATAAATCGAGTAAGACACAGTCAACCATACTTCTGATCGCAATAAAGGGACAATTGCAATAAAACAGAAGAAGAGAGAAAAATCTAAGTCTCAAAAATAAGAGAAAAAAGAGAGAGGGAACTCGAAGAGGGAGAAGGGGAGGGAGGGAGTGATAGGATGAGGGTGGTACATAGTAGCCTGATAACGCAGTGTCGGAAATGTCAAGTCTCACTGGAGTGAGACGCAGGTCTGCATCATACTGTACCTTCTGTTTACCCTAAGACGCTAAAATGAATCGTATTCCTTCATGTCATAGATCAGAATGTCAGAATATCAAAATATCATAATAACAAAAAAACTGGGGCTGCTTGCACCTAGGCGTTCACCCGTCGTAGGTAGTAGTTGGTGCCTGGTACAACAGCTGTGGCTCAGTAAGATGCAACTATGAGGGGATCTTACAAGGAGGGGAAGAGAGGGCCAAGGTAAAATCTTTTAAACTAAGAACGTTTGTACGGCCCACGAAGGCCTCCACAGGCTTCACTGCACGGCCACCTCCCATTGATAGAAAAGGGTGATATAGGAGGAGAAGAAAAGGCTATAAGAAAGTGAGAGAGAGAAAGAGAAAAGAAAAAAGGAAAGAAGGAAAAGGAAAAAAGAGGGGGAGAAAGGGAAAAATAGAAAAAGGAAAAAAGAGAAAGAGAGAAGGGGGTAAGGAGTAGTATTGGCAGGAGGACAGCGGAGAATGCTGTGTGGAAGAGGGAGGGGTAAGGGGAAAGAGGCAGACATACAAGAGGGGGGGTGGGGAGTTGGAGGATAGACATGTCAAGGTGAAGCTATTGGATAGGAGGGAGAGGAGGGGTCTGAAAGCTAGAGGCTTGGGGGGAATAGAACTGTAATATCCAAGGCTTTGACTTTGGTCGTAGGTATGGTTCTGCTTATAGTTGCAATCTCAGTGAGGAGCTGGTAGGGATGGAGGGGCGAGTGAGAGACAAGGGGTGGCCTGTAGCTAGTATGGGTGGAGTCGGACAGCCTACGATGGTCCGGCAGTAAGAAAGGGGGTCCACACTTGACTAAATATCTGAGTCTGGCCCTGCAGGTTGTAAATGACTCTCTCGTGCATAGCTATGCGGGTCATTGCCACAATCCATTCCTCCCGGGTTGGGGAGGTTGTCGATCGCTAATGGCGGAGAATGCAGATTTTTGCGGTTGCTAACGCCGTGTGTAACAGTCGTTTATAAGGTCTGGGTAGGGCCGGGCAAGAGGTCATATCATACAATATGATAAGGGAGGGGGGAGCGGCGTTGGAAGTAGTATAGACTCAGCCAGACAGGAGCCCACAGCTGCCTACAGAGGGCGGACCATCAGGCAGTCAGTTAAAGTATGTATCAGATCACAGTGCGCCTTTGTACAATGCCAACACTTTGCAAGCGGAGGAGTCCCGTCCCGTGCAGCTTCGCTGGGGTCCAATACCAGGCTTGCAGCACATTGAATAGACAGAACTTTAGTCGGGCCTCCCGGGTGCTCTTATCCAAGGCCTCCATGCTATTCACCCAGTCCTCTGTATCAAACGCCCGCTGCAGCGTAGTTTGTCCAGAAGAGGTTGTGAGTATAGCTGTCGGGTGATGATCTCATAGAGGCCTGCCATGACGCCCTTGTGCTGTCCACACGTTTTCAGGTATGCTACGTTTTCAGGTAGGTGATGTCTGGAGACCCCATCGGATGGTGTCGGCGCCCCGTTGAAAGCAATGTTTGAGTTGCTAGCATCTCCATTCTTGCCACAAATTAAAGTTAAATTCCTCCTGCAGCCTGGCGAAGGATTTAAGCGATCCACCCTCCAGAACCTGAGCAAGATCAAGGATACCGACCCATTGCGGACAGTTGAGCACCTCACCTCCTATCCGTAGACCATTGTTGTTCCATAAGGGGGCCTGGGCGTGTAAGAGAGGGTGTACGCCAAACATGGGCTGGGCCCTGCGCCAGTCCGCTTGGGTCACCCTCGGGATCGGGTTAGCCTTACCGGAAGATGAGAGGTTGTCACGATAGAGCCCTCCAAGTCCCCCGTCAATGGAAAGCAGCACCCTCTCCAAAGTTACCCACTGTGGCGGGTCTGGCATTCCGGGCAGTGTGTGGACCAATTGTGATAGATGTAGTGCCCCCGCATGATGTTCCACGGAGGGGAGACCCAGTTCCCCATGGGAGCGTCGTGTTAGCAACCTAGCTGGTACTAAGCGTGGTCGGGTGGAACCCCACACAAAAGCTCTAATGTGAGTGTCGATGTTCCGCAGAGTAGAGAGAGGCACGTGCAAGGGTAAGAGCCCCAGGACATAGGTAAAACGAGGCACTGTGACCATCCTAACCACCTGTACCTTACCCCACATGGAGAGGCTCAGATGATTCCGCTTTTCAAAATCAATTTTCATTTGCACGGCAAGGGGATCCAAATTGTCCGCCATCATGTGCACCAGGCCCTGATTTCCCAACACCCCTAAATATTTGAGATGTCTCGGAGTCCATCGAAATGGGAAGCCAAAAAAAGCAGATTTTGTAGTCACACACGAAAGAGGAAGCGCCTCACTCTTGTCCCAGTTAATACGATAGCCAGAGAGGGGTGCGAACCCATCGATAATCTCCAGCAAGGTTGGCAGAGAGCGTTCTAGGTCCGAAATGGTTAAAAGAACATCGTCGGCGTACAGGTATATTTTGGAGATGTCGCTCGACAAAGTGAGACCCTTTATTGAGGGGGAAGAGCAGATGGCTGCAGCAAGTGGTTCCATTGCCAATAGGAACAAAAGAGGCGAGAGGGGCATCCTGCCGTGTCCCTCTGTGGATGGGAAAAGGATCCGAGAGGAAACCTCCACAGTTAACTCGTGCCGCAGGTTGATCATACAGCAGTCGTATCATAGAGATAAATCGGTCTCCCAGACCGAACCTTGCCAGCGTCGCAAACAGATAGGGCCACTTTATATGATTGAACGCCTTCTCGGCATCCAGAGACACGGCCAGCGCAGCCTCTGGCAGTTCCCTGTAGGCCCATAGGGTATGGCACAGAGTATGCAGGTGGTTTCGGGAGGTTCGGCCCGGTAAAAACCCCACCTGAGTATAGTGGATTAGGGACAGTATGACTTTACGCAGCCGATTTGCTAAGATACTGGTTAAGATTTTGATATCACCATTCAGGAGAGAGATGGGTCGATAGCTGCTGCAAAGCAGGGGGTGCCTTCCAGGTTTTGGTATAATCGCTATCGTGGCATTGTTGGAGATGGCTCCCAAAGCCTTCGCCCTACAGGCTTCGCTCAAGGCCTCATGCAAAATGTCAATCGCCTCCTTCCCGCCCATTTATAAAATTCAGCAGGGAATCAATATTCCCCGGGTGATTTGTGGTAGGGGGGGTCGGAGATGACTCCCTCTACTTCTAGTTTGCTAATTTCTCCAACCAGGAGGCTGCGCTCGTCGTCGGATAAAGAGGGTAAGTCAAGATCAGCAAGAAAAGCCTCAATCTGAACAGGACTAGATGTCTCCGGTGTGTAGAGATGCCGGTAGAAGGTTGAAAACTCATTGGCTATCGCCTGTGGGTGTGTGAGCACATCTCCAGTATGGGCAAGAATGGCCGGTATAGCGAGAGCAGCTGTCCTCTGATGAAGCTGAGATGCCAGCAACTGACCGGCTTTCTCTCCTTGCTCATAGTGCCTCCCCTGCAGACGCTTTGGGCGTATTCGGCCTGGGAGGTGTATAACTTATTAAGGGCCATACGGGCGTGTTCCAGACAACGACGTACCGGGAAAGAAGGGTGGTCAGTGTATTGGCGTGTAAGACGATGAATGTCAAGTTCCAGTGCCGCTTGTCACGCTTTTCTCTCTTTATTTGCTAACGCCGCGTCCGGCATGAGCTGCCCCCGTAACGTTGCCTTGGCTGCACCCCACAGGGTTCGCCTGGATTCAACAGTGCCCAGGTTTTCTTGAGCAAAGGTGGACGCATGGGCTTTAAACTGCGTCTTGCCCTGGAGGGAACGGTAACGGTGAATGGCAAATCTCCATGGTTTGCGGCCTGGGGATACCAGGCCCACTCGAATAGCGACGAGGATTGGAGAGTGGTCCGAGAGACCACATTCGAGTATGCAGGCATCTTGGGCATGGGCCACTAGGTTATGTGACATAAGGAAGTAATCGAGATGAGATTGGGTGCCCTGCACCAGTGATAAAACGGTATACTCTCTGTCAGCCAGATGTATTAGCCTCCAGTGGTCCACCAGGCCATTGTCCAACAATATATCGGACTGCAGGGCTCTGTCGGCGTTATTGTTAACGTTCAGGGGTCCCGTTCTATCCACTGGCCAGATTCCAATCGCCCCCTATTACAAAGCGGGTCGTCCCTATCTCAGTCAGGAGGCGGTTGATTTTCAGGAGGAACAGTCGTTTTGAGCCGATTGGTGAGTATACGGAGCCCTCACACGGTGAGGAGTCACCCATCTTTAAGTTAGCGAACACATAGCATCCCTCAGGGTCAGTCCATGACTTAATAACTGCAAGGGGGAGGGGTTTGCGCAGTAAATATGCAAAACACCACATTTCCGGGGAGCACTGCCTCCCATATCAGGAGAGGTAGGGCTGCAACTGAACAGTGCAGTCACTACCCAGTCCCTGTGCAGCTTGCTAGACTCCTCTCTGTCTAAGTGTGTCTCCTGAAGTAAAGCTATATCAGCCAGCTTGGAGTTAAGGTAGGACAAAACCTTTTTTCGTTTTATAAAGTGGGTAAGACTGTTTACATTCCAAGATATAATCCGCAATGGCTCCGGGGGGGGATGGGCGAGGCCCTGCCATCTTAGAACCCGATGGAAAAGATAGAAAAAGTGGGGGGTGGCGGGGAGGTAGACTAGGAACGAGGAAAGGAAGGGGTAGAGACACGAGGGATGGGCCAAGAGGGTAGAGAGAGCCTGGTGCTGTCCTAGGAGCAGAGAAAAGGTAAGAGTAAGGGAAAAAAAGAAAAGAAAAGGGAGGGAAGAAGCTGAGGGAGGGAAGAGAGGAGAGAGAAAAAGGGAAGAGGAAGAAAGACAGAGAAAGAAGAAAAAGAGAAAAAAAAGAAAAGAGAGATCAGAACAAGAAGTCCCGACGATCCCGATCTGTAACCTGCGGGTCTAAACCTAAGCCTCTAGAGCTCAATCGCCCGATCAGCGGGCCCCTCAGTTCCACAATCCCAGTCCCCCCACCATGGCGCAGACATCGGGGGGCAGCAGTAGAGCACTCAGCAGAAGCCAGAGCGGTGCCACTCTGCAGGTGGGAGGGGGGGAGGAAGGGAAGGGGGTGTGTGCGTGGGGGAATGACTAGTACATGGCACAGCAAGAAGGATATCAAGGCATGAACACAGCAAGGGAGACGAAACCATGGAGGCGGCATGAGTATAGGGTGTTCATAAGTAGTAAAGAGGAGGGGGGCTGGGGAGGGGAAGGGAGAGGGAGGGAGGGAGGAAAAAGGAAAAAAGTAGCCCCCAGATGATAAACATATGGCATAGCACCCAACATCAAAGCATGAAACATGGCGGCGCATCGATGCATGGGCTAGCCTGGCTGTGTAGAGGGGGGGGGGCAGTCCGATCTGGGTGGGGAAAACGCCTGAGCGCAAATAAGGGAGAGGGGAGACGGGGAGGGGGAGACACAGGGAAAGGGGAGGATGGGTCGGGAAAAGTTAGAGAATGAGCCTCTGTCATGTTAAACGAAATAGCTAAGAGAGCGTAAGACAACGAACATCTGTCATATAAAAGCAGTCAAATTTAAAACATACTGTTAGCAAATGGGATCAGAAAAGTCTTTTAAGCAGTACTAATCACATTCAAACAAACCAAATAAGAGTTAGACAACTAAGTAAGGCTGCCGTAGGACCTGTGAGAATACTGGCCATCTATAAACAAAGCGTCTGTGATGTTATAAAGGCAGGTACTCATCTCTCTGTCGTCTCTGTAGGAGGGCCACTGCAATTTCTCATGGGACTCCGCATCCGTCGATGACGGGTCACTCTTGGGATACTGCGTTTCCTTGTCCTCATGTGGGGGTCAGAGTGGGTTTCAGAGGGGAGCGAGACTTGTCCCTGTCAGCGATCTGCGTATGCATCACCACCGCCTGCAGCACCTGACCGCTATCGTCGTGACTCTTCGTGAGTATCTCTAAGTCTCTCCCCCTAGGGTGAGAGCCTGTGGTAGTCCGTCCCATATCCTCGAGAGCAGGAGTTGAAAGGGCGACACTCGGGAGCGGTCCCAGAGGGTCCTGAGTCCGGATTGAGGACGCTGTGTCCATAGACTGGGTCTGGTTCTGAAGCTCCTTCAGAAACCTTCGCAGGTCTTCGGGTCATAAAAGTCTCTTGACACCCCATTTTTAGTGATCCACATCCTGGCTGGCTCGAATAAGCCGTATTTCACATCCAGCTGACGGAGACGGGGTCGAAGTGCCAAGAATGCCCTACTACGTTTGCTGGTTTCTTTGGAAAAGTCGGCCGTTAGTCTAGCCTCCAGATCATCCAACCGATATGGACCGTGCGCTCTGGCCGCCTGCAATAGTTGACAGGTCTGCACATGGCGCAGCAGGCATGCTGTGATTGGGCGGGGGCGGTTGGCATCATCTCGCCGTTTGGGACCCAGCCTGTGCACCCTTTGAAATGCCAGGGGGGGGTCGAAAGTTATGCCAGTCAGCTTGGGGAGGGTCTCCCGTACATAAGAGAGTTTGTCCGCACCCTCAATATTTTAAGGGAACCCAAGAAAGCAAACATTGCTTCTGCGGCTCCAATTCTCTAAGTCAATCAGTTTGCTTCGGAGGTATAAAAGTTCTTGGTCTCTGTCCACCCAGGAGGTGATATGTGTTTCCACCGATGTTACCTGCTGGTTTAGACCAGTAACTTGTGACTGAAAGCCTGCTATGTCCAAGCGCATGGATTTCGTCTCCACCGTCAAAGAAGCCATGGTACTGTCCATACCTTCCAGCTTGCGGCCCACCGCCGAGATCTCCTGCAGGATGAGGTCCATGGTCGCACCCTGCGTGGGTTCTGCCATACTACTGGGTGGGATGAGGGGGTGCTCCTCTGTGGGCGGGACTCTCTGGTGGCGCAAGGCTTCCGAGAAGAGCAGTTGCCGGGACGGCTTACCCGATTGTTTGCTTGTTGTCCTACCGCCGGGCATCGCAAGCTCCCTAGTATAGATAGGGATTGGAAGGGTACCGACCGACAGCGCCGCAGACATAGGAGGGCAGAGGGGCGATGCAAGAAAAGAAGAAGGGGGGGGAAATGTGTCGTCTCTCGAGCTGTGACCAGATCCCAGCAAAGACCAGAGAGCATCCACTGGGACGTCAGTAACCTAGGGCCCAAAGTCACAAGCGGGGTGGAGGATGCTGAGCCCAGTTGTTTATGGCCCACAAGGTAGAGAAGTGGCAGATCAGAGAGTCCTCCGTTGGACCACAGACGGGAAGACTAGTCAAGTACTGTTGGCGCTCTAATTAGGGACCCCCCGCACTGGGGGCGCAGAATAAAGTATCTTGTCATTCCCAAGAGGGAAATCGGGGCTCCAAATGCTGCCCCAGGCGCCACCCGTGCGACAGCAAAGAAGAAGGCGGTATAGGAGGGTACACGAATGGCCGAGGGGGCGGCCTCTGTCCAAGCCCCCGCTCACCCGACGAGCTTGCCGCCTCCACACACGTTCTCCTTCAGTCGCCCCAAGCTCCCTGAAGGCCTCCAAGTCACCTGAGGCCACGGCTCATCGACAAATTATAGGCTGCCGTATCCCTCGTGCTCTTTGCTGACGGGATCGAGTGCCTCTCGCAACCGCCCAAGGGGCCCCCCAGTGTCAGCGGCCCCCAGCGTCCATTCAGCAAACAATGTGGGGCACTCGGCACACACCCAGCGCCGACACCCCCGGTCCGAGGCCCCCGCTCCACGGAGCTCAGTCCTTAGGCGGCCAGAACACGCCCCCGCTATCTCCCTTTTTGTTAATCAACAAACCCAGTGTCACTAGTCTCTTGCCTGTCCATTTCCCTTCCCAGTACCATCTGGGATATAACCGTGAGGTTCACTCCAACCACCCTGGCCAGTGCTGTATGTATTCTATATCAATAGCTAGATGTAGTTGGGCACTCCCAAACAATATGAATTAAAGTACCCATAGCTTCTACGTATCTAGTGCAAGTGGGTTGGACCTTCTCTCTATGCTGTATAGGAGTTTTGTTGTGAAATAAACCCTACGGAAAAATTTTAATTGAAAAAGGTGAAGCCTTGCAGTTATTACCAACTTCCTGGCTGCCATTTTTGCATAGATCCAGTTGTCATCCACCCGGGGGCCAAGACCACTTTCCCACCTGTCCCAGAGAGACTGCATTAGGTCCTACATATTAACAATTAGGGCCTCATTATGACCCTGGAAGTCACCAGACTGCCAGGGTCATGGTTGGACCGGCGCGAAAGCATCAGTCTAACTGTGACATTGCAACCGCGGCGAAAGCGCCGCAGTTGGACTGCCACATTTCGGCTGCCAGACGGCCTGGTGGTGCCGGCAGTCCCAATCCACCAGGGCAGCGCTGCCCTGGGGATTTCGACCCCTCTGTCCACCGGCGTTAACATGGTGGTTTCACCTCCATGTAAATGCTGGCGTAGACGGGGTGCCGGGGGCACCTGCACTATCCATGCACTTGGCATGGGCAGTGCGAGGGCCCCCCTGGCCAGCCTCATCGCGAAAATCTGATTTGCGCGACAGATGCTGGTGCACCCAACGCACAACAGCATTGCCGCCGGCTCTATTAGGAGCCGGCATCAATGTTGTTGTGTGCTTTCCGCTGGGCCAGCCAGCAGAAACTGTGTTTCTGCCCGCTGGCCCAGCAGGAAACACATATTAGGTCCAGCGGGAAGGAGGCCGCACTGGCGATCTCCTGTCCAGCAGGAGTTTGGCAGGCAGCCTTTTCCGTCCGCCAAACTCGTAATGAGGGCCTTAATGTCCTGTATATGCAAGAGGTTGCTTTTTACCCATTCACTCCAAAATCAGTTTAAGTTCTAAGGGGTTAAAATCTGGGAGTTACTGTAAATTCTCATTCAAGTCCTCCAAGCATGTTTAATATGGAGGTACCCAATGGGTTGTGCTTTGGAACTCTGCTTGCATTTAACTGAAGGTTTTGATATGTGAGGTTTCCCAGACATCACCAATTTTAGATATACCAATTTTGTCCCATCCAAAGATACACTCAACTCAGAGATCTCTGGCAGCCATTTACTATGCCAAAGAGGGGTTTCTTTCGTATGCCGCCTGTGCCATTTAACCTCCCTGAATAACTGATGCCAGCACTCAAGTGTGGTCCTTGGTCACTTTATAACTATATAACTGTAACAGGTGCAACAGTATTCCCACAGTCATGGCCTCCAGCTGCACTGTGGGAGGAAAGACAAACCTTGTTCATTAGTATAATGTTATTTCCACAAGAACAGAAATATGCTGTTAGATAGAAGGAAATTTTGGGTAGAAAATTGGTAGTGGATAAGCACAACTGCTATCCATACGGTAGACAATTTAACCTTTATGCAGACCATGCTCCCTTAGCTTAGTTATAACAGAACAGTGGGAATAACCCGATATTAATGAAGCAATTTCTGTCACTGCAAACATATACTTTTGTGGTCAAACACATGAATTGAAACAAATAAGATAAAGAAGGCGTTCTCTCACATGTTACTGTAAGTAATCTTCCAGAACAGAAAGTTATAGTGGAAGAGAAGTGTGGAGTGGAGGTGGATGATTTACTGGTCAGGATGGGTAACTTACTGGTCAGGAGAGGGTGCACAGTCTTCCCACATCCCTGTCCGGAAACCAAGCAGCCTAGATTAAAAAAAAGTAAAGGCACAGGGAGGCAGGGACTAAGATATGATGCTAAAATCAAGCAGAAATGGGTCTGGAACTAGAAGAGGAATAAACAAAAAAAGAGGAAATAAAAAGAGAAGAAAGATGAGGTCACTTAACTGCTCAGAACCAGAAAGATGCCATCAGAGGAGGAACGTGAGGTTGCCGTACATAGGGCAAGGCTGAGGACACTTGAGAACAAGTAGACTGGGTTCATACTCAACAAGGCTTGCTGGGGAAAGAGCCCGCTGGACATCCCAGCACACATGATATGACAGTCTCCAGCAAGAAACTCAAAGGCCATGCTTAGTGGATTTCACAGTAGGCTGACAAGCTCTCTTCACTCAGTAACTTATACAAGCAGAGTATCCCCAGCTGTGAGCAATTCCAAGCTGAATGGAGTGTTCCTCACAGAGGGAAGAGGGAAGACTCACCTCCACAAAGCAGTCATCTTCTTTTCTCACAATGACACTGTCTAGACTTGCCGCCTAGTCCCTCATGAGTGGCAAATCTTTAATGGAAGGGAAGATGTGCCTCTACATTTTATAAAGAGAGTGCCATGGAGTAAGTAGAGTAGAGTCTTTGAATCGAGAAATGTTAGTGACTCTTTCCCAACTCTCCTGGACTGTCAAAGGCACCAGCCTGTTATGGGTCTTGGTATGTGTGAATGTCCACCTAGAAACAATGAAAAATATCATTAATACAGACTCCAGTTTACATGTGGGATTGATATACAGTGAATGTGCAGGTGTACTGCAAGTCCACTGAGGTGGCTGTTCCATTACATTCTGCCTCTTATAGGCACTGCTCAGTAACTGGCCTTTGTATATTTAACTATAGTAGCATACCTCTAGTGGAGTATGAGAGACACCTGCTGTCATAAACGTTGCTCTATGCTTCACACCTTCTAGTCTCTCAGAACCACAACCCTGTCTCAAATTATCCTAACTGCTTTACTCTGAACCATGAACTCTGAACTCAAGGGATGACCACTCTGCTACTTGTTGAGTTGGCACATAGTAAAGCAACTCTGCTTGCAGGATCACGTTATAAGCCAGTCTGAACTCCCCCTGTTTTAAACTCCAGAAGCCCTGGAACAAGCACTTCTGCAAACCATGGAGTTACCCAAAACTGTAGATGGCATGCTTCTTACCCAGCCAGCATCTTTCCTTTACTGGCCTGTTCCCCTACTAGGACACTCCTCGCTCAGTGTGGTTATCGACTAGCGCAATCTTCACCTGCATTACTCCTCTAGTGGAATACTTCTTGACTGACTCAATCCTGCACCAATACCCTCTTGACCATGCTTGATCCTTCACTGGATAGTTTTCAACCGTCCTGCTCTTACTGTAGGTTGCTCTTTGGTTGATCCTATTTTCCTCAGGCACAACTGTACCAGCATGCTCCTCCCTTGATACACTCCTGACCCAGTCTCTCCTTGTTCACAAATTTCCTGACTCAGCCTTAACTGGCTCATTCCTCCAGTGGTATTAAGCCTGCTCCCAACCTTTTTTGCTCCTCCATGTTCCTATCCAGGCCACCTCATTCATTGGCATTCTGCATACCATGCCCTAACCTTCATTGGTGAACACTTTGCCCAGTCCTCTCACCCACCTGGGCACTCAATGCTTCTGCATTGGAACTACCTTTCCAAAACTTGGCCTTGCCTCGTTCACACCTTATCAGTTATGGCCCTGCTTAGTTATCCTGCTGTTAGTGCACTCCTTTCAATGTTTGCTCCTCTAATCAGTTTAATGCTTCCCCTGTTCTCCATTGGTGTGCTCATCTTTTGGGCCGGTACCTCTGCAAGCATGCCGATAGCAAAGCAAATGTTTTCAAGGGAATAATGCTGTGCTGCATGAGAAGGAGAGAGTAGGAGAGCACCATATTTACAGAAATATGGCACTCTTCTCCTCTCTCCCTAGCGCCGGTGCTGATTGTAGCTGCTGTGCAACACACACACCTTTGCGCCACAGTGCAAGGGTATGAGCCTAGCATAGGTTTTGAACTGAAAGGGTACCCTTTCAGTACAAATACTATGTGTAGACACACTTTAAATCTTTTCCTACATTGTATGTGTGCTACACAGTACAGCATGCATGCAAAGTCAGAAAGGAAAGGAGAAATGAGAACATTTCTCCTTTTAACGCCTGCTTTCACATGGCATTAACCTTTGGTGCAAAACCTGCATAGTAAATAGGTAAAGAATTTTGTGTCGATTTGAGTCACTTTTGTGGCACAAATACGGCATAAAGTCTTAGTAAATATACCACTTAGTTTCTACCATGCTGGGCCTCGAGGGGTTCGTGCAGCTTGAGTACCATGACAAAGTGGGACCCACGTTGTGCCAGACACTTCTGGGCATCCTCGTGTCACTCAGGAAGAATTTAAATGTGATGTATAGCATGCATTAATTAATCTCAGACACTGATAATTACTCTGGGCTACATTAAAATCCATAATTTCTGCTCACTGTACAAATACAGATGTGGACTTTTTCGACGAGTCCCTTTTTTAACAGCACATCTCCCCCCCATCTGAAGCAACTAGACTGGATTCCAGTGATGAAGGGAATTACATTTAAAGCCCTCAACATTGGCTTCTAGAGCACTATAAGGTAAGTGTTCCCTCTACCTAAGAAACAGATGAGGTCTGTATAGACAACAGACAGTGCTGAGGATGAATAACCTTTGAATGATGCAGATCCCTAAATTCTATTAGACACGAGTGGAGGTATCTCCTTTTCAGTACTTACTACAAAGATCTGGAATGCCCTGCTGCTTAATCTCCACAGGGCAGTCAGTTGCCATCTTTAAAAAGACTTAACCAGGCTGTTCGACTCGGATTAATTTATCAGGTGGCTGTGTATGGTATCAGTCTTTTTGCTTTGAGCACGAGGACGCTTTGGCCAAAACAGCTGTGAGCTTTGGAAATGCTTTTTGATTGATTGATTGACTGATTAAGCGTCGGTCCTGAAGCGATAGTAACAGTCCAGCCACAACTGCCAAGCGACATCCTGTCCTAAAAGGAACAGAAATAATACACGGATGTTCAGTCTTTTGGGCCTCTTCAGTGAGATGCAGCCTGAGTGCTAAGGGAAAGTAAGCAAGGAAGCCAAGTCTAGAAATACTCATCACAAAGTGTCTCACTGAGAAAAACAAAAAAAGAGGTGGGTGGAATACTTGAATGTATCTCAGTCTCAGGTGATTACTCTCCAAGCCATATTAAAGTCATTTCTTTCTTTCTCACAATGCTACTACAAAGAGGGACCATCTTCATGTAAATCAGACTTGCTCTACCTGCAACAGTAACAGGGCATTTCGAATTCTCAGGCCACATCCACTCTGAAAGGGAAAAAAACAACCCGTGACCGGTTTCGGCATTGTTGGCCCTCATCATGAGGTGCACCATGTGGCCAACGGCTCAGAAAGCAGGACATCCACATCTGGGAATAGCTGTCACACTTTGGTTGTCCCTCCACTGGACAGTTGCTGAGATGAATTAATGCATTGCTTCCATCACTTGTCATATTATCTTCTGCTGCCCAGCCATTTGAAAATGGCTCTTTGTCTAGCTCTCCCCTCCACCGTTGTCTTGCTCCTATCTGCACCTGATCCTTGTATGCCGTGGTCTTCAGTCAAACTTCTGTGCTCAAGTGCACTCCTCTGCAGCTGAACGCGGTGCTTAACTTACTCACACAGTATGCACTTTGTCTGGCTTTGCTCCCTCCTTTTATGTGTGCCTCTTTCCTCGTTGGATTCTCGTCGATGTTGGCCCCCTTTGGTGCTCTGCCTCCTGTGTTGCCTCGCCTCTGTTCTAACCCCCTCTATCAGCACACTCATTTTCCAGCAAAGTTCCCGCCTTTCTGCTCATGTACTGGTATTTATTCATCCAGCCTTCTCTAGATAGTATGCTTTCTTGCAGCCTGGCTCCTCTTCTCTGACAGCTCGAGCCTCCTATAGGCCAACTCCTTTGTTTTTTATTATCCTTTCCTCCCTGCTCGTTGCCCATCTGATTCCCTGTCACATTTCCTTGTGATGTGCGAGTGTGCCTTACTCATCAGGGACTTTACCCAGACCTCTCCGCATGGCATGGTATGTATCTACATAATGCCCACCGGCTACTCCGATAGCACCTCTTCAACAGGCCTCTCCTTATTTGCACACTCCTCAACCACTGTGTGCCTGAAGCCGATGACTGAAGGCTGACATGTAGAAGCCGCTGCATGGGGCATGATGTCCAGCAGCAGCCGCACGGCTTCAATAACCAAACAGTCCTCAATCATCTCAGCGGCGCTCAACAGCCACCATTAATACTCAGGTGCCAGCAATACGTCCCTGCAGTCCCCAGCCAGTGCTGTGATGACAGCTCAGGCTTACCCCTTGACAGTGACAAATATTCACCCTGACACGGTCACCAATCACCTAAAGACGGGCTTAAAACTCAGTGCCAGTAACTCTGCGTTCGTCGCAGCACTTCCTAAAATAAAATAACATCCTGGAGACTCACATATAGAATTTGGCCGAGTGGATAAAAGCTTCATGTTGGCCCTTACCTAAAGCACAACATAAGTGGGCAAAAAATTACAGAGATGCCTCGCTGTGGGATGTCAGTATATGGGGAAAGAGCCCTCTACCTATAAAAAACGTACTAAAAGCGTTTTACTCTGAAAAGGTATACAAAATTGACTCCCTCTCCCTATAAAAATGACACAGCAAAAATAGGTCAACATATAGAAGAATGATAGGTGGGTATCAGTGAATTATGGGGATGTTTTTCACCTGAGGGTCTGAGTGACATTAAATAGACAAGAGCAAAGCTCGAGTTCTGTATGATATCACTCAGAACCTTCGGTAAAAAAACATCCCTTTAATTCACTTTTTGCCCATGTATTTTTTATGTCATTTATAAACCCCAAATCATCTTCCCTGGCTTTCAACTGCTAGTCAGTGACAGAGGAGTAACAGGGGAGCCATACATAACATGTGGTCTGTTATGTATCTCTGTCCCTAAGGTTAAAAAAATCGTACCTGCCATCCGTGACCAACCCCAACCACCTTGCCTGCTTTCCTTCACCCTCCTGCAGCCGCACTTTCTTCTTTCAGTCAAAGCAGTCAACTAGAGCTGCCTGGCCTACAAGACATCTATGACATCACAACACTGGGTATCCAGTTTTGTTATTAACTGTTACTGTCATAGCAGTGGGTTATGAGATTCAGACACTGAAATAAATGATAGAGGCTCTCTGTGAGAGCCATACATAACAAACTTATGTTGGTGCTTTGCAAGCATATTATAGCACAGAGTTAAAATGCTGTGTATTGCAAAGCACTGTGATTTAGTGCACAGAGACTAAGGGGGTCATTACAACATTGGCGGTAAAATGCGCTTACCGCCGTGCAGTAGACCGCCAGTACACCGCCGCGGCCGCGGAATTCCGCCACAGCTATTATGACACACAGCTCGGAATCCGCCGAAATTCAGACACCCACACAACTCCGCCACACCAAAGGTCAGTGATAAACTGGCGAAAACAAAACCTCCACCTCCACGCCAACAGAAACACGCCCATGCTATTACGACCCACGAATCCACGCGGCGGTCTTTCAACCGCGGTATTCCATTGGCGGTACACACCGCCGCGCTCAAAATATACACACATCTCCAAAACACCGCCACATTGGACAATTCAAAATACACACACCTGATACACATACACACACCACTCCCACACACCCAATACTATAGAAAAACACACACCCACATCACCCGCAAACCCCTATGACCGAAAGATCACGAACGAAGGCCAGAGAGAGAGCACAGAATAGACAACCCCATCACACAGAGGCACACAACACCATCACCCACACAACATCCACGCACCAAACACCACACACCACTACACATCACCACACTCATCACCACATACACCACCCCACACATCACACACACCACCCCATGTCACGCCAAAGACACCCCCGCTTCTCCGAGGAGGAGCTCAGGGTCATGGTGGAGGAAATCATCCGGGTAGAGCCACAGCTATTTGGCTCACAGGTACAGCACACATCAATAGCCAGGAAGATGGAGCTATGGCGCAGAATAGTGGACAGGGTCAACGCCGTGGGACAGCACCCAAGAAATAGGGAGGACATCAGGAAGAGGTGGAACGACCTACGGGGGAAGGTGCGTTCAACAGTCTCCAGGCACAACATCGCGGTGCAGCGGACTGGCGGCGGACCCCCACCTACTCCCCCACAATTAACAACATGGGAGGAGCAAGTCTTGACCATCATGCATCCAGAGGGCCTCGGAGGAGTCGGTGGAGGATGGGACACTGGTAAGTCAAATCTTAACTATCATATCCCCCACCCTACTTGCATGCTCTCACACACCCCCACCCTCACCCCCTCCCCTATCACTCCAACTCCTCACTAATGTACTAATAACACAAACCACACATCCCAACACCAAGCCCTGCATGACACAACTAAGCATGGTCACCCCTCACTAAAGCATGCTCACTGCACATACCCAGAACAACCCCCTAACCATCATCACACAAGCCCCCACACAGGAATGCTTGCACTGGGGTACACAGACACCCACCCATTGCACACCATCACACACACATGCAATAATCATGCTCTGATGCCCCTGCAGGAACCTGAAGGACCGTCACCACACCAGAGGGTCCAGACAACACCACTCCACCCCCAGAAGAGGCCCACAGTGACGATAGCAGCTCTGTCCTACTGGATCCTGATGACCAGCCTGGACCATCGTGGGCCTCAGGACAGTCGGTTCCCCTTGCACAGGCACAGACCAACACTGGCCTTCCACCCTCTGGTGACACCAGCACAGCACCCACCCAGTGGGCCCAAACCTCCCTACCCAGGACAGGTCAATCAGCGATGTGTCCACCACTACAGGGAACCCAGGATAACCCACCACCCCAACAACAACAGGGACCTAGGGGCAGTGGTAGTGGGCACACGGTCCAGGGGATAGAGGCACAGGAACACAGGGGAACTGGGAGGGCTGCTGTGCGACAGGGGGCGGACAGGCCAAGGGAACCCACTCTCCACGAGGCCCTCTCCTCCATCATGGGAGCCTACCACCACTCCCAGGAGACGATGGCGACGGTCCTGGCCAAGTTTCAGGAGACCCTGCGCCTGCAGGAGGAACAGTATTTGGGGTTCAGGGAGGAGCTCAGGACCATCAGCTCCGCCTTGGGCACCATCGTAGGGGTTCTGAAGGACATACAGAACACCATGAGGGACACCGTGGCACTCCAAGGGGCCCCTGACAATAGCCAGGACGATGAACTGCCCACCACCTCCGCCGGCGCTAGTGGACAGGACGCCCACCACAGGACCAACACACCAGCACCCCATCCCCTGCAGATGGACAACTACCACGCAAGCGGTCCCTGAGATCCAGGAACAGGACAGAGCAAGATGGCAAGACCCCCGCCAGGAAATGAGACCACCCTGTTTGTCCTCCCACTGTACCACCTTGTTACCCTGTCCATACTTAAACTGCCCCAGCTCCACTTCCTATGCCCAGATGGGCAGTGCATCTGTGAGACTAATAGACTGGACTCTGCCATGGACATTCCTACGCCATCACTCATCCTCTTTTTACAACCCCCTCATATTTCTGAGCACTTCAATAAACACCCTTGAAACACAAAACAATCTTGAGTCAGTCTGTGATTTACTAATTATGTATTATCAATGACAGTGTCATAATGCATTTCCCATTGTAAGGCTAACATACCTATGTCACACATCACAAGTCCTTGAAGGATGCAAGCAGATGACACGTTGGTAACCACACCTGTGAAACCGTAATGGAAAGGTACAACTCAGTTACCAAATAGTGTTTGAAATCGGCAAACCGGATAGAGGTAGACGTGTGAAAGTTAATGTAATGTTAAACATGAAAATGTTCTCACCTGTGTGTCACTGGAAATATTGCTGTATGACTGACTCCTCATCACTGTCCACAGGCTCCACAGGCTCCACAGCTGCAACAACACTGTCATCTGGATCATCCTCCTGCAGAAAAGGCACCTGGCGTCGCAAAGCCAAATTATGGAGCATGGAGCAGGCGATGATGATCTTGCACACCTTCTTCGGTGAGTAGAATAGGGATCTACCTGTCATATGGAGGCACCTGTCATGACCACACAAACTTGCCAAGTCAAATCAAAGAAGTGCATGAGAAAAGCAAAGAGATATCCTCAGTGGAGACAGCAAAGCCCAAACTGGAAGAAGGTTTGCAGAGTAATCTTGCGCTTATTTCAAAGGAAGAATCAAGAAGAGAAGATCCAAGATGGCCGCTGTGAGTCCTGAAGGTTAGTTACAGTTCTAGTCTTGCAATCGGTTGGTTGCTAGGTTACGAGCTCTCCAGCTGGAAGCCTTGCAGTTCAACTGAGGTCTGACAGGAATCAGCTGTGTGGAGAGAGAGCGTGCTTCAGAACAGAAACTCCTGTGAGGTAAAATTACATTTGAAGATTATATTACAGAAAACGGATAAATATTGTCAAGGTTTATTCGAAGAGTTTGATAGTAGACCGTTCCCGTGGAAGTCGGCAAGGCTACAGAGTTAATGTATGAATTAACCTGATGTTTACAAGGTTCTTGTTTAAGATATTAAAGCCAAAGAAAAAACGAACTTTAAAAGAGCAAGTATCTACAAATGTCAAGGTTATAAACAAAGGCCAAGTTTAAAGGAGAAACGAACTGTTAACAAATAAGCATTTACAAATTCAATGGTAATAAACCAAAATAGAGTTTAAAAGAGAAACGAACTTAAATAAACAAGCATTTACAACTACAAGTTATCGACAGATGTCGAAGTAAGGAAGGAGAAACTAACTGTAATAAACAAGCATTTACAAATACAAGTTATCAACAAATGTCGAAGTAAGAAAGGAGAAACAAACTTTAATAAACAAGCATTTACAAATACAAGTATTGACAGAAGTCACAATAAGACAGGAGAAATTAAATAACATCAGCTGATTTGAAGAACGCATTATCACCAACTATATATATATATAGCAACATAAAACCAATCTCTAACAAAGGTTGAGAAGTTCTTCCAGAATCAGTAATAAGCATTTTTTTAAGAAGAGCTATCATTTGTAGAGAGAAGCAAGGCTACAGAGAACTCAGGGTGAGTGAAGAAATAATAGAATTAAGTGTTGAGAGTAGAAAGTGAAAAACTGATGTTGTATGTCCCTAGTAATTGCGACTGTGACTCTTGCAGGTGCTGAATCCAATCTTAGATGTAAAGAGGCAGACTGAGTACTGGCGTTCATCATCTCTGTGGCAGTCTCTCTACCATCCCATTCCCCTTTCCCCCTCCGGGGTACTCAGCACAAAGGATTAATATTCGTTGTGAGTAGCTCGGGTCGGGACTGAGGAGTTATCTTCTGCGTCTGAGGAAATCGAATTGAAGAATCCTGACAGCACCTGAACCTGGCCTTCAGGAGGCCGAAGGTGCTTTCGATCACCCTCCGAGTCCGCCCATGGGCCTCATTGTAGCGTTCCTCTGCCCTGGTCCTGGGATTCCTCACTGGGGTCAATAGCCAGGAAAGGTTGGGGTAACCAGAGTCCCCCAATAGCCATACACGGTGCCTCTGGAGTTGACCCATCATATCAGGGATGCTGCTATTTCGCAGGATGTAGGCGTCATGCACTGAGCCAGGGAACATAGCATTTACCTGCGAGATGTACTGGTCTGCCAAACATACCATCTGGACCTTCATTGAATGATAACTCTTCCTGTTCCTATACACCTGTTCACTCCTGTGGGGGGGGCCCAGAGCTACATGGGTCCCATCAATGGCACCTATGACGTTGGGGATATGTCCAAGGGCATAGAAGTCACCTTTCACTGTAGGCTAATCTGCCACCTCAGGGAAAATGATGTATCTCCGTACGTGTTTCAGCAGGGCAGACAGCACTCTGGACAACACGTTGGAAAACATAGGCTGGGACATCCCTGATGCCATGGCCACTGTTGTCTGAAAAGACCCACTAGCAAGGAAATGGAGCACTGACAGCACCTGCACGTCAGGGGGATTCCAGTCGGATGGCGGATTGGTGACATCAGGTCTGGCTCCAACTGGGTACATAGTTCCTGGATTGTGGCACGGCCAAACCGGTAGGTGACGATGACATGTCGCTCTTCCATTGTCAACAGGTCCACCAGCGGTCGGTACACCGGAGGATTCCGCCATCTTCTCAACTGTCCCAGCTGACGGTGCCTAGGAAGGACAACAGCGAAGAATCAGTCATTATTCCTCCAGGTATGTATCCACAGTTACACACAAGACTACACCACTCACAGAACCCTTCCTGTATGTGTGTTGAGTGTAGGCCTAGCTATGTGTGACGCAGAGGTAAATTAAGCCATGTGGGCCCCTGAAATGGCGGCTGCCTGACCTCTAAACTGGGACAATGGGATTGTGGGGTAACTGCGCTGGCGTTGCACACCGTCGCGTTAGGCGGTCGTAGACCGCAGCACAATGCTGCATTGGTTAACTTTGGACCCTATGGGTCCCAGGAGCCAATGAACAGGTGCGCCGGCGGTGATGATGCGCACCGCCGCGGACGTCACCGCCGCGGACGTCACCGCCATTTTCTATCTGTTCAATCACTAGATACCTGACCTTCGACAGGAGAGGACCTACACTGCAAGTGCTGCTGTGACCTCGGTCTGGAAGCGACAATGGCTGCTGCGTCTGGGGAAAGGGCCCCTGCCTTCACTGCACAGGAGTTGGAGAAACTGGTAGACGGGGTCCTCCCCCAGTACACGCTACTCTACGTTCCTCCAGACCAACAGGTTAGTACACAGGGAGCACGTGGTATGGGCTAGGCCTGGGTGGAGAGGGCTGGTTGGAAGAGGGAAGGGGGCAGAGTTCATAGTACATTAATGCATGGGAATGAATGAATGAATGGGCCACATGGCCAGAGTAGGGAGGGGGCCACTCACAACGACGGTGCAGTTGTTAATGACTGTTCCTCTTTCCTTGTGCATGTCATGTAGGTCAGCGCCCACCAGAAGAGGGACATTTGGCGTGCCATCGCCAAGGAGGTCTGGACCCTGGGGGCCCACCAGAGACGGGGCACCCACTGCCGTAAGAGATGGGAGGACATTTGCCGCTACAGCAAGAAGACGGCGGAGGCTCAGCTGGGGATGGCCTCCCAACGTGGGAGGGGTGCCCGTCGCACCATGACCCCCCTGATGTTCCGGATCCTGGCGGTGGCCTACCCGGAGTTGGATGGGCGCTTGAGGGCATCACAGCAGACACAAGGGGGTGAGTACACTCTCATTCTGCGGACTTTGCGCACAGTGGAGGTGTCTGGGTGGGGGAGGTGGGCTGTGGGTGTCCCTAGGCCAGGACGAGTTCGGTAGGCAAGGCCCCTCCGTAATGTAGGTCATGTGGCACTCTACCCCCCCTGTGGCATCCATGTGCGCAGATGTCCACCATTGCCATGTAGGCCATATCCCAGGAATTGCATGTGCAGAGGGCAGGAGCACGGCTGTGTCTGTCTTGTCCGCCAACGGTAGCGGTATGCCATGCACTAAAACTCTCTTTCTTCTTTCTCCCCCCCTTTTTCTGCTCTCCCTGTCCTTTTGTACATCAGCATCATCAGGCGGAGGTACAGTGGCACCGGAGCACGAGGGAGCTGCATCCCACATGGCCATGGAGGGCCACACCACGGACTCTGAATGCACCAGTGGGACGGAGGGCGAGGGGAGCTTCACGTCGGCCACCGGATCACCAAGCAGCGACACGGACTCGTCCGCCGATGGGGGCTCCCTTGTGGTGGCGGCACCATCTGTGCGCCCCACTTCTACAGGTACAGCCGCCACCTCCCCTACCAGCACCGCCCTCCCAACAGCCCCTCAGTGTTCGCCCCGTGCCCGCTCACCCAGGAGGGTGTGCATCACCTTCGCCCCAGGCACCTCAGGCCCTGCCCCAGTCACCCCTGCTGCCCTCAGTGAGGAAGCCATTGACCTCCTCAGGTCACTCACTGTTGGACAGTCTACCATGGTGAATGCCATCCAGGGTGTAGAACGAGAGTTGCAACACGGTAATGCATTCCTGGAGGGCATTCATTCTGGTCAGGCTGCCCTTCAGCGAACCCTGCAATCTCTGGCCTCAGCACTGATGGCAGCCATTGTCCCTGTGTCTAGCCTCCACCCTCCAACCTCCTCCACCCAGACCCAATCTCCTGTACCCCACCCCATCCCAAGCACACCTACAGACCAGCATGCACACAAGTCAGCACACACTGGTAGCTCAAGCAAACATAGGCACCACACAACCCAGAGGCACTCACGCAAGCCTCACCCACGTACAGACACAGCAACATCCACTGCCTCCACTGTGTCCCCCTCCTCCTCTTCTCCCTCCTCCCTCCCAGTCACGTCTACACACACCTGCATGCACCACATCTATAGGCACCATGAATCGCACAAGGAGACCCAGCACCACAAGCCGCTCACCTGCACTCACCACCTCCACTCCCATTTACACGTCCCCTGTGTCCTCTCCCAGTGTGTCTGTGACGCCCCCTCCCAAAGTACACCAACGCCGGCAATCACTCACCCAACATCCATCCACCTCACGACAGCCTCCAGTACCTGCACCTGCACCCAAAACACCTAAAGTGACACCTCCGACAACCACCTTCTCTTCCTCCACTCCCAGGCCCCCTCCAACTACCCATCCCAGTGTTCGTCAGAAACTGTCCCTCTGTAAAGTTGACCTTTTTGCCCCCACCTCCCCCCCCTCCAATTCATCAGTCCCGTCGTAGCGCCTCAGCAAAAAAGCCTCCAATACCAGTGGTGCCTGTTCAAGGTTTGTGGAGTGCACCGGCCACCAGGGCAGGCAGTATGACCCGGATCCAAGGCACTGGCAGTCCACCCCCTGTAAAGGCTCTAAAATTGGAGAGTGGACGACGGGACCGTGTGAAGACTCCTGGTGGGAAAACAACTCACATGGGTTCCAAGGGGATTGGAGAGTCAGCTGTGACTCCACCAAATGTGGGGAAGGGCCAGAGGAAGTCTGCCCAGCCTATTGTGAGTGTCACGGCGGAGAAGTGCGCCATCATTTCCGGCGGTCGAGACACAACCACCAGCACCGTCATCACTGGTCCAGAGACCACCGCCAGAGTCATTGCCCAGGAGGGCCCAAGTATCGTCAGTGGTCAGGAGACCACCGCCGGAGTCACAGCCCAGGAGGGCACAAGTATCATCACTGGTCCAGAGACGACCGCCGGAGTCACAGCCCAGGAGGGCACAAGTATCGTCACTGGTCCAGAGACCACCGCCGGAGTCACAGCCCAGGAGGGCACAAGTATCGTCACTGGTCCAGAGACCACCGCCGGAGTCACAGCCCAGGAGGGCACAAGTATCGTCACTGGTCAGGAGACCACCGCCAGAGTCATTGCCCTGGAGGGCACAAGTATCGTCACTGGTCCAGAGACCCCCGCTGGAGTCACAGCCCAGGAGGGCACAAGTATTGTCACTGGTCAGGAGACCACCGCCGGAGTCACAGCCCAGGAGGGCACAAGTATTGTCACTGGTCAGGAGACCACCGCCAGAGTCATTGCCCAGGAGGGCACAAGTATTGTCACTGGTCCAGAGACCACCACTGAGTCACAGCCCAGGAGGGCACAAGTATCGTCACTGGTCAGGAGACCACCGCCAGAGTCATTGCCCAGGAGGGCACAAGTATCGTCACTGGTCCAGAGACCACCGCCGGAGTCACAGCCCAGGAGGGCACAAGTATCGTCACTGGTCAGGAGACCACCGCCGGAGTCACAGCCCAGGAGGGCATAAGTATCGTCACTGGTCAGGAGACCACCACCACCGCCGGAGTCACAGCCCAGGAGGGCCCCAGCTGCCACAGCCCAGGTGGGCTATGATGGAACGTCATGCCACACACCAATGCCCAGTGTAGGGAACGTCATGCCACACACCAATGTCCGTACCAGAACCGCCATGGCAAAGCACTGCTGAACAGTCCTGAACCGCCATGTCGAAGCACCGCTGAACAGGGCAAAGACCGCCATGGCAAAGCACCGCTGAACAGGGCAAAGACCGCCATGGCAAAGCACCGCTGAACAGGGCAAAGACCGCCATGTCGAAGCACCGCTGAACAGGGCAAAGACCGCCATGGCAAAGCACCGCTGAACAGGGCAAAGACCGCCATGGAAAAGCACCGCTGAACAGTCCTGAACCGCCATGTCGAAGCACCGTTGAACAGGGCAAGCACCGGGTAGGAATGAATAGACCGCCACATCAGGCATCCTTATCCCATGTGCAGCTGGGACAGTGACAGGACAGGAACTTTCACGGGGAGACTCATCCAGTCTGGGCACCAGTCCCCCTCCAGAACCAGTGGAGACCTGCATCCACTCTGTCTGTCCTGCACAGGATGAAGCACTCTGGGCACCAGTCCCCCCCAGTGCCAGTGGAGACCTGCATCTACTTGAGAGACTGTGGCTTTGCACTCCCCAGGATGGCAAAGTGGGCACCCCACCCACTGTAGAGACTTGTGAGACTGTGGCTTTGCACTCCCCAGGATGGCACAGTGGGCAAGCCACCCACTGTACCGACTTGAGAGACTGTGGCTTTGCACTCCCCAGGATGGCACAGTGGGCACCCCACCCACTGTAGAGACTTGAGAGACTGTGGCTTTGCACTCCCCAGGATGGCACAGTGGGCAAGCCACCCACTGTAGAGACTTGAGAGACTGTGGCTTTGCACTCCCCAGGATGGCACAGTGGGCACCCCACCCACTGTAGAGACTTGAAAGACTGTGGCTTTGCACTCCCCAGGATACATAAATGGGCATGGAGCCCCGTCGTGGATCTGGCTTTGCAGTCATCCGGCTGAGGTGCCCCACCTTCCTTTCCACCTGAGGTGCCTGAAGTATTTCTATCTGATGCCCCGGCAGTGTTCTCTCCGATTGTGGTCAGGTATCCTTTGTGGGCCTCGCCCATGCATTTTTGGACTGTTGGTGCACGGACATTGTTGTGTACATATCTGCACTACTTCTCGTACTGTATATAATTATGACTGATTTTCATATATATCTGTATATTTTTGTATGACATGTATATTGCCACATTACAATGTTTGACCGAATTTCGCTTTGTCTTTTCATGCTTCCGGGGGGATTGTAGGTTGTTACTGTGATTTTTGTGAATGCATTGGTGTGTATGTTGTATAATGCGAGGTTGGGGGTTGGGGTGTTTGGTGGGTGTCTCCCTAACTTTTGCCTCCCTCCTCCCTCATGTCGTAGGTGCAGTACTCACCGTTGTCTTCGGCGCCTACGTAGATGATGGTCGTAGAGGAGCAGAAACACAAGGGCAGGGAGTATTTTGAGTTCCGGGTCCATCGAGTCCTCGTTCCTCGTGGGATGTGTTCAGGTGAGCGTTTTCCCATTGCCAAAGCTGTTTCCGCCGTGTTTTTATCCACGGTGAATCCGCCCCGGAAAAGGTGGCGGATTGGCGGGTTGTGATACTATGGGCGGTACATTGCGCTGCTTGTCTGTACCGCCGTGGCGGGCGGTGTGTTAAAGTGGCTGTCTTTGTTGGCGGCTCGCGCCAGGGTCATAATTCTCTTTTTTTGTCCGCCGGCCTGTTGGCGTCTTACCGCCGCTTTAACACCGTCCGCCAGGGTTGTAATGACCACCTAAGTTTTACGTTTATTTGTGTGTTTTGGGTTTCCTAAGTTCATTAGATTACTATTGCTGAAACCCCTTGTCACAGGTGTAAAATGGACATACTGACATCAACATTAAATTAGATTTTTGCCAGTACGTTATAATCAAACATGCTTAGATGTCAGCTATGTGTATGACTCTTGCTCGAGTAATGTAAAACCTTTTTAAGTAAAAAAATAACATGAACTTGCTCTTCTGGTGAAAAGTTATACAAGGTGGCCAAAATTGTTGAATGCACAAAGAACTGCCAGAGCCACCTACCCACTGATGTAGAGCAAGTCAGAGAGAAGAAACATGGACAGAGGTTCTTTGAAAACCACAGGCCAGGGAAGGCCATTCTGTCACAGCGAGTGAAGAATAGCCACAGCGGTGTACCCACAAGAGGCAGCCAATATGGTCAAAGGATAGCTGCAGTCCCTGGCCAGAGCGAAGAGGCAGCTAAAGTGGTCAATGCCTGTAGGCCCTCACTCCCAGCTACAGTGGCCAATTAATTGCAATTGAAATTGTATTTATATAACAATTACTACCCCTGAAGAGGCGTTGAAGCACTTTTTGGCGAGTAGCATGCTACTCTGGAACCCAAAAGCATTAGTGGTGGATTAGTATAGGGAAATATGAACACAGTATTAGTATTAGTATGAGTTGAATAGAGCAGAAGGATATGTGAGTTTCCTAGTAGGTTTGAATAGAATAATGGAGGTATAGAGGAGGGAAGAATCCAGAAGTATTAATTGGGAGTTTATAGTAATAGGATGAGTCTTGGGATGAGTAAAGGAGGGATGGAGGAGGGAAGAGCCTGTAGAAAGGGGTGAGGGAGAGCATAGTAGTAGAAGGGGTTTTGAATGAGTCAAAAGTGATATAAGTGAGGGAGAATATAGTAGAGTTGTTCGGGAGATCATAGTACTAAACTGAGGTTCGGGTGAGCCAGGAGCGGTAGAGGAAGGAAGAGCTTAGGAGGGTTATTTTGGAGATCATAGTAGTAGAAAGGGTTTGGGATAAGTCAGAGTTTGGGGATGGAGGATAGACTGATAGAGGTAAAGGGTGATGGGGAGACAGCGTGAAGCTCACGAGAGAGAATTGTTTTTTCTCCTCTTGGAAGCAGGGCTAAAGTAATAAATAAATAGATACATAAATGCATAGGGAATATATCTGTAGGGCATATAATAGTGGATATAATATTTTGAGATTTAAATTTGTGTTGTATAAAGACAGAATTTCAAGATTAGCAATATTTGAGTTTAATTTATTTGTGCACTTTTCTAGCATTATTTAATCTTTCCTCAATTTTCCATAGCAAAATATTTGCTGATAAAATAGTTATGATGACATTTGCTCATCATAACTAAAATAGCTAAAATGAAAGTAGGAATTCTTAATTATCTAATCTAATAACTTATCTAGGAACTGTACAATGACCTATGAACATGTTAAGCATTGAATAATATACACATACATATGTATACATAGACATATACACATATATTGTATACATCTTGTCGGTACATATATGGACACACATATATATGTACACACACACACACACACACACACATTTAATCATGAGTAAATATTCATTTCCTAAACAGGCTTAAAGAGTATGTACATATTTTTTTATTAGGAAATAGAAGTTATAAATACTTCTTAAAGAAATACACATATCTAGATATATACACATAATCATATTATATATGTTTACCAACACAGGAATATGCAGTCCATTGGTGTTTGGATATAGTGGTTATGAAGGAAAGTACCAACTCTTGACTAGTCTTCTGAAGACAAGATAGTTATCAGTGGATCTTATATTTGGGGATAATGAATTCCATAGTTTGGCCGCTTGAACAGAGAAGGATGTACCACCTATAGTTTTTTTCTTGTATGGTGGTGTTTTAAGGAGGGGTGCCAATCTTGAGCGGAGGTTTCTTTGTTGATTGTATTTGGTGATTTTTTTCCTGGTGAAAAGCGGTCCCGTTCCATGTATTGCTTTGTGGGTAATACAAAGCAGCTTGAAGATGGATCTTCTGGCAACCGGTAACCAATGTAGTGCCTTTACGGCAGGGGAGATGTGGGCTTGAAGCTTTACATATAGTGGTAGTCTGGCAGCCGAGTTCTGAATGCGTTGTAGTTTTTTCATAGTAGATGGAGATGATCCATGGTAGAGGCCATTGGTGTAATCTAGTTTAGATAGTACAAGGGAGATAGTAGCCTGGACCTTGTGTGGAAATCTGAGGTGGGGGAAGATGTGTTGCAGACTTTTCAAGGTGCTAAAGCTTGATCGTGCTACTTTGTCCACTTAGGCATTCATTATTAACTTGAAGTCCATGGTAATTCCAAGTTTTTTAACTTCCATAAATACTTAAGGAGGTGGTCCCAGATCGTCAGGCCAGGCACAGAGTGAGTCATAATTTTTCCAGTTGTCACATAGAAGTATTTCCGCTTTGGAAGCATTCAATTTGAGATGGCTCCAAGTCATCTACTTATCAATGATTCTGAGGCAATTAAAGATTTGTGAGTTTGCAATGCCTTTGAAGCATTCTAATTTGAGGAGTATTTGTGTGTCATCTTCATAGTTGTAGAATGTGCGTTGAAATTTGTTGATCAATTCTGGTAATGACATCATGTAGCTGTTGAAAAGCATAGTTGACATGATTGATCTTTGAGGGACCCCTGCTTTTGTGAAGTAGGGTTTGGACGAGAAAGGGGGAGAATAGATCACATTTGTTCTGTTTTGAAAGTAGGATGTGATCCAGTCGAGCGGTTCCTTCTATGTCGGATTTGTGGAGTCTTTGAATTAGGGTGTCATGGTCAACAGTGTCAAAGGCAGCTGAGAGGTCCAAGAGAAGTAGTGCAGCAACTCCATTGCGGTCAACTGTGTTTTTAAGATCATCCCAGATTGTGATGAGTGCAGATTCAGTGCCTCTTCCTGGGCGGAATCAAGTTTGGTAGTCTTAAAGTATGAAGTGAACTTCAATAATTTGTGACATCTGGGTGAATACTGCTTTCTCTATTAGTTTGTCCAGGAAAGGTACATTTGTAATCGGTCTGTAGTTGTTGGGGTCCTGTGGGTCCAGGTTTGTTTTCTTTAATAACAGGTATATGTATGCCTTTTTAAGGTCTTCAGGAAAGGTTTCTGTAGTTAAAGAATTATTGATGATTCTTCTTACAGGTCTGGCAGCAGAAAAAGATAAAAGAATGTTTTTGAAGATGTGTGCTGGACAAGGGTCAGAAGGGCAGCCAGAAGGCATACTTGCTTTGACCAAATCAAAATATTAATTTTGTGATAATAGTTTATAGGAATGCAGATGCTGGGTTGGCTTACTCTAGGAGGAGTTTTTAGGAAACAGGTTGGTGCTGGTAGTTTTCCTTAGTTTTAAATAGGAGTCCAATGTGTCTACCTTAGTTGTGCAATGATTTGCCAGTTTGTCTGTGAATTCTTGAGTAATGGGATAAGTTCCTTCCATGTATTTAGTTTTTTTAATTCGTTGAGAATTTTATAAAATTCGATATTAGCAGATTTAGCATTTTGAATTCTGTTTGAGTAGTACATTTTTTTTTTGCTTTTTTGATTGATGATTTGTAGATTCTGTTAAGTTTGTGTAGGTGAAGTTTGTCTTGAGTGTTTGCAGCCTTAAGATTTGTTGTCTTATCTTTTTTAGTTCTGTATTTCCCCTGGTTGTCGGTCTTCTTTTATTCTTTTTAGTTTTTTTGAGTGGTATTAGGATATAAAAAGCTTCCTGTAGCCACTCAAAGTTTTGGAAGAGAATTTATTGTGTCTAGATCTGCGTTTGCTGTTAGTTGTGTTTCTAAGTCTTCAAAATTGAGTTTGTTCCATGATCGATAGATGGAAGTATGTCAGGTGGGCTTGGGTTTGTGGTGTTTTATGTTGGAACATTAGCAAATGGTGGTCTGACCATGTGACTGGCATAATGCTTTAAACAGTAACTAGTTCTGTGTTTGCAAAAATGACACTTGGGATGTGTCCAGCGATAAGTGTGGGATTGTGTACAATCTCATGTAGGTTTAATGTGAGTAGGCCAGTGTTGATAGTTTTTGGATGTGGCATGTTGGGTTTGTCAAACCAAATGTTGAGGTCCCCAAAAATGCAGAGGTTGGAGTATAACATTATAAGGTTTAGAACTGTGTCTAGAAATGTGTCTGGGAATGTTGAATTGTTAGGCGGAGGTCTGTAAAAGAGAAAGTTACAGGAGAAAGTTGGAGTCAGGTTGCATCTGGTGATGAGGGCCTTACAACCTTGTATGAAAATGTTTTCTGTTCTGCTGAGATGTATTGCTTGTTTGAATATAATGGCTAGTCCACCTCCTCTTTTGCCTATACAGTTTTGTGTGATGGTTTGATAGTCTGGAGGAATGGCTTCATACAATACTGGGGCAATGTAATCTTACAACCATGAGTCTGTTATGAATAGTAAGTCAGGTTGTGTGTCAGTGAGTAGGTCGTAGATGTGGTGCTTGTTTTTTTAGAGTGATTGAGCATTTATGAGCAGGCAGTTTAGAAGATGTGTTTTGTTGGTGGTGTCATTTTGTTTTGAAGAAGGGTAAGCAGTATATTTTGAGCTTGTAGCAGGTGTTTTATTAGTTGATAACTGTATGAAGGTCACAATAGTGTTGTTTTTCTATATTGTGTTGTTTTCACGAACACAGTGCGGGGCAAAGTGGTCAATTAACTACTGCTGGCCACGAATCAGATACAGTAGTCAACTGATGACTGAAACCAGTCCCCCCCTCAAGAACACAAGAGCCAGTTAAAAGAGTCAAGTGAACTACTGCAGTCCCTCATTGCAGCAGCAGCGCCTGGACATCCCGTGGGGGTAATAAGTCGCACTCCATAAATCGATTTGAATTTGTAGTAGTGACAGAAAAGTGGTCAATGATGTCAGATCTCCATTGCTCCACAGTGATTACATGGGACACTGGTAATAAGATTATCTTTTTATTTCTGAAGGGCCTCAGTATTACAATCATTCATCTACGAATGGGGAAGCTTGACTCCAGCTCCTTCAGTTAGTTCTCTGAGCTATCTTGCTGGTGACTGTTTTTTTCCTCACCTTGCTGTCATGCTCCTTAACCTCACATTAAGTGGTGTCCATGATCAACCTGGTCAGTGTGTGTCTTTCTGGTCCTAGTGCACGCCTTACCTGCAACATGACACCTCGATGACTGCTGCTCCTGACTGCAGAAGAGCCAGTGGCGTAACAAAACTTGAAGGGGCCCCCCTGCAAAGTACCTTTAGGGGGCCCCCTCTTCCCTGGACCTGATCAGGGGCTTGCCCCCCATGCACTGAGTACTGTGCTGAGGGGGCTCCGCTGGGCTACAGGTCTTTGTTACGCCACCGAGAAGAGCCAGCCAAAGTGTTTGAAATAAGGGCCGCAGCCCCTTGCTAACAGAAGGAAAGCCAACTGATGTGGGAAAAGAACAGGTATTTCAGGCAATCAGTTATCATTGTCTTGGAAATTCACCTGCCGTCCAAATCCAGATGCAGGGCCGGCTTTAGGACTGGTGGCGCCCTGTGCGACAGTTTATAGTGGCGCCCCCTACCCCATGACCTCCTCCTCGGTTTCACTCACTACCACCCGGCAAATGTGCCCCTCTTCTCTCCATCACTCCCTTTTCACATATTTTCATGTGTTTTAAAGCACATGTAAAGGCTGGCTTTACTAATCCACTCAGCTAGCCACTTTAAAATATAGGGGCATATTTAAGAGCCCTTGGCACCATTCTAACGCCACATTAGCATAATTTGTTTTTTACGCTAATGTGGAGTAAGAAGGCCAAAAACACTGTGCTATATTTACAAAGTGGCACAATGCATGCATTGCACCACTTTGTATCCCTTTGTGCTATATTAAGCCTGCGCCAGGCATAATGTATGCAATGGTGGCATTCCCTCTTTGAGGGGGGGGCTAAAAAAATGGCGCAAAGAATCTGACATATTTCTTTGCGTAATTTTTTTCCTGCACTTTTAACGCCTGCTCAGAGCAGGCGTTAAAAGAAGGCTTTTGTTGGTTACAATGGGCCTCTGGGTGCTTGCAGGATTAGTATCAACATTTTTTACACTAATCCTGCAAAGCGCCGGACTACAGTCAAAAATTCTGACACTAGTCCCCTAACTACCGCCAGGTTGCATTGTATTTTAAATTCCACGCACACATGGTGGCGTTAGGGGAGTGCTAAGGGGTGCATATTTAAGAGCCCCTAGTGCCATTCCAATGCCATATTAGTGTAAAAAAAAATTTAAGCTAATGTGGCGTTAGAAAGCCAAAAACGCTGCGCCATATTTACAAAGTGGTGCAATTCATGCAATGAGCCACTTTGCAATCCTTTGCGCTACATTATATCTGTGCCAGGCATAATGTATGCAAAGGGGCATCCCCCTGTCGGGGGGGGGCAAAGAAATGATGCAAAGAAATCTGACAGAATTATTTGCGTCATTTTTTTCCTGCACTTTTAATGCCTGCTCAAAGCAGGCATTAAAAGGAGGCTTCCATTGGTTACAATGGGCCTCTGGGTGCTTTGCAGGATTAACGTAAAAAATGTTGATGCTAATCCTGCAAAGCGCCGGACTAGCATAAAAAATTCTAATGCTAGTCCCCTAACTACAGCCATGGTGTGCAGTATTTTAAATTGGGGGGGGTACTAAGAGGCGCAAGAAAAGTGGCACAGCATACTTTTTTCAAATATGCCCCAAAGGGCAGTGCTTAATTTGTAAATAAAAGTGCTGGTGCCCAAAGCCCTCCTCTTAAACACCCAGCTGCTGCAATTAAATGTGTGAACACGGAACACAGAGGCAGCGTAATCCTGAAGCCATCTTGGGCCTCTTCAATCCATTTACAGGCACTCCCTGCCACTTCAGCTAACTCTTGTGTATTTCTGCTTTTTCCCCATTGTGAGGCTTTTTTGTTTTTCTTTTCCTCCGTCTTTCCCATATGTGGCTTTTTCTCTCAGTAAATGCTTGAGGCAGAAAAATAAGCGCCGGCCCTCAAAAATAAGTGCCGGTGCTCCGCACCGGAAACAACAAGCACAAATTAAGCACTGCCATAGAGGCATATTTAAGATCCCCTAGTGTCATTCTAACACCACATTAGTGTCAATTTTTTACACTAATGTGGCATTAGAAGGCCAAAATCGCTGCGCCATATTTACAAAGAGGCGCAATGCATGCATCGCGCCACTTTGTAACCCTTTGCGCTACATTATGCCTGTCAGATTTCTTTGCGTCATTTTTTTCTGCCACTTTTAACTCATGGTCAGAGCAGGCATTAAAAGGAATCTTCAATTTTTTACAATGGGCCTCTAGATGCTTTGCAAGATTGGCATCAACATTTTTTATGCTAATGCTGGAAAGAGCTGGACTAGCGTAAAAAATTCTGATGCTAGTCCCCTAACTACCGCCATGGTGCACTGTATTTTAAATATGATGCATACATGGTGGCATTAGGGGGGCGCTAAGGGGTGCAAGAAAAGTGGTACCACACTGTGTGAAGCGCCACTTTTCTTAAACATGTCTCATAGTTCTGTTTTTTTGCAGCAGGCATATAAAACCTCTATGCTACTTTATGTTGAGCCAAAGCTGCCACTAGGCAAAACTCTGATCTCTCTCTC
This sequence comes from Pleurodeles waltl, assembly GCF_031143425.1. Taxonomy (NCBI): domain Eukaryota; kingdom Metazoa; phylum Chordata; class Amphibia; order Caudata; family Salamandridae; genus Pleurodeles; species Pleurodeles waltl. The sequence continues at coordinate 691,332,299 of NC_090445.1, forward strand.
TAGCAGGAACATTAATCACAACAGGTATCTTTACATTTTAATTGTTTCTTGAAGAATAAACGCACAAGGAACTTTTCAGCAGGTGCTTTTAAATCGCAAGTTTCGGAAGTTATTGCTAAACACAGCGCCCCCATGATGTCTGCGCCCGGTGCGGTCGCACCGCTCGCACCGCCCAAAAGCAGGGCCTGTCCAGCTGTACTAAAAGTCATGAGAGGCCTGACCTACTTCCTAAACCTGTGAGCAGGAAAAACACTTGAGGGACTTTATTTCTTTTCCTCCTCCGTCATTATTTTGTCTTTCTCACGTATATTCCTTACTCCTCAGGTTCGTGGGAAGCACTGAAGAGGAATCTTGAAGGACTCCCAAAGTAAGAGTGGGTGACATTTCAAGATTTCATTTCACAGACGGCATTGCAGTCTCATTCAATTTTTACTATGAATGTGCAGGCGCATTACAGCCCCATTCACCGTCTACACTAAAGGCTCAATGTACAAAGATATTTGCTGGTGTAAGGTAAGTTTACATGCACAAATAATTTTACGACTGTAAAATCATTTTCGAAGAGTTCGATTTTTACGTACAAATTACTTGATTTATGAGAAAAAGCAATTCACAAAAGGTGAATTTGCATCAATGTACATATGAATAATATCGTACCAGTAGGGTGTAATATTGCAAATGGGTAACATGTCCCACAAACGAAAGTGTGCTGATGCTTCCAAATATCTCCACAAACTATTGCCACCCTGGAAACAGTCAGAGAGGTCAGGGAATAACCTCAAATACGGTGGTGCTTTCGGGGAAGATGTTTTTCCAAAGGAAAACATTTCCCTTCTGCATATTAAAAAATGCACTTATTCAAATGAGCAGGCTTGCTTTTCACATGCACATCTCTACCCCCGTGAAATATGCGCGTGCAGAAGGCACCTTGCATGAAGGAAAGTAGGAATTCTTAAACATTTTTCCGGAGTACACCTAGGAACATGTGACTTTCATTGGTTTCCAGAAGTACCCGTGGGAAGCCTCTGTAAATTCATATCATTCAGATCCGTGTACCCATGTAAGGTAGTAAACCTGTGAGTGAAGGAGGGGCAGGAGCCCTTTAATTTTGAAATCGCACTCCCGCCGTCGCGGGAAGCGCCATGAGCGGAGGAGGGGCAGGAGCCCTTTATATTTCTGTCGCGCTCCCGCCGTCGCGGGAAGCGCTGTGAGTGAAGGAGGGGCAGGAGCCCTTTAATTTTGAAATCGCGCTCCCGCCGTCGCGGGAAGCGCCGTGAGCGGAGGAGGGGCAGGAGCCCTTTATATTTCTGTCGCGCTCCCGCCGTCGCGGGAAGCGCTGTGAGTGAAGGAGGGGCAGGAGCCCTTTAATTTTGAAATCGCGCTCCCGCCGTCGCGGGAAGCGCCGTGAGCGGAGGAGGGGCAGGAGCCCTTTATATTTCTGTCGCGCTTCTGCCGTCGCGGGAAGCGCTGTGAGTGAAGGAGGGGCAGGAGCCCTTTAATTTTGAAATCGCGCTCCCGCCGTCGCGGGAAGCGCCGTGAGCGGAGGAGGGGCAGGAGCCCTTTATATTTCTGTCGCGCTCCCGCCGTCGCGGGAAGCGCTGTGAGTGAAGGAGGGGCAGGAGCCCTTTAATTTTGAAATCGCGCTCCCCCCGTCGCGGGAAGCGCCGTGAGCGGAGGAGGGGCAGGAGCCCTTTATATTTCTGTCGCGCTCCCGCCGTCGCGGGAAGCGCTGTGAGTGAAGGAGGGGCAGGAGCCCTTTAATTTTGAAATCGCGCTCCCGCCGTCGCGGGAAGCGCCGTGAGCGGAGGAGGGGCAGGAGCCCTTTATATTTCTGTCACGCTCCCTCTGCGCGGGACGCGCCCGGGCGAAGGGCGGGCCCGTCCTTCGCCCGTCATCAACCGGAAGAGGCCGGGCTGGGCCCCCCCCCTAACGTCTACTTCTTCTGCCTGTGGAATCTCCATCGGGGTGCTGTTTCAGATACTGTGTGAGTTTGTAATCAAATATGCGGAAAAGAAAGTCTAATGTTCAGAAGGGGGAAGCCGGGTCCAGCTCCCTTCAGTCCTCCATTACTAGTTATTTATCTTCTGTGATGGGGGCCATTGAATCCGAACTTGAACATGTAGAAGAAAGGATTGGGGCTGTCCAAAGTACTGTTCAACACCCCCCCTTGGAACCTACCATCCATATTTCCACTTTTCCAAGGACTGGTCCTTCATCACTGATCTCGCCTCTGAATACCAGCCAGTTGGGCGCCGATATACTCCCCACTACCGACCAAATTAATTCTTCTCTCCTTTTAGCTATTCCTCCTCCTGAAAGCTCTTGCTCTCAGGCCGATTCTCCCCCTTTGAAGAAGAGGAGAGCCGGGAAAAAGCTCAAAAATACAAAAAAGGCCCCGGGCTCCAATAAGAATCTACCTACCTCCCTGGCCCATAGTGACCAACCCCCAATCACCCTGGTCTCCTTCCCCGAATGCCCTCCGAGTAAGGATGCTCCTGAAGATCTTTCTAGTTTTATTGACTTGACACTCAAATCCTTTTGCGCAACTCTTGAGGCAAAAATTTCCACCTTGATCGCTAGGAAGCTCGATTGCTTTTGTAACGATGTGACCAGGTTTTTATCTAGTTTTTTAAAACCAGGTCCTTTATGCACGGGAATACTTCATAGCCCCGAACCAGCACATCAGTCTACTCCTCCCCCTACTTTGGTACCCCAAGGAGTAAGTAATTTTTTGCCTGATCCACGAACCGTCTCTGGTCAAGGACCTTTCGCTGACAACCCTGCATCAGGGCCGATAAGGGAAGTTTATTCCTCTAGAACGCATGACAAAGATCCTACTAAACTTACTAACCATGCAGACTTTTTACATTTACCACCTGCCTGCAACCCGTACGTTCTGGTTCTCTCAAATGTTCCTCCTCTGGAGTGCTCCAAACAAGAAGATACCCACTCCCTAATTAGAAAAGCTGGTCACTGGTTGAACTTCAATTTCAAATCCAATTGTTTCCACAATGATAAGATTCTCATGGCCCGAAGAGTGAGGAGGGTAGGACACTCCAAAGTATTGGAGGAGGGAGACTATGTTGTTTTAAATTTTGCTAATCCTCGTTAAGTAGACAATTTTTTGACCAATTTGGACTACTGTAAAATGTCAACTAACAGGATTCAAATACATCCCCTGTATCATTTTTACGACCCTGTGCTCCTACCAAACCGCATTGTCACTAATTATAGTATTCGCAGACCAGATTTTGAAAGGCTTCATTTACAGGTAAATGTACCCTCTAGCAACCGGTTCTCGACTCTCAGTCACCTTGACGTGAACGATTGACTATCGGTGACCCACCCCTGTTCTTCTAAAAAGGAGAGACCAAAGGCTGGGAATGTCCACGCTGAATGTATCTGGGACACAGGAAAGCCTGATTTGGACCTGAAAGCTCCTATAAATACTAAAGTTCTAATGTCATGTCCTGTGTCTAGACCATTAACTCTGCTTAGCTGGAACATAGCAGGGCTGCGATCCAAATCTGACAATTCGGACTGGAAGAGCTTCATTTCCTCCTACGATATAATCTGTCTACAGGAGACCTGGTCCAAAGATACGTTCCTCCTGAACGGTTTCACCTCTTTGTGTCAGCCGGCATTAACCTCCCAGATGGGGAGAGCTAGTGGCGGCCTCTTAGTTCTCGTTTCCGTACATCTCCCGCTTTTAAAAGTGTCTTTAATCTGGTCTTCCCTTTATTTTATGGTTGTCCTAGTCTCTATTTGTGGCCAAAAGGATATCCTTATTTTAAACTTTTATAACAATATCCCTCGGGGCCTCCTAATGGGTCATTTGGAAGAGGTAACGGATTTTATAGATTCTTCACATGCTTTGCAGAATAGTGACCTAATTATTATATGGGTGGGCGATTTCAACACTCCTCTGTGCAGCAAAGAACACATGGACCTGTGTGCCTTTCCTGCTGAGGGCAGAGAGTCAGTATTTCATTTTAACCATACATCTGAAGGAGATGCCTTAAACCTTTTTACTTGTAAATTTGACTTGGTCCATGTTACCGAGAAATTGGCCCCTGACGCCTGCAATATACCAACCTTTACAGGGAATTTGAGGGGGAGTATTATCGATTTCATACTTATCAGCTCCTCTGATTTTTACGTAATTCAAGAATTCAAGATTACGCACCACTGTGCGAGCGATCATAACCCCCTTAGTATTATATTGGACCTAAAAATTATTCAGGCACCCAATAATAAAAGCTTGAGCGCTGCTACTGTTTATAATCCAAACTGTGGCATACGTTTAAAATGGGACAAAATAGATCCAAAACTTTTTAACCAGGAAATTGTAAGAAGTAGGTCGGACTCGATTCATATGTGTCTCTCCCAGCAGTTAGATTCTGACCACATAGTGCGTGAATTTGAATTTTTAAGCACTGACATTTCACGCGCCTTGGCGGTGGACAGGCCTGCGAAGGGGCCGGCGGCCCACAGATGGTTCGACTCCGCGTGTTCATCTGCCCACAAAAAACTCAAAGATGCACTTAAAGCAGTTCCTCTCTCCCGTCAATTAGTTAAAATAGCCAGAGTTGATTATAAGGCTGCCATTGACAAACGGAAATCAGAAATTAGGTCCAGGGCCTGGGGCGATCTTTTGGCTGCATCTGAGCAGAAGGACACTTCTAAATTTTGGAAAGTGATTAATCACTCATACTTTTCTGGTCACCACTCTTTGGCCGATGACTGTCTTATTGCTGAGGATGTCTGGTTAACTCATTTTAGGAAAGTCTTCTGTTCAGGAACCTATGAGAATTCGCATGTAAATCCTTCTGCACTTTTCAATTTAGATTCCAAAACTAAGGCCCCAAACATTATTTTTGACCTCCACGAGGTCAAAAATGCTATTAATAGATCAAGGCAGGGAAAAGCTCCCGGCCCCGATGGGGTTCCCGCTGATCTTTTTAAATCAGAAATTGATCTGTGGGGTCCGCTAGTTACAAATGTTTTGAATAGTGTGGTAAACAGTAACGTGCCCCTTTCATGGAAATCGGCCATTATTGTTCCTATCTTTAAAAAAGGTAATAGACAAGATCCTTCCTGTTACAGACCAATCTCTCTTATTGATTCGACGGCAAAGATTTTAGGTAGTGTGATCTTGTCCCGGTTAGAAGACTGGGTGTCCGAGGCCCAGATTTTATCCCCTATTCAATTTGGTTTTAGACCTGGTGTAGGCACAGTTGAGCAAGTTTTAAACTTGCAGCTGATACTCAGCAAATATGTGACAGTCAAAAAAGAGTCTATTCACATGGCTTTCATTGATCTAACCAGTGCCTTTGATATGGTTAATAGGTCAAAGTTATGGCAAATTTTGGAAGCCTTAGGCTGTGATCCGCCTCTATTGGAGCTTATTAAACGCCTACACACAGACCTAACAATTTCTGTTCAGGTCGGCTCACATGGGCAGAGAACCTCCCCCATCCCGTCAACTAGGGGCGTAAGGCAGGGATGTATCTTAGCCCCTTTTCTCTTTCTGATTTATATAAATGGGCTCTATGATTCACTTTTAAAACATGCAAACGACATACCGAAGATGGGTCAGAGACACCTTCCAGTTTTATTATACGCTGACGATGCAGTTTTAATTGCCCGTACTGCAAACGGTTTACAGGGACTACTGGATGTATTTTACGATTTTATGCTGAATCTGGATCTGAAAGTAAATTACCCCAAGACTTTTGTTATGACTTGTGGCCCACGCAATACAAAGTCTAAACTATTTTCTATGGGAGGGCACACTCTTAATAAGGTCAAAGAATTTTGTTATCTAGGCATGTACATGAGTTCTTCTTTGTCCTGGAAGACACACATTAATTTTAAGCTCCAACAGTTGATAAGGAACAATGAAGCAATTTTTCGCTTTTCAAATAAATTAGGTCACAGACCCCCTGCTCAGTTGAAAACTCTTTATAATTCCAAATGCACTGATCAGTCCTTTATGGGGCAGGCGTCTGGGGCTATAATAAAATACCGTCTCTTCACAGTGTAGAAAATAAATTCCTGCGCAGATTATTGTTGGTTCCAAAATGCACCGCAAACATAATCTGCCATGAAGAACTGGATCAGTGCTTTTTGGAGGACAGGGTCTTTATGGCTCCCCTACTGCTGTGGATCAAATGTTGGTCAAACCCTATGGCAAGTTTGGTCCAAGACTGTATCTCTGATTGTCTTCAATTGGAATACTCAAATAGGATTCCCTGGCTTATGTTTCTGCAAAACTCCTTTGAGAACCTAGGGCTTAGATATATGTTTGATGATCCCCATCTGTTAACCACAAACTCTAGGTCTGTTTTGAAGTCTACTTATTCCAAGCACATATCAGAGCTGAGATTTTATAGTTCCCTGAAATTGAAATCTTTCGATTCTTATTCTCGGATTGTGACTGTTCCATGCCTTGAACCCTATTTGTCTTGGTTTTCAAGTTTTAGAATAATTTCCTTTTTAACACTTTTTAGACTTAATCTAATTCATTTTAAGGTAGCTTTCCCTGAACCATGTTTCTGGAAAAAGGATTTACCACTTTGTCCCTGTGACTCCAAATCAACCCAGAGCACTTTGCATTTTTTTCTTTTTTGCCCTTTATATGCTGCACCTAGAGGGGCCTTTATTTTACCCATGTTACGTCTTTTTAGACCTATTCATTATAAGGAAGCCCTGCTATACCTTCAGAGATTGCCTAATATCCAAATTTGTCACCATGTATTAGACTTTGTCACAGCTTCTTTACGTATTAGGAAAAGGCCTACTCCTTTTTAAATATTTTATGTACGTATAGTATATCTTTTTAACGCTAACATTTGTACTTTTCTGACTTTGTGATTTTTAATCATGTCTAGTATATTTATCTATGTATGTTAAGGGGTTTCAGATTGGATGTTCATCTGGTGCTTCCAGTAATGGTTTTAAAGTTTTATTTTACTATTTATAGATTGGGAAATGTGTCTTGGTTTGTACTTTTATGGCAATTGCCGAATAAAGTTATTTGACTGACTGACTGACTGACTGTGAGAGCAGATTTTGTAATTTCTTAAATGTACGTGTATAAAAAATGTACTCAAAAAATGTACTCACACGAATATCTCCATGGCAATAAATATACTCCGAGGAGTGTGGAAGGGATTTCATGGGGTATTACTGACATGAAAAGTTTAGGTACCACCCAGGATACGTGCTTGGGGGTTTCCTCAACAATTTACATGACCCATTGTCAACTTGAAAGTGGTTACACCTTTGATCCTGTAAAGGGCCAGAGTACATCCCTTTCCAGGGTGGTAAGGATGGGGTACACCCCTAAAATCGGTAGTGGTGTAGGGCAGTGAGTTTCTCCTTTGGGAAAATATTTTTCTATTAGTGAAAGTATACATAATCATGGGTTATCAAGATAGTAGTAAGAAGAACCTTTCGGCCCAACCAAATACACCCTTTTAGCACTTGAACATCAAGGTAGAGAAGTCGAGTAGACTAAGGCCTTGCAAGGGAACTGCAGAAACTCGCAACTAAATTCAGCAAAATACAACCATAATCATTGTCTAGCCAGAGCTTTAATTTGAATAGAAAAAAGTACTTTCATCATGAGACACAGCTAAATATTATACGTGAAATTTAATAGGTGCAAATTTTAAACATATGTATCACTGAGGTAATATCACTATGTGGAAGGCTTCACCATGCCTTCGCAGGTAAACCAATAAATTCATGGCATATTTACAGTCAGTGGGGCGGGACCCTCGAGCTCCTTTAAATTTTGCATTGCGCCCCCGCATCGCGGAACGCGCAGGACTTCCCGGTTGCTGGCAGGTGTTTGGTGGCGGGACCCTCGAGCCCCTTTAAATTTTGCATTGCGCGCCCGCCTCGCGGGACCCGCAGGACTTTGTGGTTGCTGGCCGGTGTTTGGGGGCGGGACCCTCGAGCCCCTTTAAATTTTGCATCGCGCACCCGCCTTGCGAAACGCGCGCGGCTGTGCCCTGGCCAAGGGCGGGCCCATCCTTCGCCCGTCATCGACTGGAAGAGGCTGGGCTTGGCCACACCCCTGATATTTTTATTGTTATTTTAGGTTTAGAGTCTGTGCGTTTACTAGGTTAAAGTATCTAGAGGTATTTGCCTTTTATTAGGGAGACTTTTTATCTTTAATTTTACTATTTTATCATTTTATATTTTTCAGACCTATTGTACCTCTTTGGTGAGGAATTTAACATTGCACGGACGCTCTTTAGCGCGCTGCGTTGCTCTGTGGTGAAGATGAACGAGTTACTTACCTTCGGTAACGACTTTTCTGGTGGATACATTAGCTACCTGTGGATTCCTCACCTAATGAATACTCCCATGGCGCCAGCATTCGACGGAAATCTTCTTACTAGTCTCTGCACGTCGACGAGGACGTCACTCTAGCCCACGCGACGCCGTCTGACGTCATACAGGCAATAAGAGGTCCTCGACGACGTGCGGACGTCAGTACCAATCATTTTTTACGTGCATGAGAACAACCAGGCAATGCAATGAAAGAGCAAGGCAACATCCCATTATATTGTAAAAATACACAACATTGCATGAATAACTGTAAATCTTTTATATATATATATATATAACTCTCTCTTTTTTTTTTTTTTTTTTTTAAATATATACACACATCAAGTATATACACAAAGATATATACATATATACATATATATAAATATATTATATACAACATCTATTGCACCCTCAAAGACCAAGAGGAGCGCACTCAAGGATTACTTGGAAAGACCAGAAAGGCAACGGGGAGGCGGGTGGGACCGTGAGGAATCCACAGGTAGCTAATGTATCCACCAGAAAAGTCGTTACCGAAGGTAAGTAACTCGTTCTTCTGATGGATACAACTACCTGTGGATTCCTCACCTAATGAATAGAGTCCCAAAGCAGTACCACGCCCGGCGGTGGGTGCCTAAATGGTCAAACCAAGAAATCCTGCAGCACTGACCGTGCAAAATGGCCGTCTCTTCTAACCTCAGAATCCAAACAGTAATGTTTTGCAAAAGTGTGAAGGGACGACCAAGTTGCGGCCTTGCAGATGTCAACCACAGGAACACCCCTGGCCAAGGCCGAAGTGGCCGACTTAGCTCTGGTGGAATGAGCTCTAATGCCCTCAGGAGGATCCTTCTTTGCCAAAGAGTAACAGATTTTAATGCAAAGAACAACCCACCTGGATAGTGTTCTCTTGTGGACTGCCTTTCCTCTCCTCTTGCCCACGTATCCAATAAACAGCTGATCCTCCAGCCTGAAATCCTTTGTTCTATCAATAAAGAAGCTCAACGCTCTCTTTGGGTCCAGACGGTGCAGTCTTTCTTCCTCTTTGGAAGGATGAGGCGGAGGATAGAACGTGGACAAAGTAATTGCCTGAGCCAAATGGAAGGGTGAAACAACCTTCGGGAGGAAAGCAGCCTTGGTCCTCAACACCACCTTATCCCCATAAAAAGTTGTATAAGGGGGCTTTACTGATAAGGCCTGCAACTCACTCACTCTCCTTGCTGATGTTATAGCTATCAGGAAGACTGTTTTTAAAACCAAATACCTTAAGGGGCAAGAATGCATAGGTTCAAAAGGGGACCCCATAAGGAAAGTCAGGACCAAGGACAAATCCCATTGCGGCATAACGAATGGTTTTGGAGGATATTTATTTAGAAGACCTTTCAGGAATCTGATAACAATAGGGGATTTAAATAAAGATGGTTGGTCTGGAAGACATATGAAGGCTGACAAGGCCGATAAATAACCCTTAATGGTAGCCACTGCACAACCTTTCTGCGCTAGAGACAGAGCAAAAGACAAAACGTCCGATAGATGAGCATGCAAAGGATCAATCTGCCTCTCTCCACACCACGCAACAAATTTAGACTATCTATTAGCGTAGATAGATTTAGTGGAGTGTCGCCTGACCGCTAATATAACATCCACTACCTCAGGCGGGAGAGAGAAGGAACTCAGGTTGCCCCGTTCAATCTCCAGGCATGTAGGTGCAGACTCTGGAGGTTGGGGTGTAGAACCTGCCCCTGCGACTGCGAGAGGAGGTCTGCCCTGAAAGGGAGACGGAGCGGAGGGCACATTGAGAGTTGGAGAAGGTCGGAGTACCATACCCTCCTTGGCCAATCCGGAGCTATTAGGATGACTAGAGCCCGGTCCTGGCGAATCTTCCTCAATACTCGAGGAATCAAGGGTATGGGAGGAAACGCGTAAAGCAACTGGCCGCACCAGGTTATTTGAAACGCGTCCCCCAACGCTCCCTGCATCGGATACTGGAGGCTGCAGAATAACGGACAATGCGCGTTCTCTCGAGTGGCAAACAGATCTACCCGAGGAAACCCCCACCTCTGGAAGATTAAACGGACTTGATCTGGATGGAGACGCCACTCGTGGTCTGCCGAGAATTGGCGACTGAGACTGTCCGCACGCACGTTCAAGACTCCGGCCAGATGGTTTGCTATCAAGCAAATCTGATGCTCCTTTGCCCAGGACCATAGTCGAAGAGCTTCTCTGCAGAGAAGGTACGACCCCACTCCTCCCTGCTTGTTTATGTACCACATCGTGGTAGTATTGTCCGTTAGGACCTGTACCGACTGACCACGAAGGGAAGGGAGGAAGGCCTTGAGAGCCAGACGTACAGCCCGTAACTCTAACAGATTGATGTGAAACATCTGTTCCTCTGGAGACCAAAGACCTTTGATCTCCAGATCCCCCAGATGAGCTCCCCACCCTAGAGTGGAAGCATCCGTTATGACTGTGGCCACTGGTGGCGACTGCTGAAACGGATTTCCTTGTGAAAGATTGTTGCTTGCAATCCACCACTTCAAATCCACAGCAGCATCTCTGGAGATCTTGACAGTACTCTCTAGATCCCCTTTGTGTTGAGACCACTGCCTTCGGAGGCACCACTGAAGAGCCCTCATGTGCCAGCGAGCATGCGTGACCAACAGAATGCAGGAGGCAAACAGACCGAGCAGACGAAGGACCTTGAGGACTGGAACTACCGCTCCATTTCGAAACATTGGAACCAAATCCTGAATATCTTGAATCCGCTGAGGCGGAGGAAAGGCCCGACCCAATGTTGTATCCAGTACTGCCCCTATGAACAGGAGGCGCTGAGAGGGCTCTAGGTGAGATTTGGGCTCGTTCACCGAAAAACCCAGGTCGAACAACAACTGGGTTGTTGACTGCAGATGATGCGACACAAGCTCCGGGGACTTGGCTTTGATCAACCAGTCGTCCAAGTAAGGGAATACTGCTATCCCCTTCCTTCTGAGTTCTGCCGCAACCACCGACATCACCTTCGTGAAGACTCGAGGTGCTGAAGTAAGACCAAACGGAAGGACCGCAAACTGATAGTGTTGCGATCCCACCACAAACCGGAGATACTTCCTGTGTGACTTGAGTATCGGGATATGAAAGTAAGCATCCTGCAAGTCGACAGACACCATCCAGTCTTCCTTGTTCAACGCCAAAAGCACCTGTGCTAGGGTCAGCATCTTGAATTTTTCCTGCTTGAGGAACCAATTCAAGATCCTCAGGTCCAGAATTGGTCTCAAACGACCATCCTTCTTGGGAATCAGGAAATACCTTGAGTAACATCCTCGACCCCTTTCCTGCTCTGGGACCAACTCCACCGCGCCCTTGGAAAGGAGGGCTTGTACCTCCTGTTCTAGCAACAGGAGGTGTTCTTCTGAACAATAAGAAGGGCGGGGCGGGATGAGGGGCGGGAACTCCCGAAAGGGAAGGGTGTAGCCTTTTCCCACAATACTGAGAACCCAAGTGTCCGTTGTAACAGTCTTCCATTTGGTGAGAAAATGCTGTAATCTTCCCCCTACTGGAGAGGAGTGAGTGGGAAATGGTGGAAGCCTAAGGCTGCTTTCCCTGCTGCACCCCGCCAGAGGATGAGGAAGAGGCAGAGTGCTGCTGAGAGGCTCCTCTGGTGCGGACCCTACCTCTCCCCCTGAAAGATCTATAGGGATGGGAAGAGGCAGGTTGCTGATATCTTCCCCGAAAGGAAGAGGAGGAAGAGCCACGCCCAAATCCACGAAACCTCCTGAAAAATCTGGAAGAGGCCGTGGAAGAAGGAGCTTGGAGCCCTAACGACTTAGCCGTGGCCCTGCTTTCCTTAAAACGTTCCAAGGCCGAATCAGCCTTGGCTCCAAACAGTTTGTCCCCATTAAACGGGAGATCCAACAATGTGGACTGTACATCTGCAGAAAAGCCCGAGTTACGGAGCCAGGCCTGTCTCCTTGCCACCACAGTTGTGCCCATTGCTCTGGCTACCGAGTCGGTGGTATCCAGTCCCGTCTGGATAATCTGGGTCGCAGCAGCCTGGGCATTTGAGACAAGATCCAAAAGACCCTGGGGAAGCTCTGTAAACGATGAGGAAATGTCATCCATCAGAGCATGAATATACCTCCCCAGGATACAGGTTGCATTGGTGGCTTTTAACGCCAGACTACAGGACGAAAAAAAATTCTTCGCCTGCGCCTCTAGCTTCTTTGAATCTCTGTCCCCAGGCACCGTCGGGAAAGAACCAGGCGCTGACTTGGCTGAACAGGAGGCCTGCACCACCAAGCTCTCCGGCGTAGGGTGCCTAGATAGAAACCCAGGGTCAGTCGGAGCCGCCCGATACCTCCTGGCCACGGCTCTGTGAACTGCTGGGGAAGATGCCGGCCTCTTCCACACCTCTATCACCGGATCCAGCAGAGCGTCATTAAATGGCAACAGAGGCTCCGCCGCAGCTGAGGCAGGATGTAGCACCTCTGTTAAAAGGTTTTGTTTAGCCTCCACCACCGGCAAAGGCAGGTCCAAAAAACTAGCTGCCTTCCGTACCACTGCATGAAAGGAAGCAGCCTCCTCAGTATACTCCCCCGGGGACGAAAGATCCCACTCAGGGGAAGTGTCCAGCCCACTGGCCGACTCCAGTCCACGCAGCCCATCACCCGAGTCCTCTAGCTCTCCTTCCTCCAGGGCTCGTTGGTACTCCTGCTCTTCTAATACACGGAGAGCACGTCTCCTGGAATGAAGTCGCTGTTCAATACGCGGAGTCGACAATGCCTCCGCCGAAGTCGAAGATCGGCGCCGATCTTCAGAAGCCACCGACGCCGCGTCCGGCGCCACAGGTAACTTCGGCGACGACAAAAGAGCAGCTGAAGCAGATGGACCCACCGGAGTCACAGGCCGAAATCCCAACTTCGACGTCGACGGGATGGAAATCCCCGGGGCCAATCCTTCTGAAGCCACCGGAGCGGCCACCGGCGCCGACACTGGCGCCGAGCCCACGTTCCCAAAAGGGAGAAAGGGCATAAAGGGTGCCGGCCGAAGAGGCGCAGGATCACCCAAAGAAAAGGCCAAAGGCCCAGCCGGAGCACCCCCTGGAGCCATCTGTTGGAAGATGGCATACATCGCATTCAAGAATGCGGAACTATCGGCTCCAGGGGTGGGAAAAGCCGGATACTGAGGTGCCTGTCTCGGAGGCGACCCCGACGCCGGCCTCGGCGTCTGCGCCGGAGAAAACACCTGAGGCTCCAATACCTCAATCACCGACGCCTGTCCAGGTGAAGTCGGAGACGCCGGAGAGGGCAACGGCGTCGAAGGATGCGGCGTAACCGTAGGACTGATCTCCCATGTCCTTCGGCGCCGATCCGAAGACCTGGAACGAGTCTCCTTCGAATGACGCCGAGATTCTCTACGGCGCCGGGAGTCTCGATGACGCCGATGTCTTGGAGAAGAAGACTTCTTGTGATGCTTCTCCTTCGATTTAGCCATAAACAGCTTCGCCTCACGTTCCTTGAGGGCCTTTGGATTCATGTGCTGGCATGAATCACAAGTCGAGACGTCGTGGTCGGAGCTCAAACACCAAAGGCAATCGGAATGAGGATCCGTCACCGACATCTTGCCTCCACACTCACGACAAGGCTTAAATCCAGACTTTCTCTGCGACATTATTACCACAGCGAAAGACTACGCAGCAAAAAGACACTGTAACCAAAAATGTAACAGTTGCTCCCTCGAAGATAACCGTTTCAAATGCACGGAAAAAAGGGAACTGACGTCCGCACGTCGTCGAGGACCTCTTATTGCCTGTATGACGTCAGACGGCGTCGCGTGGGCTAGAGTGACGTCGTCGTCGACGTGCAGAGACTAGTAAGAAGATTTCCGTCGAATGCTGGCGCCATGGGAGTATTCATTAGGTGAGGAATCCACAGGTAGTTGTATCCATCAGAATGTGCTTGTTTAGGGCTGGGTTTGGTTATTCCTCTTTTGTTGTATTATAAATTATTCAAGGAGAATTTAGACCTGAGGTAATCACGCCAAGGATAGAAGGTCCTACTGTTGTCCTTTTTAGGGGGTACGTGTGAATTCTATTCATTATGGGGAAAATACAAAATAGTCTGCAACAGGGGGAATGTGGGATGGGCTCTTTAGTCCAACCTTCCATTACTAGTTATTTATCCTCTGTAATTGGGGCTATCAAATCTGAATTGGAACAAGTAGAAGAAAGGATTGGGGTCGTTCAAAAATCTGCTCAGCAACCCCCACTGGAACCTGTTAATTCACATTCTTAATAATTAAAAAATCGGGCCTTTTCCGCTGGTTTCGTCTACCAATATTATACAGTCCGACCACGATGCTACGCCTCCTTTAGACTTAACCAAATCTCCTACCTTTAATGCTAACTCATCTCTGGAATGCTCCCAGGCTGACTCTCCTCCACCGAAAGAAGAGAAGAGCCGGAAAAAGGTCTAAGAACATAAAAAAGGTCCCGGGTTCTAAAAAGAGAATCCATACTCTTCAGGCAATAAGTGCTAATGATCCAGCTGTTTTGGCTTCTACTACTGAATGCTCTATGAACAAGGATGCTCTATGTGATTTTACCAGCACAGTAGATTCCATACTTAAATCTTTTTGTGTAACTCTAGAGGAGAAACTTATCACGATGATTACTAGAAAGCTTGACTGTTTCTGTAACAATGTGATTAGTACTCTATCCCAATCACTCAATTTAGGATTATCGAGTACAGGAAATGTTCAGTCATGAAACGGTAAAACAAGCCAATCCATTACCTACATTGTTATCTCAAGGAGTTGGTATTCCCTTGGCCAATTCCCTGGCTGTTTTTGGCCAAGATAATATTGTGAATGACCTGTCTCAAGGGAAGCCTAAGGAAGCTTGTTCCTCTAGGTTACAAATTACTTCATCTAACAAATCTGTAAACCTTGTAGATTCTTTGCACTTACCTCCTGATTGTATTCCGTATGTTTTGGTTCTGACAAATGTCCCTCCTTTGGATAGTTCCAAAAAAGAAGACACACCATCTTTAATCAGGAAGTCTGTTCACTGGCTGAAATCTAAATTTAAATCAAATTATCATTCAGATAATAAGATCCTTATGGCGCGCAGAGTGAAGGGGGTTGGTTACTTAAGGAAAACGAGTGAGGGAGCTTGTGTTGTACTAAATTTTGCAAATCCTTGTTCAGTTGACTATTTATTGGCTAACTCTGATCAATGTAATAGGTCAGATAATGGGATCCAAAATTCACTCACTGTGCCATTTTTACGACCCCTCTCTCTTACCACACCGTTCTACTGTTGACTTAAGTAATTATAGTTCGGTCCCAATTAGGCCACAATTCCAGGTAAATGTTTCAACTAGCAATCGTTTTCTGGCCCTTGATTCTCTTGATGAGAACGATTGACTGATGGTTACTGAAACCCTGTGTCCTAAAAGTTTGGTGAGACCAAAGGCCGGAAATGAATATAATAACTTTATACAGGAATAAGGGAAGATTCTATTTGATACGTCCCCTCTTAAAAACATTGATGAATCAACATTATGTCCTGGGTTCAAACCGACAACTTTGATCAGTTGGAACATAGCGGGGCTTTGATCTAAAATAGATAACTCGGACTGGACGAGTTTTATATCATCCTATGACATAATCTGTCTTCAGGAGACCTGGTCAAAAGATAAGTTTCTCATGGATGGGTATACATCTTTTTGTCAGCCAGCAATAACTTCTTCAAAGGGGAGGGCACGAGGAGGTCTTGTAGTTCTTGTATCCCTTCATCTTCCATTACTGAATGTGTCTTTAATTTGGTCTTCTCCTTATTTTATGGTCGTTTTATTATTCATCAGAGGATGTAAAGGTATTTTGATTTTAAATTTCTATAATAACGTTCCACGTGGTCTCCTTAAGGGAAGTCTGGAGAAGGTAGCAGATTTTATTGATTCATCTAACAACCTGCAGGATGAAGATTTAGTTGTTTTATGGGTTGGTGATTTTAATACTCCTTTGTGCTGTAAGGAACCCTCCGAATTGTGTGCCATCCCCTTTGAGGGTAGAGAGTCGCTAACCCATTTTATTCATTCTGCTGAAGGAGAAGATTTGAACTTTTTTCTCTGAAAGTTTGATTTGGTACATGTAATGGAGAAAGCGGCATTAGATGCCTTAAATACTCCCACTTATACAGGGAAACCGAAGGGGAGTATTATTGATTTTATCCTTATTAGCTCCCCAGATTATCATCTAATACATGATTTTAAGATTATCCCTCATTGTGTTAGTGACCATAATCCCCTAAGTATTAAATTGGATATAAATATTAATCAGGTCTCTAAGGATAAAGGTTTGAGAAGTAACATTTTTATAATACAAATTTTGGCTTATGTCTAAAATGGGACAAAATAAATCCAAAAATATTTAACCAGGAAATTATAAGTACTAGGTTAGATTCTATTAATATCTGTTTGTCCCAGCAGTTAGATCACAATCGTATAGTCCATGAATTTGAACTTTTAAGCAATGATATTTTGCATGCCTTGGTGATGGAGAGGCCCCCTATGGGCCCGGTTGTTCATAGATGGTTTGATTCTGCGTGTTCAACAGCTCATAAAAAACTAAAAGAAGCCCTTAAAGTAGTTTCCCCTTCTCGCCATTTAGTTAAATTAGCTAGAGCTGAGTATAAGGCTGCACTGGAAAAAAGGAAATTAGAAATTAGGACCAAGGCATGGGAAGAGCTATTGGCTGCTTCTGACTTGAAGGACTCTTCAAAATTCTGGAAAGTGGTAAATCACTCATATTTTTCAGATAACAACACCAAGGCTGATGATTCCCTCATTGCAGAGGATGTATGGATGCGTCATTATAGGAAAGTATTTCCCCCAGATAATGATGATAATGATAACCTGATCAAGGAGTATAACATTACCACACAGACTATTATAGACTCCAATATAAATGCCCTAGACATCACTTTTGATCTTCATGAGGTCCTTGGAGCCATTAATCGATCAAGGCAGGGAAAGGCTCCTGGCCCTGATGGGGTTCCTGTCGATCTCTTTAAATCTGAGCCTGATCTCTGGGGCCCTCTAGTTACAAATGTGTTGAAAAGCGCTGTTAAAAGTAATATACCCTCCTCATGGAAACTGGCTACTATCATCCCCATCTTTAAAAAGGGTAACAGACAAGATCCTTCCTGTTATAGACCAATATCTCTTATTGACTCAACGGCCAAGATTTTGGGAAGCGTGATCTTATCTCGCCTGGAAGACTGGGTGACAGAGGCGCAGATTTTATCTCCAATTCAATTTGGTTTTAGACCCGGTCTAGGCACAGTTGAACAAGTTTTAAACTTGCACCTGATAATCAGTAAATATGTAATTGCCAAAAAGGAGTCTATTCATATGGCATTTATTGATTTAACTAGTGCTTTTGATTTGGAAAATAGGGAGAAGCTACGGCAAATTATGGGAACTCTAGGCTGTGATGTGACCACATTGGAGCTTAAACGTCTACACACGGATTTAATGGTGTCAGTTCAGTTTGGCCCATCGGTCAGAGAACTTCTCCTATTTCCTCAACGAGGGGCGTAAGACAGGGATGTATTCTAACATCTTTCCTCTTCTTGATATATATAAATGGGTTTTATGATTTTATGATAAAATACGGGAAGGATGTACCAAAGGTGGGCCAGAGATTGCTCCCAGTTTTATTATATGCAGACAACGCTGTATTAATTGCTCGTACTGCAAATGGTTTACAGGGCTAGTTGGACCTTTTTTCCAACTTTATGTTGGATCTTGATTTGAAAGTTAATTATTCCAAGACTTTTGTTATGACATGTGGCCCCCGCAATACTAAGTCCAAACAATTTACCATGGGGGGCAATATCATTAACAAGGTAAAGAACTTTTGTTATTTAGGTATGTATGTGAGTTCTTCTATGTCTTGGAGTACCCACCTCAATTTTAAGACCCAACAACTGGCAAGGAATATTGAAGTGATTTTCCGTTTTACTTGTAAATTAGGCCATAGACCTCCGTCTCAGATTAAAACACTTTACAATTCCAAGTGTGTTTCAGCAGCCCTATATGGGGCAGGTGTTTGGGGCTATAACAAAGTACCCTCTCTCCAACGTGTTGAAAATACATTTTTCTATAGGTTATTGATGGTACCTAAGTGCATAGCAAATTTCATCAGTTATGAGGAGGTGGATCAATGTTTTTTTGGAGTACACGGTCTCTATTGCCCCCCTATTGCTCTGGATTAGATGCTGGTTGAACCCAGCGGCAAGCCTTGTGCAGGATTGTATTTCTGATTGTTTACAGTTGGACAATTCAAATAGGATTCCCTGGCTTTCGTACTTGTGAAAATCTTTTGGAAAGCTGGGGCTTAGGTATATGTTTGAAGAACCTCAATTGTTAACTACAAATTCTAGGTCTGTTTTGAAATCACGCCATTTTGAGTATATTTCAGATTTAAGACTTTATAGTTCCCTGAAACTGAAATCTTTTGACCCTTATATTCAGATCGCTACAGCCTCACACATGGAACCTTATTTGACTTGGTTTTTATGTCCTAAAATACGCTCTTTTTAAATTCTTTTTAGATTGAATCTGATCCATTTTAAGGTGGCCTTTCCTAAACAGTGTATTTGGCAAAAAGATTTACCACGTTGCCCCTGTGATTCTAGATCAAAGCAGAGTACTTCTCATTTTTTCCTTTTTTGCTCTTTATATGCTACTCCTAGAAATGCTTTTATTTTACCTATTTTACGTAAACTGAGATCCATTCACTACAAGGAAGCTCTACTATATTTTCAGAAATTGTCAGACATTCAAACTTGTTATCACATATTAAATCTTATCAGATCCTCTATTGGTATTAGGAAACGGTATATTTCTGTTTAATTTTTATATGCCTGTGATAGTTTCTGTTCAATATCTTAATGTATTTGATATTAGTCAATGTTTTGACAATAATTATTGTAAATTTGCACACTTTTAGTGGTTTTAAATTATGTCCAGTAGATTTTTCTGCTACCTGTAAAGGGGAACTTGGATTAGACGATCTTGGGCTGTTTAGATAATTTATTTTATGGTATTTGAGTGTGCTTTAAATTATTTTATAGTTTTGTAATATGTGATTTTGTTTGTACGTTTATGGCAATTGCCGAATAAAGATGTTTGACTGACTGACTGACAGTCAGTGCCCTCTAGTAGCTTGTGGGGTATAATCTCCTCTCATCTATTGCTACTACAAAACTAAGGTTGGTAACACACAGTTTTCTCTAGGTTCATTATATAGCTGTTATGGGGGTCTATGAAATGCTCATGTAGCTACAACCTCAGTTGAGTTCAGCACCTATGAATGTTGGTGCACAGCCATATCCCTCGTGAGACTGCAGGCCGGGCTGGTGCATTTGCCAACGTGCATGATTGCACACAATTACTGGGGAGATACAATGCCTGCCTCTGACCCATTACAGCAGACTCCTGTATTGGCTCACAGTGGGTCTCTTGTGCAGAGGCACAAGCTTCTAATTCAGGAGAGATGGCCCTGCACAGTTATCAGTAGACAGAACTCACACTTATGTGAGCTGGTTGCGAAAATAGTTTTTTTCAGTGAGGTTAGTTTTTGGTGACTCTTCTACAGAAAGCTCAAATCAAACAACCAAAGCAAAGAATCGACCACGGTTGCAATATTGATCTTGTTGAGATTGGGACAGCAGAAGTGCGGTCATGCTTTTCTTCCAGCGCCTGGCAGTCACATAGGCTTCTTCTTTTGGGGCATCAAGCCTGCAACCATGGTTACAAATTTTCTTTTAGGCTAAACCTGCACAGGTGCTTCTTAGTCAACTCTCTCTTCGGTAGTCACTTTCACCATCTCTTCTTACCTTCCATTCCACAATGGTTCATAGACAGGGCAGTGGGGGGGGAGGTTGAGGTGTCTCATGACAACACAGATACACTGCAAGTGAATCAGTCATTCAAGGCCTCACACAATGGCCTGGTTTTGCAGATACACTTCCATGCTAAAGAGGGCCAACTTCAGTTCTTTCTGCAGAGTTCCTTGTGGCCCTCCTAACCAGTCTTTCCTCCTTGGAGGGGTAAATCCTGTACCACTCTTTAGGAGTCAGTGGGCACGTTCTCCCAAGGTGATTTCCAATCAACTCTTCTTTGCAGGATGTATCACTTCCAGTTCCCATTCTCAAGCCTTGCAAGAGGAGCCGGAAATTAGCATCCCCTGGAGCTCAGATATCTTTCTCAGTCTTTTACAGGTGTGGGAGCTCTGGCACTGGTCAATGAGAAATCCTGGAATAAAGAATAAGGGTTTCTGCCCCAAATGCATACCACATTTGCAGACAAAGACTGATTCCACAGGTCCAGTACCTGACTTTGAATATTCCTCCAAGACTGGTCAAGCCACAGTCTTCGTTCTCTAGCATCAGGAGGAATGAGGGGAGTGGTTGGGAGCTCACGGTCAAGGAGACCCAAAGCAAAGACATAAAAGCTTGGGTGGACTGGGACTGAAAATCAGCCCAAGCACCAAAATATAGAGTGGTCCCATTAGAGAATCATATATCTAATAAAAAGTGCCCCACATTTTCAAACCAAGGCAGTTTTCAACTTATGAAGACATGCTGTTTATGTGTTTTTCAGGGTATGCAATACTGCATCTATTTGTTCCTGCTGAAGGCAATGCCTGTGGTTATATCAGAGAAATAAACAATAAAATTATCCCAACAGACCATAAAACAGGCCCACCCCACAGATAGGCAAGAAAATGCCCCATTTCCTGATCTGTCAGACCAGCTCTGTGCCCTACAGACCAGTTTGAAACTGCATTGAAGAGGGAGAGGCTTCCTCATTCAGTCAACTCTCATCATGTGGAGGTGTAACACCTCTGGGAAAGAATGGAGCAGGCAACAGTCAAAGGCTGTCATTAAACTTCAAAGAGGACCTCTGTCTCCTATCCTCCACACTCTAGAGTCTGGTCCATTTCAAAGGCATTCAGGATTGCTCTGGGGGGAGTCCTGCAAATGACACTGCTGTCAAGCAGACCCCCTCTTGATCCTATGTCCCAGTCACATATAAGAGGTCGTCCTCCTAGACATTCAAAGGATAAACATACATATGGCATCCAAGCCACATGTGGATGGAGTGAAGGACACAGTTGTAAGGAGCTAGTAGACAAGTTGATACGAAAGGGCAGCAGACAGTTTTCCTACTGAAGGCAACAAGTAAAAGTGCCTTTCGTGCAGGTGTAATCAATCACTGCCACTACAGTCAGTGCTCCAAAGCCAGGTGGGATGATGGTTGTCATGCTGAGTAAAGCCAAGAAAGCACATGATGTGCCCCTCAAAATCGCAGAGCACAGCTCTGGGATGCATCTCAACTCAGAGTGAATCCCCAGCATACATGCATGATCATCATGTGAACTGCCGGTGGAAAAAAAACAGAGACTCTCTACATGAGGACCTCAGTAAAGAGATGCACACTCCCCTGTTCCATACAGGGGACCTTCTCCATTCCAAAGAGCCATAAATTTAATTATGCCTTAACGTCCAAATAGGAATTCCAGAACATCTCTACAGGAGTACTCCTGGGAAAATCAGGGCTGTAGCAGGTTTCCAGGTGTTCTCATTGAAATATTTGTGAATTCCTTTATTCTGTAAATTTACACCCTGACAAAGCAGTAAACCTGCAAGTGCTGACTTTCAGATACTGTTGAAATAATGGAATGCTAAATATGTAGGAGGGTGGTACATACATTTAAGGTAAGTGCACGCGTGGCATTTCAGAATCATTCTTATATACAGTGAGTAGGAAGTGGCCACTTCAGGATTTAATTCCTGCAATAGTGACTAACGCTTCTTGCAGTGAACATTTAGCAGCCCTTCCACACTGTTACTCTTAGCGTAGAGTAAACCTATCAGCAGCATCACCAGCTCTAATCCCTTGTTTACATTAAATGTCTGAGTGGTAGTCCTGATTCTCTCAATTACAGTTAAGGTGTAGGTGTCATTGCAAACTTGTCTTCATCCTTGAAAAAGCTTCAACCTCGCATTCATCTTCTGAACAAAACAATATCAAGTTAGGCATGCCAATGTTAGTAGACTGTCCAACGACTAACTTTTCCTAATCAACCTTTGTGCTCCCTGGCTCATACAGAAACAGCAGCCTGTACAAAAACTATTTGTGGCAGGTAATGAGCATCTGCTGTAGAAGTGAAATATCATACCTACTGAAACTAGTAAAATGAGCCAACAGCCACATTTTATATCAATGCAGAGAATAAAAGAGGAGCATGCATTTTAACAGACGGGATCAGCAGCAGGGGCAGATCTGTTCATTTCATTAGCAATATCTCACTCTTCATTTCACTTTCCATTCCTCATTCCTTGTGAACCCAATAGATACAACTGAGATAGATTTGATGCGTATTATTGCTACAAACGTATCTATTCCTATCGGCACATAACAATAAAGCTCCAACGGGAGCACTACAAAATTATTTTAAACCAATATTTTCACATTAGATCACGTATACATTTTTATTTAATAGAAAATCTGTACCAATTATGTAACAAAAAATAATTACATCAAACATATATTGACTGACCATGAGAAAGGAGTCATAGGGTTATATAAACTATGTTCACATTACAAGTTAGATAAGGTAGTCAGGTCGATTTCCATGTTCTTGAAACTTTTTGTGACACCACAAACTTTTTAAAACGTTTGCAAACTTTTCTAAAAGTTGGTAAAATCCAGTCTTCTTGTAGGTGTGGGTTTGAATCCCACCACTGACACCAATGTGAGGAATGTGGTGTATTATATGGTGTGGTTGTGCAACCTCACCATGGAATGCAGTCACTATACCGACTTGAGTCCGGACAGGCTTGTTTATTAAACCTTAGTTCAACCCTGGGTAGCTGTCATTTTGAGCAGTCAGGCTTAAACAAAGGAACTAGTGTAAAGGTTCAGGAGTTCAAAGACACCAATTCATAAAGAAGTAGATCTTATATCAATGAATATTTAGACATTAAAATGAATAAAATCGACTGTAGGTTTACGGAGATATAGATTTTTAAGTAGACCATAAATCACTGTTTTGCATGCAAAATTCCAACTAGCATTGGTAACTGAAAAGTTTTTAAACTTTGTAAAACGTTTAAAAGTTGTGTTCTGGTATTATGCCTGCTTTGGGCGGCCAATTCCAGCATGGATGGGGAAGTGGGCTAGTAAGGAGTTGTTGACAAGTTACCTTGCCATCAAAGCAGTCTCAAATCCAGTTCTAGGTGTTATGGGTGAACCGCCATAGACTTTAACTGAGGGGTCCTGATGTACGGGATACAGGATGCTGAAGATGATTTAAGATGCTGAGGAAGCTGTGTGGTCAAGTGAGGTCTTCCTAGGGCTACTCCTCGACCCATGGTCCAGGTGGCCACAGGGGCTGATGTCCCTCGAAATCCTATTTGGCCCAACAAAAGCCCAGTTGACACTGGACTACTGGTCTCTGAGTACAGAGAAACCAGTGGTTATTTTTGGTGATGGCTAGTTTTTTTCTTGTTTGACCAAAATGCCCTCTGATGACTCCCCCAAGTCCAGCAGACTCAGGTGCCACTTTTGAGTGTCAGGACTTGGGGCCAGATGTATCAAGCTCCCGGTTTGCATTTCTTAAATAGCGAATTTTAAGAAATCGCTATTTTAGAAATGCAAAAAGGGATGTATCGAAATTGCGAATCAGTATTTGCGATTTCTTTAAATTCGCAAACGCAATTTGCGATTAGCAAATACCAAATCGCAAATCATTTGTGATTCGGTACCTCAAAAAATCGCAAATTGTGAAAACGGAAAACTGGAACAGCCTGATGACATCACAACCAGGAAGTGAGTCAGCCCATGCTGTTTCCAGGAGCCAAACCCACAGGAGCAGGCAGGGAGACACAGCCGAGCACCAGGGAGCCAACCTTGTGATCCAGCCAGGACCAAATTGCAACATGGCCACTGACGGGAAGGTGACGGACAAGGGAGACAGGAAGCACAAGCTCAAATTCAATGAGCAGGAATTGGAAGTGCTCACTGAGGAGGTTGTCAGGAACCATGACAAACTCTTTGGGAAGAACTCACTACAGATCCCTGAAAGTGAGAAAAGGAAACTCTAGTTGGACATCCAGACAAAAATCTGTGCAGTGGGTGTTGCGCAGCGCTCTGTGGAGGAAATTTGCAAGAGATGGTATGACCTTCGTTCCCGTGCCAAAGAAAGGGTAGCCACCAGGTTAAATGAGGCAAGGAGCACTGGAGGAGGACCACTCATCCAGACACCGTCCACACCAATAGAAGACATGGTGGAATCCACACTGCTTCCGGAAGCCGTCAGTGGTGTCACTGACATTGACACCTCAGGGACACCCAGCACCAGCAAAGGTAAGGGCAGCAATGATGCA